>NW_027362837.1:6000000-6600000 GCF_046119375.1 Phyllobates terribilis | reverse complement strand
TTAATATCAAGGACTCATCGGGCGAATCGCTCTGGAACTGAAATCGGAATGCTCACTGACATTTTCCCCTCTCCGAAAGTCTGAAAAATGATGGAAAAATGACTAAGTCCAAAAAAATTTTTTTTATACTTTTTTCAATTTTACCCCTTTGGGATATACATCTACCCACACACATTTGGAACTCTCCTGGGGTACCCTCACACATATTATTCCCTCATTTAATGGATATTTTCACCAAAAAGTGAAGTTTTCAAAAAGTCAGAAATTTGGCTGAAAGCGACTTAATATCAAGGACTCATCGGGCGAATCGCTCTGGAACTGAAATCGGAATACTCACTGATATTTTCCCCTCTCCGAAAGTTTGAAAAATGATGGAAAAATGACTAAGTCCAAAAAAAATTTTTTTCAACTTTTTTCAATTTTACCCCCGTGGGATATATATTTTACCCACACACATTTGGAACTCTCCTGGGGTACCCTCGCACATATTATTCCCTCATTTAATGTATATTTTCACCAAAAAGTGAAGTTTTCAATAAGTCAGAAAATTGTCTGAAAACGACTTAATATCAAGGACTCATCGGGCGAATCGCTCTGGAACTGAAATCGGAATGCTCACTGACATTTTCCCCTCTCCGAAAGTTTGAAAAATGATGGAAAAATGACAGTCCAAAAAAAATTTTTTTCAACTTTTTTCAATTTTACCCCCATGGGATATATATTCTACCGACACACATTTGGAACTCTCCTGGGGTACCCTCGCACATATTATTCCCTCATTTAATGGATATTTTCACCAAAAAGTGAAGTTTTCAAAAAGTAAGAAAATTGGCTGAAAATGACTTAATATCAAGGGCTCATCGGGCGAATCGCTCTGGAACTGAAATCGGAATGCTCACTGACATTTTCCCCCCTTCGAAAGTCTGAAAAATGATGGAAAAATGACTAAGTCCAAAAAAAATTTTTTTAAACTTTTTTCAATTTTACCCCTGTGGGATATATATTCTACCCACACACATTTGGAACTCTCCTGGGGTATCCTCTCACACATTATTCCCTCATTTAATGGATATTTTCACCAAAAAGTGAAGTTTTCAAAAAGTCCAAAAATTGTCTGAAAACGACTTAATATCATGGACTCATAGGGTGAATCACTCTGGAACTGATATCGGAATGCTCACTGACATTTTTCCCTCTCCGAAAGTCTGAAAAATGATGGAAAAATGACTAAGTCCAAAAAAAATTTTTTTTAACTTTTTTCAATTTTACCCCCGTGGGATATAGATTCTACACACACACATTTGGAACTCTCCTGGGGTACCCTCGCACATATTATTCCCTCATTTAATGGATATTTTCACAAAAAAGTGAAATTTTCAATAAGTCAGAAAATTGGCTGAAAACGACTTAATATCAAGGACTCATCGAGCGAATCGCTCTGGAACTGAAATCGGAATGCTCACTGACATTTTTCCCTCTCCGAAAGTCTGAAAAATGATGGAAAAATGACTAAGTCTAAAAAAATTTTTTTTCAACTTTTTTCAATTTTACCTTTGTGGGATATACATTCTACCCACACACATTTGGAACTCTCCTGGGGTACCCTCACACATATTATTCCCTCATTTAATGGGTATTTTCACCAAAAGTGAAGTTTTCAAAAAGTCAGAAAATTGACTGAAAGCGACTTAATATCAAGGACTCATCGGGCGAATCGCTCTGGAACTGAATTCGGAATGCTCACTGACATTTTCCCCTCTCCGAAAGTCTGAAAAATGATGGAAAAATGACAGTCCAAAAATAATTTTTTTCAACTTTTTTCAATTTTACCCCCATGGGATATATATTCTACCCACACACATTTGGAACTCTCCTGGGGTACCCTCGCACATATTATTCCCTCATTTAATGGATATTTTCACCAAAAAGTGAAGTTTTCAAAAAGTCAGAAAATTGGCTGAAAACGACTTAATATCAAGGACTCATCGGGCGAATCGCTCTGGAACTGAAATCGGAATGCTCACTGACATTTTCCCCTCTCCGAAAGTTTGAAAAATGATGGAAAAATGACAGTCCAAAAAAAATTTTTTTCAACTTTTTTCAATTTTACCCCCATGGGATATATATTCTACCGACACACATTTGGAACTCTCCTGGGGTACCCTCGCACATATTATTCCCTCATTTAATGGATATTTTCACCAAAAAGTGAAGTTTTCAAAAAGTAAGAAAATTGGCTGAAAATGACTTAATATCAAGGGCTCATCGGGCGAATCGCTCTGGAACTGAAATCGGAATGCTCACTGACATTTTCCCCCCTTCGAAAGTCTGAAAAATGATGGAAAAATGACTAAGTCCAAAAAAAATTTTTTTAAACTTTTTTCAATTTTACCCCTGTGGGATATATATTCTACCCACACACATTTGGAACTCTCCTGGGGTACCCTCACACATATTATTCCCTCATTTAATGTATATTTTCACCAAAAAGTGAAGTTTTCAAAAAGTCAGAAAATTGGCTGAAAACGACTTAATATCAAGGACTCATCGGGCGAATCGCTCTGGAACTGAAATCGGAATGCTCACTGACATTTTCCCCTCTCCGAAAGTCTGAAAAATGATGGAAAAATGACTAAGTCCAAAAAAAATTTTTTTATACTTTTTTCAATTTTACCCCTTTGGGATATACATCTACCCACACACATTTGGAACTCTCCTGGGGTACCCTCACACATATTATTCCCTCATTTAATGGATATTTTCACCAAAAAGTGAAGTTTTCAAAAAGTCAGAAATTTGGCTGAAAGCGACTTAATATCAAGGACTCATCGGGCGAATCGCTCTGGAACTGAAATCGGAATACTCACTGATATTTTCCCCTCTCCGAAAGTTTGAAAAATGATGGAAAAATGACTAAGTCCAAAAAAAATTTTTTTCAACTTTTTTCAATTTTACCCCCGTGGGATATATATTTTACCCACACACATTTGGAACTCTCCTGGGGTACCCTCGCACATATTATTCCCTCATTTAATGTATATTTTCACCAAAAAGTGAAGTTTTCAATAAGTCAGAAAATTGTCTGAAAACGACTTAATATCAAGGACTCATCGGGCGAATCGCTCTGGAACTGAAATCGGAATGCTCACTGACATTTTCCCCTCTCCGAAAGTTTGAAAAATGATGGAAAAATGACAGTCCAAAAAAAATTTTTTTCAACTTTTTTCAATTTTACCCCCATGGGATATATATTCTACCGACACACATTTGGAACTCTCCTGGGGTACCCTCGCACATATTATTCCCTCATTTAATGGATATTTTCACCAAAAAGTGAAGTTTTCAAAAAGTAAGAAAATTGGCTGAAAATGACTTAATATCAAGGGCTCATCGGGCGAATCGCTCTGGAACTGAAATCGGAATGCTCACTGACATTTTCCCCCCTTCGAAAGTCTGAAAAATGATGGAAAAATGACTAAGTCCAAAAAAAATTTTTTTAAACTTTTTTCAATTTTACCCCTGTGGGATATATATTGTACCCACACACATTTGGAACTCTCCTGGGGTATCCTCTCACACATTATTCCCTCATTTAATGGATATTTTCACCAAAAAGTGAAGTTTTCAAAAAGTCCAAAAATTGTCTGAAAACGACTTAATATCATGGACTCATAGGGTGAATCACTCTGGAACTGATATCGGAATGCTCACTGACATTTTTCCCTCTCCGAAAGTCTGAAAAATGATGGAAAAATGACTAAGTCCAAAAAAAATTTTTTTTAACTTTTTTCAATTTTACCCCCGTGGGATATAGATTCTACACACACACATTTGGAACTCTCCTGGGGTACCCTCGCACATATTATTCCCTCATTTAATGGATATTTTCACAAAAAAGTGAAATTTTCAATAAGTCAGAAAATTGGCTGAAAACGACTTAATATCAAGGACTCATCGAGCGAATCGCTCTGGAACTGAAATCGGAATGCTCACTGACATTTTTCCCTCTCCGAAAGTCTGAAAAATGATGGAAAAATGACTAAGTCTAAAAAAATTTTTTTTCAACTTTTTTCAATTTTACCTTTGTGGGATATACATTCTACCCACACACATTTGGAACTCTCCTGGGGTACCCTCACACATATTATTCCCTCATTTAATGGGTATTTTCACCAAAAGTGAAGTTTTCAAAAAGTCAGAAAATTGCCTGAAAGCGACTTAATATCAAGGACTCATCGGGCGAATCGCTCTGGAACTGAATTCGGAATGCTCACTGACATTTTCCCCTCTCCGAAAGTCTGAAAAATGATGGAAAAATGACAGTCCAAAAAATAATTTTTTTCAACTTTTTTCAATTTTACCCCCATGGGATATATATTCTACCCACACACATTTGGAACTCTCCTGGGGTACCCTCGCACATATTATTCCCTCATTTAATGGATATTTTCACCAAAAAGTGAAGTTTTCAAAAAGTCAGAAAATTGGCTGAAAATGACTTAATATCAAGGGCTCATTGGGAGAATCGCTCTGGAACTGAAATCGGAATGCTCACTGACATTTTCCCCCCTTCGAAAGTGTGAAAAATGATGGAAAAATGACTAAGTCCAAAAAAAATTTTTTTAAACTTTTTTCAATTTTACCCCTGTGGGATATATATTCTACCCACACACATTTGGAACTCTCCTGGGGTACCCTCACACATATTATTCCCTCATTTAATGTATATTTTCACCAAAAAGTGAAGTTTTCAAAAAGTCAGAAAATTGGCTGAAAACGACTTAATATCAAGGACTCATCGGGCGAATCGCTCTGGAACTGAAATCGGAATACTCACTGATATTTTCCCCTCTCCGAAAGTTTGAAAAATGATGGAAAAATGACTAAGTCTAAAAAAATTTTTTTCAACTTTTTTCAATTTTACCCCCGTGGGATATATATTTTACCCACACACATTTGGAACTCTCCTGGGGTACCCTCGCACATATTATTCCCTCATTTAATGTATATTTTCACCAAAAAGTGAAGTTTTCAATAAGTCAGAAAATTGTCTGAAAACGACTTAATATCAAGGACTCATCGGGCGAATCGCTCTGGAACTGAAATCGGAATGCTCACTGACATTTTCCCCTCTCCGAAAGTTTGAAAAATGATGGAAAAATGACAGTCCAAAAAAAAATTTTTTCAACTTTTTTCAATTTTACCCCCATGGGATATATATTCTACCGACACACATTTGGAACTCTCCTGGGGTACCCTCGCACATATTATTCCCTCATTTAATGGATATTTTCACCAAAAAGTGAAGTTTTCAAAAAGTAAGAAAATTGGCTGAAAATGACTTAATATCAAGGGCTCATCGGGCGAATCGCTCTGGAACTGAAATCGGAATGCTCACTGACATTTTCCCCCCTTCGAAAGTCTGAAAAATGATGGAAAAATGACTAAGTCCAAAAAAAATTTTTTTAAACTTTTTTCAATTTTACCCCTGTGGGATATATATTCTACCCACACACATTTGGAACTCTCCTGGGGTATCCTCTCACACATTATTCCCTCATTTAATGGATATTTTCACCAAAAAGTGAAGTTTTCAAAAAGTCCAAAAATTGTCTGAAAACGACTTAATATCATGGACTCATAGGGTGAATCACTCTGGAACTGATATCGGAATGCTCACTGACATTTTTCCCTCTCCGAAAGTCTGAAAAATGATGGAAAAATGACTAAGTCCAAAAAAAATTTTTTTTAACTTTTTTCAATTTTACCCCCGTGGGATATAGATTCTACACACACACATTTGGAACTCTCCTGGGGTACCCTCGCACATATTATTCCCTCATTTAATGGATATTTTCACAAAAAAGTGAAATTTTCAATAAGTCAGAAAATTGGCTGAAAACGACTTAATATCAAGGACTCATCGAGCGAATCGCTCTGGAACTGAAATCGGAATGCTCACTGACATTTTTCCCTCTCCGAAAGTCTGAAAAATGATGGAAAAATGACTAAGTCTAAAAAAATTTTTTTTCAACTTTTTTCAATTTTACCTTTGTGGGATATACATTCTACCCACACACATTTGGAACTCTCCTGGGGTACCCTCACACATATTATTCCCTCATTTAATGGGTATTTTCACCAAAAGTGAAGTTTTCAAAAAGTCAGAAAATTGCCTGAAAGCGACTTAATATCAAGGACTCATCGGGCGAATCGCTCTGGAACTGAATTCGGAATGCTCACTGACATTTTCCCCTCTCCGAAAGTCTGAAAAATGATGGAAAAATGACAGTCCAAAAATAATTTTTTTCAACTTTTTTCAATTTTACCCCCATGGGATATATATTCTACCCACACACATTTGGAACTCTCCTGGGGTACCCTCGCACATATTATTCCCTCATTTAATGGATATTTTCACCAAAAAGTGAAGTTTTCAAAAAGTCAGAAAATTGGCTGAAAATGACTTAATATCAAGGACTCATCGGGCGAATCGCTCTGGAACTGAAATCGGAATGCTCACTGACATTTTCCCCTCTCCGAAAGTCTGAAAAATGATGGAAAAATGACTAAGTCCAAAAAAATTTTTTTTAAACTTTTTTCAGTTTTACCCCTGTGGGATATATATTCTACCCACACACATTTGGAACCCTCCTGGGGTATCCTCACACATATTATTCCCTCATTTAATGGATATTTTCACCAAAAAGTGAAGTTTTCAAAAAGTCAGAAATTTGGCTGAAAGCGACTTAATATCAAGGACTCATCGGGCGAATCGCTCTGGAACTGAAATCGGAATACTCACTGATATTTTCCCCTCTCCGAAAGTTTGAAAAATGATGGAAAAATGACTAAGTCCAAAAAAAAATTTTTTCAACTTTTTTCAATTTTACCCCCGTGGGATATATATTTTACCCACACACATTTGGAACTCTCCTGGGGTACCCTCGCACATATTATTCCCTCATTTAATGGATATTTTCACCAAAAAGTGAAGTTTTCAAAAAGTCAGAAAATTGGCTGAAAATGACTTAATATCAAGGACTCATCGGGCGAATCACTCTGGAACTGAAATCGGAATGCTCACTGACATTTTCCCCTCTCCGAAAGTCTGAAAAATGATGGAAAAATGACTAAGTCCAAAAAACTTTTTTTAAACTTTTTTCAATTTTACCCCTGTGGGATATACATTCTACCCACACACATTTGGAACTCTCCTGGGGTATCCTCACACATATTATTCCCTCATTTAATGGATATTTTCACCAAAAAGTGAAGTTTTCAAAAAGTCCAAAAATTGTCTGAAAACGACTTAATATCATGGATTCCTCGGGCGAATCATTCTGTAACTGAAATCGGAATACTCACTGACATTTTCCCCTCTACGAAAGTCTGAAAAATGATGGAAAAATGACTAAGTCTAAAAAAATTTTTTTTTCAACTTTTTTCAATTTTACCTTTGTGGGATATACATTCTACCCACACACATTTGGAACTCTCCTGGGGTACCCTCACACATATTATTCACTCATTTATTGGGTATTTTCACCAAAAAGTGAAGTTTTCAAAAAGTCAGAAAATTGCCTGAAAGCGACTTAATATCAAGGACTCAATGGGCGAATCGCTCTGGAACTGAATTTGGAATGCTCACTGACATTTTCCCCTCTCCGAAAGTCTGAAAAATGATGGAAAAATGACAGTCCAAAAATAATTTTTTTCAACTTTTTTCAATTTTACCTTTGTGGGATATACATTCTACCCACACACATTTGGAACTCTCCTGGGGTACCCTCGCACATATTATTCCCTCATTTAATGGATATTTTCACCAAAAAGTGAAGTTTTCAAAAAGTCAGAAAATTGGCTGAAAATGACTTAATATCAAGGACTCATCGGACGAATCGCTCTGGAACTGAAATCGGAATGCTCACTGACATTTTCCCCCCTTCGAAAGTCTGAAAAATGATGGAAAAATGACTAAGTCCAAAAAAATTTTTTTTAAACTTTTTTCAATTTTACCCCTGTGGGATATATATTCTACCCACACACATTTGGAACTCTCCTGGGGTACCCTCACACATATTATTCCCTCATTTAATGTATATTTTCACCAAAAAGTGAAGTTTTCAAAAAGTCAGAAAATTGGCTGAAAACGACTTAATATCAAGGACTCATCGGGCGAATCGCTCTGGAACTGAAATCGGAATGCTCACTGACATTTTCCCCTCTCCGAAAGTCTGAAAAATGATGGAAAAATGACTAAGTCCAAAAAAAATTTTTTTATACTTTTTTCAATTTTACCCCTTTGGGATATACATCTACCCACACACATTTGGAACTCTCCTGGGGTACCCTCACATATATTATTCCCTCATTTAATGGATATTTTCACCAAAAAGTGAAGTTTTCAAAAAGTCAGAAATTTGGCTGAAAGCGACTTAATATCAAGGACTCATCGGGCGAATCGCTCTGGAACTGAAATCGGAATACTCACTGATATTTTCCCCTCTCCGAAAGTTTGAAAAATGATGGAAAAATGACTAAGTCCAAAAAAAATTTTTTTCAACTTTTTTCAATTTTACCCCCGTGGGATATATATTTTACCCACACACATTTGGAACTCTCCTGGGGTACCCTCGCACATATTATTCCCTCATTTAATGTATATTTTCACCAAAAAGTGAAGTTTTCAATAAGTCAGAAAATTGTCTGAAAACGACTTAATATCAAGGACTCATCGGGCGAATCGCTCTGGAACTGAAATCGGAATGCTCACTGACATTTTCCCCTCTCCGAAAGTTTGAAAAATGATGGAAAAATGACAGTCCAAAAAAAATTTTTTTCAACTTTTTTCAATTTTACCCCCATGGGATATATATTCTACCGACACACATTTGGAACTCTCCTGGGGTACCCTCGCACATATTATTCCCTCATTTAATGGATATTTTCACCAAAAAGTGAAGTTTTCAAAAAGTAAGAAAATTGGCTGAAAATGACTTAATATCAAGGGCTCATCGGGCGAATCGCTCTGGAACTGAAATCGGAATGCTCACTGACATTTTCCCCCCTTCGAAAGTCTGAAAAATGATGGAAAAATGACTAAGTCCAAAAAAAATTTTTTTAAACTTTTTTCAATTTTACCCCTGTGGGATATATATTCTACCCACACACATTTGGAACTCTCCTGGGGTATCCTCTCACACATTATTCCCTCATTTAATGGATATTTTCACCAAAAAGTGAAGTTTTCAAAAAGTCCAAAACTTGTCTGAAAACGACTTAATATCATGGACTCATAGGGTGAATCACTCTGGAACTGATATCGGAATGCTCACTGACATTTTTCCCTCTCCGAAAGTCTGAAAAATGATGGAAAAATGACTAAGTCCAAAAAAAATTTTTTTTAACTTTTTTCAATTTTACCCCCGTGGGATATAGATTCTACACACACACATTTGGAACTCTCCTGGGGTACCCTCGCACATATTATTCCCTCATTTAATGGATATTTTCACAAAAAAGTGAAATTTTCAATAAGTCAGAAAATTGGCTGAAAATGACTTAATATCAAGGACTCATCGGGCGAATCGCTCTGGAACTGAAATCGGAATGCTCACTGACATTTTCCCCTCTCCGAAAGTCTGAAAAATGATGGAAAAATGACTAAGTCCAAAAAAATTTTTTTTAAACTTTTTTCAGTTTTACCCCTGTGGGATATATATTCTACCCACACACATTTGGAACCCTCCTGGGGTATCCTCACACATATTATTCCCTCATTTAATGGATATTTTCACCAAAAAGTGAAGTTTTCAAAAAGTCAGAAATTTGGCTGAAAGCGACTTAATATCAAGGACTCATCGGGCGAATCGCTCTGGAACTGAAATCGGAATACTCACTGATATTTTCCCCTCTCCGAAAGTTTGAAAAATGATGGAAAAATGACTAAGTCCAAAAAAAAATTTTTTCAACTTTTTTCAATTTTACCCCCGTGGGATATATATTTTACCCACACACATTTTGAACTCTCCTGGGGTACCCTCGCACATATTATTCCCTCATTTAATGTATATTTTCACCAAAAAGTGAAGTTTTCAATGAGTCAGAAAATTGTCTGAAAACGACTTAATATCAAGGACTCATCGGCGAATCGCTCTGGAACTGAAATCGGAATGCTCACTGACATTTTCCCCTCTCCGAAAGTTTGAAAAATGATGGAAAAATGACTAAGTCCAAAAAAAATTGTTTTCAACTTTTTTCACTTTTACTCCCTTGGGATATATATTCTACCCACACACATTTGGAACTCTCCTGGGGTACCCTCGCACATATTATTCCCTCATTTAATGGATATTTTCACCAAAAAGTGAAGTTTTCAAAAAGTCAGAAAATTGGCTGAAAATGACTTAATATCAAGGACTCATCGGGCGAATCACTCTGGAACTGAAATCGGAATGCTCACTGACATTTTCCCCTCTCCGAAAGTCTGAAAAATGATGGAAAAATGACTAAGTCCAAAAAACTTTTTTTAAACTTTTTTCAATTTTACCTTTGTGGGATATACATTCTACCCACACACATTTGGAACTCTCCTGGGGTACCCTCACACATATTATTCACTCATTTATTGGGTATTTTCACCAAAAAGTGAAGTTTTCAAAAAGTCAGAAAATTGCCTGAAAGCGACTTAATATCAAGGACTCAATGGGCGAATCGCTCTGGAACTGAATTTGGAATGCTCACTGACATTTTCCCCTCTCCGAAAGTCTGAAAAATGATGGAAAAATGACAGTCCAAAAATAATTTTTTTCAACTTTTTTCAATTTTACCCCCATGGGATATATATTCTACCCACACACATTTGGAACTCTCCTGGGGTACCCTCGCACATATTATTCCCTCATTTAATGGATATTTTCACCAAAAAGTGAAGTTTTCAAAAAGTCAGAAAATTGGCTGAAAATGACTTAATATCAAGGACTCATCGGACGAATCGCTCTGGAACTGAAATCGGAATGCTCACTGACATTTTCCCCCCTTCGAAAGTCTGAAAAATGATGGAAAAATGACTAAGTCCAAAAAAATTTTTTTTAAACTTTTTTCAATTTTACCCCTGTGGGATATATATTCTACCCACACACATTTGGAACTCTCCTGGGGTACCCTCACACATATTATTCCCTCATTTAATGTATATTTTCACCAAAAAGTGAAGTTTTCAAAAAGTCAGAAAATTGGCTGAAAACGACTTAATATCAAGGACTCATCGGGCGAATCGCTCTGGAACTGAAATCGGAATGCTCACTGACATTTTCCCCTCTCCGAAAGTCTGAAAAATGATGGAAAAATGACTAAGTCCAAAAAAAATTTTTTTATACTTTTTTCAATTTTACCCCTTTGGGATATACATTCTACCCACACACATTTGGAACTCTCCTGGGGTACCCTCGCACATATTATTCCCTCATTTAATGGATATTTTCACCAAAAAGTGAAGTTTTCAAAAAGTAAGAAAATTGGCTGAAAATGACTTAATATCAAGGGCTCATCGGGCGAATCGCTCTGGAACTGAAATCGGAATGCTCACTGACATTTTCCCCCCTTCTAAAGTCTGAAAAATGATGGAAAAATGACTAAGTCCAAAAAAAATTTTTTTCAACTTTTTTCAATTTTACCCCTGTGGGATATATATTCTACCCACACACATTTGGAACTCTCCTGGGGTATCCTCTCACACATTATTCCCTCATTTAATGGATATTTTCACCAAAAAGTGAAGTTTTCAAAAAGTCCAAAAATTGTCTGAAAACGACTTAATATCATGGACTCATAGGGTGAATCACTCTGGAACTGAAATCGGAATGCTCACTGACATTTTCCCCCCTTCGAAAGTCTGAAAAATGATGGAAAAATGACTAAGTCCAAAAAAAATTTTTTTCAACTTTTTTCAATTTTACCCGTGTGGGATATATATTCTACCCACACACATTTGGAACTCTCCTGGGGTACCCTCGCACATATTATTCCCTCATTTAATGGATATTTTCACCAAAAAGTGAAATTTTCAATAAGTCAGAAAATTGGCTGAAAACGACTTAATATCAAAGACTCATTGGGCGCATCACTCTGGAACTGAAATCGCAATACTCACTGACATTTTCGCCGCTCCGAAAGTCTGAAAAATGATGGAAAAATGACTAAGTCCAAAAAATTTTTTTTTAAACTTTTTTCAATTTTACCCCTGTGGGATATATATTCTACCCACACACATTTGGAACTCTCCTGGGGTATCCTCACACATATTATTCCCTCATTTAATGGATATTTTCACCAAAAAGTGAAGTTTTCAAAAAGTCAGAAAATTGGCTGAAAACGACTTAACATCATGGACTCATCGGGTGAATCACTGTGGAACTGAAATCGGAATACTCACTGACATTTTCCCCTCTACGAAAGTCTGAAAAATGATGGAAAAATGACTAAGTCCAAAAAAAATTTTTTTCAACTTTTTTCAATTTTACCCCCGTGGAATATACATTCTACCCACACACATTTGGAACTCTCCTGGGGTACCCTTACACATATTATTCCCTCGTTTAATGTATATTTTCACCAAAAAGTGAAGTTTTCCAATAGTCAGAAATTTGGCTGAAAGCGACTTAATATCAAGGACTCATCGGGCGAATCGCTCTGGAACTGAAATCGGAATACTCACTGATATTTTCCCCTCTCCGAAAGTTTGAAAAATGATGGAAAAATGACTAAGTCTAAAAAAAATTTTTTTCAACTTTTTTCAATTTTACCCCCGTGGGATATATATTTTACCCACAAACATTTGGAACTCTCCTGGGGTACCCTCGCACATATTACTCCCTCATTTAATGTATATTTTCACCAAAAAGTGAAGTTTTCAATAAGTCAGAAAATTGTCTGAAAACGACTTAATATCAAGGACTCATCGGGCGAATCGCTCTGGAACTGAAATCGGAATGCTCACTGACATTTTCCCCTCTCCGAAAGTCTGAAAAATGATGGAAAAATGACAGTCCAAAAAAATTTTTTTTCAACTTTTTTCAATTTTACCCCCATGGGATATATATTCTACCCACACACATTTGGAACTCTCCTGGGTTACCCTCACACATATTATTCCCTCATTTAATGGATATTTTCACCAAAAAGTGAAGT
This sequence comes from Phyllobates terribilis, assembly GCF_046119375.1. Classification (NCBI taxonomy): domain Eukaryota; kingdom Metazoa; phylum Chordata; class Amphibia; order Anura; family Dendrobatidae; genus Phyllobates; species Phyllobates terribilis. The sequence continues at coordinate 6,586,809 of NW_027362837.1, read as the reverse complement.
TTTCAAAAAGTCAGAAAATTGGCTGAAAACGACTTAATATCAAAGACTCATTGGGCGAATCAATCTGGAACTGAAATCGGAATACTCACTGGCATTTTCGCCTCTCCGAAAGTCTGAAAAATGATGGAAAAATGACTAAGTCCAAAAAAAAAATTTTTCAACTTTTTCACTTTTACCCCTGTGGGATATATATTCTACCCACACACATTTGGAACTCTCCTGGGGTACCCTCACACATATTATTCCCTCATTTAATGGATATTTTCACAAAAAAGTGAAGTTTTCAAAAAGTCAGAAAATTGGCTGAAAACGACTTAATATCAAGGACTCATCGGGCGAATCACTCTGGAACTGAAATCGGAATGGTCACTGACATTTTTCCCTCTCCGAAAGTCTGAAAAATGATGGAAAAATGACTAAGTCTAAAAAAATTTTTTTTCAACTTTTTTCAATTTTACCCCTGTGGGATATACATTCTACCCACACACATTTGGAAATCTCCTGGGGTATCCTCTCACACATTATTCCCTCATTTAATGGATATTTTCACCAAAAAGTGAAGTTTTCAAAAAGTCCAAAAATTGTCTGAAAACGACTTAATATCATGGACTCATAGGGTGAATCACTCTGGAACTGAAATCGGAATGCTCACTGACATTTTCCCCCCTTTGAAAGTCTGAAAAATGATGGAAAAATGACTAAGTCCAAAAAAAATTTTTTTCAACTTTTTTCAATTTTACCCGTGTGGGATATATATTCTACCCACACACATTTGGAACTCTCCTGGGGTACCCTCGCACATATTATTCCCTCATTTAATGGATATTTTCACCAAAAGTGAAATTTTCAATAAGTCAGAAAATTGGCTGAAAACGACTTAATATCAAAGACTCATTGGGCGCATCACTCTGGAACTGAAATCGGAATACTCACTGACATTTTCGCCGCTCCGAAAGTCTGAAAAATGATGGAAAAATGACTAAGTCCAAAAAGTTTTTTTTTAAACTTTTTTCAATTTTACCCCTGTGGGATATATATTCTACCCACACACATTTGGAACTCTCCTGGGGTATCCTCTCACACATTATTCCCTCATTTAATGGATATTTTCACCAAAAAGTGAAGTTTTCAAAAAGTCCAAAACTTGTCTGAAAACGACTTAATATCATGGACTCATAGGGTGAATCACTCTGGAACTGATATCGGAATGCTCACTGACATTTTTCCCTCTCCGAAAGTCTGAAAAATGATGGAAAAATGACTAAGTCCAAAAAAAATTTTTTTTAACTTTTTTCAATTTTACCCCCGTGGGATATAGATTCTACACACACACATTTGGAACTCTCCTGGGGTACCCTCGCACATATTATTCCCTCATTTAATGGATATTTTCACAAAAAAGTGAAATTTTCAATAAGTCAGAAAATTGGCTGAAAATGACTTAATATCAAGGACTCATCGGGCGAATCGCTCTGGAACTGAAATCGGAATGCTCACTGACATTTTCCCCTCTCCGAAAGTCTGAAAAATGATGGAAAAATGACTAAGTCCAAAAAAATTTTTTTTAAACTTTTTTCAGTTTTACCCCTGTGGGATATATATTCTACCCACACACATTTGGAACCCTCCTGGGGTATCCTCACACATATTATTCCCTCATTTAATGGATATTTTCACCAAAAAGTGAAGTTTTCAAAAAGTCAGAAATTTGGCTGAAAGCGACTTAATATCAAGGACTCATCGGGCGAATCGCTCTGGAACTGAAATCGGAATACTCACTGATATTTTCCCCTCTCCGAAAGTTTGAAAAATGATGGAAAAATGACTAAGTCCAAAAAAAAATTTTTTCAACTTTTTTCAATTTTACCCCCGTGGGATATATATTTTACCCACACACATTTTGAACTCTCCTGGGGTACCCTCGCACATATTATTCCCTCATTTAATGTATATTTTCACCAAAAAGTGAAGTTTTCAATGAGTCAGAAAATTGTCTGAAAACGACTTAATATCAAGGACTCATCGGCGAATCGCTCTGGAACTGAAATCGGAATGCTCACTGACATTTTCCCCTCTCCGAAAGTTTGAAAAATGATGGAAAAATGACTAAGTCCAAAAAAAATTGTTTTCAACTTTTTTCACTTTTACTCCCTTGGGATATATATTCTACCCACACACATTTGGAACTCTCCTGGGGTACCCTCGCACATATTATTCCCTCATTTAATGGATATTTTCACCAAAAAGTGAAGTTTTCAAAAAGTCAGAAAATTGGCTGAAAATGACTTAATATCAAGGACTCATCGGGCGAATCACTCTGGAACTGAAATCGGAATGCTCACTGACATTTTCCCCTCTCCGAAAGTCTGAAAAATGATGGAAAAATGACTAAGTCCAAAAAACTTTTTTTAAACTTTTTTCAATTTTACCTTTGTGGGATATACATTCTACCCACACACATTTGGAACTCTCCTGGGGTACCCTCACACATATTATTCACTCATTTATTGGGTATTTTCACCAAAAAGTGAAGTTTTCAAAAAGTCAGAAAATTGCCTGAAAGCGACTTAATATCAAGGACTCAATGGGCGAATCGCTCTGGAACTGAATTTGGAATGCTCACTGACATTTTCCCCTCTCCGAAAGTCTGAAAAATGATGGAAAAATGACAGTCCAAAAATAATTTTTTTCAACTTTTTTCAATTTTACCCCCATGGGATATATATTCTACCCACACACATTTGGAACTCTCCTGGGGTACCCTCGCACATATTATTCCCTCATTTAATGGATATTTTCACCAAAAAGTGAAGTTTTCAAAAAGTCAGAAAATTGGCTGAAAATGACTTAATATCAAGGACTCATCGGACGAATCGCTCTGGAACTGAAATCGGAATGCTCACTGACATTTTCCCCCCTTCGAAAGTCTGAAAAATGATGGAAAAATGACTAAGTCCAAAAAAATTTTTTTTAAACTTTTTTCAATTTTACCCCTGTGGGATATATATTCTACTCACACACATTTGGAACTCTCCTGGGGTACCCTCACACATATTATTCCCTCATTTAATGTATATTTTCACCAAAAAGTGAAGTTTTCAAAAAGTCAGAAAATTGGCTGAAAACGACTTAATATCAAGGACTCATCGGGCGAATCGCTCTGGAACTGAAATCGGAATGCTCACTGACATTTTCCCCTCTCCGAAAGTCTGAAAAATGATGGAAAAATGACTAAGTCCAAAAAAAATTTTTTTATACTTTTTTCAATTTTACCCCTTTGGGATATACATTCTACCCACACACATTTGGAACTCTCCTGGGGTACCCTCGCACATATTATTCCCTCATTTAATGGATATTTTCACCAAAAAGTGAAGTTTTCAAAAAGTAAGAAAATTGGCTGAAAATGACTTAATATCAAGGGCTCATCGGGCGAATCGCTCTGGAACTGAAATCGGAATGCTCACTGACATTTTCCCCCCTTCGAAAGTCTGAAAAATGATGGAAAAATGACTAAGTCCAAAAAAAATTTTTTTCAACTTTTTTCAATTTTACCCCTGTGGGATATATATTCTACCCACACACATTTGGAACTCTCCTGGGGTATCCTCTCACACATTATTCCCTCATTTAATGGATATTTTCACCAAAAAGTGAAGCTTTCAAAAAGTCCAAAAATTGTCTGAAAACGACTTAATATCATGGACTCATAGGGTGAATCACTCTGGAACTGAAATCGGAATGCTCACTGACATTTTCCCCCCTTCGAAAGTCTGAAAAATGATGGAAAAATGACTAAGTCCAAAAAAAATTTTTTTCAACTTTTTTCAATTTTACCCGTGTGGGATATATATTCTACCCACACACATTTGGAACTCTCCTGGGGTACCCTCGCACATATTATTCCCTCATTTAATGGATATTTTCACCAAAAAGTGAAATTTTCAATAAGTCAGAAAATTGGCTGAAAACGACTTAATATCAAAGACTCATTGGGCGCATCACTCTGGAACTGAAATCGCAATACTCACTGACATTTTCGCCGCTCCGAAAGTCTGAAAAATGATGGAAAAATGACTAAGTCCAAAAAATTTTTTTTTAAACTTTTTTCAATTTTACCCCTGTGGGATATATATTCTACCCACACACATTTGGAACTCTCCTGGGGTATCCTCACACATATTATTCCCTCATTTAATGGATATTTTCACCAAAAAGTGAAGTTTTCAAAAAGTCAGAAAATTGGCTGAAAACGACTTAACATCATGGACTCATCGGGTGAATCACTGTGGAACTGAAATCGGAATACTCACTGACATTTTCCCCTCTACGAAAGTCTGAAAAATGATGGAAAAATGACTAAGTCCAAAAAAAATTTTTTTCAACTTTTTTCAATTTTACCCCCGTGGAATATACATTCTACCCACACACATTTGGAACTCTCCTGGGGTACCCTTACACATATTATTCCCTCGTTTAATGTATATTTTCACCAAAAAGTGAAGTTTTCCAATAGTCAGAAATTTGGCTGAAAGCGACTTAATATCAAGGACTCATCGGGCGAATCGCTCTGGAACTGAAATCGGAATACTCACTGATATTTTCCCCTCTCCGAAAGTTTGAAAAATGATGGAAAAATGACTAAGTCTAAAAAAAATTTTTTTCAACTTTTTTCAATTTTACCCCCGTGGGATATATATTTTACCCACAAACATTTGGAACTCTCCTGGGGTACCCTCGCACATATTACTCCCTCATTTAATGTATATTTTCACCAAAAAGTGAAGTTTTCAATAAGTCAGAAAATTGTCTGAAAACGACTTAATATCAAGGACTCATCGGGCGAATCGCTCTGGAACTGAAATCGGAATGCTCACTGACATTTTCCCCTCTCCGAAAGTCTGAAAAATGATGGAAAAATGACAGTCCAAAAAAATTTTTTTTCAACTTTTTTCAATTTTACCCCCATGGGATATATATTCTACCCACACACATTTGGAACTCTCCTGGGTTACCCTCACACATATTATTCCCTCATTTAATGGATATTTTCACCAAAAAGTGAAGTTTTCAAAAAGTCAGAAAATTGGCTGAAAACGACTTAATATCAAAGACTCATTGGGCGAATCAATCTGGAACTGAAATCGGAATACTCACTGGCATTTTCGCCTCTCCGAAAGTCTGAAAAATGATGGAAAAATGACTAAGTCCAAAAAAAAAATTTTTCAACTTTTTCACTTTTACCCCTGTGGGATATATATTCTACCCACACACATTTGGAACTCTCCTGGGGTACCCTCACACATATTATTCCCTCATTTAATGGATATTTTCACAAAAAAGTGAAGTTTTCAAAAAGTCAGAAAATTGGCTGAAAACGACTTAATATCAAGGACTCATCGGGCGAATCACTCTGGAACTGAAATCGGAATGGTCACTGACATTTTTCCCTCTCCGAAAGTCTGAAAAATGATGGAAAAATGACTAAGTCTAAAAAAATTTTTTTTCAACTTTTTTCAATTTTACCCCTGTGGGATATACATTCTACCCACACACATTTGGAAATCTCCTGGGGTATCCTCTCACACATTATTCCCTCATTTAATGGATATTTTCACCAAAAAGTGAAGTTTTCAAAAAGTCCAAAAATTGTCTGAAAACGACTTAATATCATGGACTCATAGGGTGAATCACTCTGGAACTGAAATCGGAATGCTCACTGACATTTTCCCCCCTTTGAAAGTCTGAAAAATGATGGAAAAATGACTAAGTCCAAAAAAAATTTTTTTCAACTTTTTTCAATTTTACCCGTGTGGGATATATATTCTACCCACACACATTTGGAACTCTCCTGGGGTACCCTCGCACATATTATTCCCTCATTTAATGGATATTTTCACCAAAAGTGAAATTTTCAATAAGTCAGAAAATTGGCTGAAAACGACTTAATATCAAAGACTCATTGGGCGCATCACTCTGGAACTGAAATCGGAATACTCACTGACATTTTCGCCGCTCCGAAAGTCTGAAAAATGATGGAAAAATGACTAAGTCCAAAAAGTTTTTTTTTAAACTTTTTTCAATTTTACCCCTGTGGGATATATATTCTACCCACACACATTTGGAACTCTCCTGGGGTATCCTCACACATATTATTCCCTCATTTAATGGATATTTTCACCAAAAAGTGAAGTTTTCAAAAAGTCCAAAAATTGTCTGAAAACGACTTAATATCATGGACTCATCGGGTGAATCACTGTGGAACTGAAATCGGAATACTCACTGACATTTTCCCCTCTACGAAAGTCTGAAAAATGATGGAAAAATGACTAAGTCCAAAAAAAATTTTTTTCAACTTTTTTCAATTTTACCCCCGTGGAATATACATTCTACCCACACACATTTGGAACTCTCCTGGGGTACCCTTACACATATTATTCCCTCGTTTAATGTATATTTTCACCAAAAAGTGAAGTTTTCCAATAGTCAGAAATTTGGCTGAAAGCGACTTAATATCAAGGACTCATCGGGCGAATCGCTCTGGAACTGAAATCGGAATACTCACTGATATTTTCCCCTCTCCGAAAGTTTGAAAAATGATGGAAAAATGACTAAGTCTAAAAAAAATTTTTTTCAACTTTTTTCAATTTTACCCCCGTGGGATATATATTTTACCCACAAACATTTGGAACTCTCCTGGGGTACCCTCGCACATATTACTCCCTCATTTAATGTATATTTTCACCAAAAAGTGAAGTTTTCAATAAGTCAGAAAATTGTCTGAAAACGACTTAATATCAAGGACTCATCGGGCGAATCGCTCTGGAACTGAAATCGGAATGCTCACTGACATTTTCCCCTCTCCGAAAGTCTGAAAAATGATGGAAAAATGACAGTCCAAAAAAATTTTTTTTCAACTTTTTTCAATTTTACCCCCATGGGATATATATTCTACCCACACACATTTGGAACTCTCCTGGGTTACCCTCACACATATTATTCCCTCATTTAATGGATATTTTCACCAAAAAGTGAAGTTTTCAAAAAGTCAGAAAATTGGCTGAAAACGACTTAATATCAAAGACTCATTGGGCGAATCAATCTGGAACTGAAATCGGAATACTCACTGACATTTTCGCCTCTCCGAAAGTCTGAAAAATGATGGAAAAATGACTAAGTCCAAAAAAAAAATTTTTCAACTTTTTCACTTTTACCCCTGTGGGATATATATTCTACCCACACACATTTGGAACTCTCCTGGGGTACCCTCACACATATTATTCCCTCATTTAATGGATATTTTCACAAAAAAGTGAAGTTTTCAAAAAGTCAGAAAATTGGCTGAAAACGACTTAATATCAAGGACTCATCGGGCGAATCACTCTGGAACTGAAATCGGAATGGTCACTGACATTTTTCTCTCCCCGAAAGTCTGAAAAATGATGGAAAAATGACTAAGTCTAAAAAAATTTTTTTTCAACTTTTTTCAATTTTACCCCTGTGGGATATACATTCTACCCACACACATTTGGAAATCTCCTGGGGTACCCTCACACATATTATTCCCTCATTTAATGTATATTTTCACCAAAAAGTGAAGTTTTCAAAAAGTCAGAAAATTGGCTGAAAACGACTTAATATCAAGGACGCATCGGGCGAATCGCTCTGGAACTGAAATCGGAATGCTCACTGACATTTTTCCCTCTCCGAAAGTCTGAAAAATGATGGAAAAATGACTAAGTCTAAAAAAATTTTTTTTAAACTTTTTTCAATTTTACCCCTGTGGGATATACATTCTACCTACACACATTTGGAACTCTCCTGGGGTACCCTCACACATATTATTCCCTCATTTAATGGATATTTTCACCAAAAAATGAAGTTTTCAAAAAGTCAGAAAATTGGCTGAAAACGAGTTAATATCAAGGACTCATCGGGCGAATCACTCTGGAACTGAAATCGGAATACTCACTGACATTTTCCCCTCTCCGAAAGTCTGAAAAATGATGGAAAAATGACTAAGTACAGAAAAAAAATTTTACATTTTTTTTTCAATTTTACCCCTGTGGGATATACATTCTACCCACACACATTTGGAACTCTCCTGGGGTACCCTCACACATATTATTCCCTCATTTAATGTATATTTTCACCAAAAAGTGAAGTTTTCAAAAAGTCAGAAAATTGGCTGAAAGCGACTTAATATCAAGGACTCATCGGGCGAATCGCTCTGGAACTGAAATCGGAATGCTCACTGACATTTCCCCCCCTTCGAAAGTCTGAAAAATGATGGAAAAATGACTAAGTCAAAAAAAAATTTTTTAAAAATGTTTTCAATTTTACCCCTGTGGGATATACATTCTACCCACACACATTTGGAACTCTCCTGGGGTACCCTCACACATATTATTCCCTCATTTAATGGATATTTTCACCAAAAAGTGAAGTTTTCAAAAAGTCAGAAAATTGGCTGAAAACGACTTAATATCAAGGACTCATCGGGCGAATCGCTCTGGAACTGAAATCGGAATGCTCACTGACATTTTCCCCTCTCCGAAAGTCTGAAAAATGATGGAAAAATGACTAAGTCCAAAAAAAAATTTTTTAAACTTTTTTCAATTTTACCCCCGTGGGATATATATTCAACCCACACACATTTGGAACTCTCCTGGGGTACCCTCGCACATATTAATCCCTCATTTAATGGATATTTTCACCAAAAAGTGAAGTTTTCAAAAAGTCAGAAAATTACCTGAAAACGACTTAATATCAAGGACTCATCGGGCGAATCGCTCTGGAACTGAAATCGGAATGCTCACTGACATTTTTCCCTCTCCGAAAGTCTGAAAAATGATGGAAAAATTAGTAAGTCCAAAAAAAATTTTTTTAAACTTTTTTCAATTTTACCCCCATGGGATATATATTCTACCCACACACATTTGGAACTCTCCTGGGGTACCCTCACACATATTATTCCCTCATTTAATGGATATTTTCACCAAAAAGTGAAGTTTTCAAAAAGTCAGAAAATTGGCTGAAAACGACTTAATATCAAGGACTCATCGGGCGAATCACTCTGGAACTGAAATCGGAATACTCACTGACATTTTCCCCTCTCCGAAAGTCTGAAAAATGATGGAAAAATGACTAAGTATAAAAAAAAATTTTTTAAACTTTTTAAAATTTTACCCCTGTGGGATATGCATTCTACCCACACACATTTGGAACTCTCCTGGGGTACCCTCGCACATATTAATCCCTCATTTAATGGATATTTTCACCAAAAAGTGAAGATTTCAAAAAGTCAGAAAATTGGCTGAAAACGACTTAATATCAAGGACTCATCGGGCGAATCGCTCTGGAACTGAAATCGGAATGCTCACGGACATTTTTCCCTCTCCGAAAGTCTGAAAAATGATGGAAAAATTAGTAAGTCCAAAAAAATTTTTTTAAAACTTTTTTCAATTTTACCCCCATGGGATATATATTCTACCCACACACATTTGGAACTCTCCTGGGGTACCCTCACACATATTATTCCCTCATTTAATGGATATTTTCACCAAAAAGTGAAGTTTTCAAAAAGTCAGAAAATTGGCTGAAAACGACTTAATATCAAGGACTCATCGGGCGAATCGCTCTGGAACTGAAATCGGAATGCTCACTGACATTTTCCCCTCTCCGAAAGTCTGAAAAATGATGGAAAAATGACTAAGTCCAAAAAAATTTTTTTATACTTTTTTCAATTTTACCCCTTTGGGATATACATTCTACCCACACACATTTGGAACTCTCCTGGGGTACCCTCGCACATATTATTCCCTCATTTAATGGATATTTTCACCAAAAAGTGAAGTTTTCAAAAAGTAAGAAAATTGGCTGAAAATGACTTAATATCAAGGGCTCATCGGGCGAATCGCTCTGGAACTGAAATCGGAATGCTCACTGACATTTTCCCCCCTTCGAAAGTCTGAAAAATGATGGAAAAATGACTAAGTCCAAAAAAAAATTTTTTCAACTTTTTTCAATTTTACCCCTGTGGGATATATATTCTACCCACACACATTTGGAACTCTCCTGGGGTATCCTCTCACACATTATTCCCTCATTTAATGGATATTTTCACCAAAAAGTGAAGTTTTCAAAAAGTCCAAAAATTGTCTGAAAACGACTTAATATCATGGACTCATAGGGTGAATCACTCTGGAACTGAAATCGGAATGCTCACTGACATTTTCCCCCCTTCGAAAGTCTGAAAAATGATGGAAAAATGACTAAGTCCAAAAAAAATTTTTTTCAACTTTTTTCAATTTTACCCGTGTGGGATATATATTCTACCCACACACATTTGGAACTCTCCTGGGGTACCCTCGCACATATTATTCCCTCATTTAATGGATATTTTCACCAAAAAGTGAAATTTTCAATAAGTCAGAAAATTGGCTGAAAACGACTTAATATCAAAGACTCATTGGGCGCATCACTCTGGAACTGAAATCGGAATACTCACTGACATTTTCGCCGCTCCGAAAGTCTGAAAAATGATGGAAAAATGACTAAGTCCAAAAAGTTTTTTTTTAAACTTTTTTCAATTTTACCCCTGTGGGATATATATTCTACCCACACACATTTGGAACTCTCCTGGGGTATCCTCACACACATTATTCCCTCATTTAATGGATATTTTCACCAAAAAGTGAAGTTTTCAAAAAGTCCAAAAATTGTCTGAAAACGACTTAATATCATGGACTCATCGGGTGAATCACTGTGGAACTGAAATCGGAATACTCACTGACATTTTCCCCTCTACGAAAGTCTGAAAAATGATGGAAAAATGACTAAGTCCAAAAAAAATTTTTTTCAACTTTTTTCAATTTTACCCCCGTGGAATATACATTCTACCCACACACATTTGGAACTCTCCTGGGGTACCCTTACACATATTATTCCCTCGTTTAATGTATATTTTCACCAAAAAGTGAAGTTTTCCAATAGTCAGAAATTTGGCTGAAAGCGACTTAATATCAAGGACTCATCGGGCGAATCGCTCTGGAACTGAAATCGGAATACTCACTGATATTTTCCCCTCTCCGAAAGTTTGAAAAATGATGGAAAAATGACTAAGTCTAAAAAAAATTTTTTTCAACTTTTTTCAATTTTACCCCCGTGGGATATATATTTTACCCACAAACATTTGGAACTCTCCTGGGGTACCCTCGCACATATTACTCCCTCATTTAATGTATATTTTCACCAAAAAGTGAAGTTTTCAATAAGTCAGAAAATTGTCTGAAAACGACTTAATATCAAGGACTCATCGGGCGAATCGCTCTGGAACTGAAATCGGAATGCTCACTCACATTTTCCCCTCTCCGAAAGTCTGAAAAATGATGGAAAAATGACAGTCCAAAAAAATTTTTTTTCAACTTTTTTCAATTTTACCCCCATGGGATATATATTCTACCCACACACATTTGGAACTCTCCTGGGTTACCCTCACACATATTATTCCCTCATTTAATGGATATTTTCACCAAAAAGTGAAGTTTTCAAAAAGTCAGAAAATTGGCTGAAAACGACTTAATATCAAAGACTCATTGGGCGAATCAATCTGGAACTGAAATCGGAATACTCACTGACATTTTCGCCTCTCCGAAAGTCTGAAAAATGATGGAAAAATGACTAAGTCCAAAAAAAAAATTTTTCAACTTTTTCACTTTTACCCCTGTGGGATATATATTCTACCCACACACATTTGGAACTCTCCTGGGGTACCCTCACACATATTATTCCCTCATTTAATGGATATTTTCACAAAAAAGTGAAGTTTTCAAAAAGTCAGAAAATTGGCTGAAAACGACTTAATATCAAGGACTCATCGGGCGAATCACTCTGGAACTGAAATCGGAATGGTCACTGACATTTTTCCCTCTCCGAAAGTCTGAAAAATGATGGAAAAATGACTAAGTCTAAAAAAATTTTTTTTCAACTTTTTTCAATTTTACCCCTGTGGGATATACATTCTACCCACACACATTTGGAAATCTCCTGGGGTATCCTCTCACACATTATTCCCTCATTTAATGGATATTTTCACCAAAAAGTGAAGTTTTCAAAAAGTCCAAAAATTGTCTGAAAACGACTTAATATCATGGACTCATAGGGTGAATCACTCTGGAACTGAAATCGGAATGCTCACTGACATTTTCCCCCCTTTGAAAGTCTGAAAAATGATGGAAAAATGACTAAGTCCAAAAAAAATTTTTTTCAACTTTTTTCAATTTTACCCGTGTGGGATATATATTCTACCCACACACATTTGGAAATCTCCTGGGGTACCCTCACACATATTATTCCCTCATTTAATGGATATTTTCACCAAAAAGTGAAGTTTTCAAAAAGTCAGAAAATTGGCTGAAAACGACTTAATATCAAGGACTCATCGGGCGAATCGCTCTGGAACTGAAATCGGAATGCTCACTGACATTTTTCCCTCTCCGAAAGTCTGAAAAATGATGGAAAAATGACTAAGTCTAAAAAAATTTTTTTTAAACTTTTTTCAATTTTACCCCTGTGGGATATACATTCTACCCACACACATTTGGAACTCTCCTGGGGTACCCTCACACATATTATTCCCTCATTTAATGTATATTTTCACCAAAAAGTGAAGTTTTCAAAAAGTCAGAAAATTGGCTGAAAGCGACTTAATATCAAGGACTCATCGGGCGAATCGCTCTGGAACTGAAATCGGAATGCTCACTGACATTTCCCCCCTTTCGAAAGTCTGAAAAATGATGGAAAAATGACTAAGTCAAAAAAAAATTTTTTAAAAATGTTTTCAATTTTACCCCTGTGGGATATACATTCTACCCACACACATTTGGAACTCTCCTGGGGTACCCTCACACATATTATTCCCTCATTTAATGGATATTTTCACCAAAAAGTGAAGTTTTCAAAAAGTCAGAAAATTGGCTGAAAACGACTTAATATCAAGGACTCATCGGGCGAATCGCTCTGGAACTGAAATCGGAATGCTCACTGACATTTTCCCCTCTCCGAAAGTCTGAAAAATGATGGAAAAATGACTAAGTCCAAAAAAAAATTTTTTAAACTTTTTTCAATTTTACCCCCGTGGGATATATATTCTACCCACACACATTTGGAACTCTCCTGGGGTACCCTCACACATATTATTCCCTCATTTAATGGATATTTTCACCAAAAAGTGAAGTTTTCAAAAAGTCAGAAAATTGGCTGAAAACGACTTAATATCAAGGACTCATCGGGCGAATCGCTCTGGAACTGAAATCGGAATGCTCACTGCCATTTTTCCCTCTCCGAAAGTCTGAAAAATGATGGAAAAATTAGTAAGTCCAAAAAAAATTTTTTTTATCTTTTTTCAATTTTACCCCTGTGGGATATACATTCTTCCCACACACATTTGGAACTCTCCTGGGGTACCCTCACACATATTATTCCCTCTTTTAATGTATATTTTCACCAAAAAGTGAAGTTTTAAAAAAGTCAGAAAATTGGCCGAAAGCGACTTAATATCAAGGACTCATCAGCCGAATCACTCTGGAACTGAAATCGGAATGCTCACTGACATTTTTCCCTCTCCGAAAGTCTGAAAAATGATGGAAAAATGACTAAGTCTAAAAAAATTTTTTTTCAACTTTTTTCAATTTTACCCCTGTGGGATATACATTCTACCCACACACATTTGGAAATCTCCTGGGGTACCCTCACACATATTATTCCCTCATTTAATGTATATTTTCACCAAAAAGTGAAGTTTTCAAAAAGTCAGAAAATTGGCTGAAAACGACTTAATATCAAGGACTCATCGGGCGAATCGCTCTGGAACTGAAATCGGAATGCTCACTGACATTTTTCCCTCTCCGAAAGTCTGAAAAATGATGGAAAAATGACTAAGTCTAAAAAAATTTTTTTTCAACTTTTTTCAATTTTACCCCTGTGGGATATACATTCTACCCACACACATTTGGAACTCTCTTGGGGTACCCTCACACATATTATTCCCTCATTTAATGGATATTTTCACCAAAAAGTGAAGTTTTCAAAAAGTCAGAAATTTGGCTGAAAGCGACTTAATATCAAGGACTCATCGGGCGAATCGCTCTGGAACTGAAATCGGAATACTCACTGACATTTTCCCCTCTCCGAAAGTTTGAAAAATGATGGAAAAATGACTAAGTATAAAAAAAAATTTTTAAAACTTTTTTCAGTTTTAACCCCGTGGGATATATATTTTACCCACACACATTTGGAACTCTCCTGGGGTACCCTCGCACATATTATTCCCTCATTTAATGTATATTTTCACCAAAAAGTGAAGTTTTCAATAAGTCAGAAAATTGTCTGAAAACGACTTAATATCAAGGACTCATCGGGCGAATCGCTCTGGAACTGAAATCGGAATACTCACTGACATTTTCGCCTCTCCGAAAGTCTGAAAAATGATGGAAAAATGACTAAGTCCAAAAAAAATTTTTTTCAACTCTTTTCAATTTTCCCCCCGTGGGATGTATATTCTACCCACACACATTTGGAACTCTCCTGGGGTACCCTCGCACATATTAATCCCTCATTTAATGGATATTTTCACCAAAAAGTGAAGTTTTCAAAAAGTCAGAAAATTGGTTCAAAACGGCTTAATATCAAGGACTCATCGGGCGAATGGCTCTGGAACTGAAATCGGAATGCTCACGGACATTTTTCCCTCTCCGAAAGTCTGAAAAATGATGGAAAAATGACTAAGTCCAAAAAAATTTTTTTTAAACTATATTTTCAATTTTACCCCTATGGGATATATATTCTACCCACACACATTTGGAACTCTCCTGGGGTACCCTCACACATGTTATCCCCTCATTTAATGGATATTTTCACCAAAAAATGAAGTTTTCAAAAAGTCCGAAAATTTGCTGAAAACGACTTAATATCAAGGACTCATCGGGCGAATCGCTCTGGAACTGAAATCGGAATGCTCACTGATATTTTCCTCTCTCCAAAAGTCTGAAAAATGATGGAAAAATGACTAAGTCTAAAAAAATTTTTTTAAAACTTTTTTCAATTTTACCCCCGTGGGATATATATTCTACGCACACACATTTGGAACTCTCCTGGGGTACCCTCACACATATTATTCCCTCATTTAATGGATATTTTCACCAAAAAGTGAAGTTTTCAAAAAGTCAGAAAATTGGCTGAAAATGACTTATTATCAAGGAATCATCAGGCGAATCGCTCTGGAACTGAACCCGCAATGCTCACTGACATTTTCCACTCTCCGAAAGTCTGAAAAATGATGGAAAAATGACAGTCCCAAAAAATTTTTTTTCAACTTTTTTCAATTTTACCCCCGTGGGATATAAATTCTACCCACACACATTTGGAACTCTCCTGGGGTACCCTCACACATATTATTCCCTCATTTAATGGATATTTTCACCAAAAAGTGAAGTTTTCAAAAAGTCGGAAAGTTGGCTGAAAACGACTTAATATCAAGGACTCATCGGTCGAATCACTCTGTAACTGAAATCGGAATACTCACTGACATTTTCCCCTCTCTGAAAGTCTGAAAAAGATGGAAAAATGACTAAGTCCAAAAAAAATTTTTTTCAACTTTTTTCAATTTTACACCTGTGGGATATAAATTCTACCCACACACATTTGGAACTCTCCTGGGGTACCCTCACACATATTATTCCCTCATTTAATGTATATTTTCACCAAAAAAGTGAAGTTTTCAAAAAGTCCGAAAATTGGCTGAAAACGACTTAATATCAAGGACTCATCGGGCGAATCGCTCTGGAACTGAAATCGGAATGCTCACTGACATTTTTCCTCCTTCGAAAGTCTGAAAAATGATGGAAAAATGACTAAGTATAAAAAAAATTTTTTTAAACTTTTTTCAGTTTTACCCCCGTGGGATATATATTCTACCCACACACATTTGGAACTCTCCTGGTGTACCCTCACACATATTATTCCCTCATTTAATGAATATTTTCACCAAAAAGTGAAGTTTTTAAAAAGTCAGAAAATTGGCTGAAAACGACTCAATATCAAGGACTCATCGGGCGAATGGCTCTGGAACTGAAATCGGAATACTCACTGACATTTTCGCTCCTTCGAAAGTCTGAAAAATGATGGAAAAATGACAGTCCAAAAACATTTTTTTCAACTTTTTTCAATTTTACCCCCGTGGGATATATATTCTACCCACAAACATTTGGAACTCTCCTGGGGTACCCTCACACATATTATTCCCTCATTTAATGGATATTTTCACCAAAAAGTGAAGTTTTCAAAAAGTCCGAAAATTGGCTGAAAACGACTTAATATCAAGGACTCATCGGGCGAATCGCTCTGGAACTGAAATCGGAATGCTCACTGACATTTTCCCTCCTTCGAAAGTCTGAAAAATGATGGAAAAGTGACTAAGTCCAAAAAAAATGTTTTAAAACTTTTTTCAATTTTACCCCCGTGGGATATATATTCTACCCACACACATTTGGAACTCTCCTGGGGTACCCTCACACATATTATTCCCTCATTTAATGGATATTTTCACCAAAAAGTGAAGTTTTCAAAAAGTCCGAAAATTGTCTGAAAACGACTTAATATCAAGGACTCATCGGGCGAATCGCTCTGGAACTGAAATCGGAATGCTCACTGACATTTTCCCCCTTTCGAAAGTCTGAAAAATGATGGAAAAGTGACTAAGTCCAAAAAAAATGTTTTAAAACTTTTTTCAATTTTACCCCCGTGGGATATATATTCTACCCACACACATTTGGAACTCTCCTGGGGTACCCTCACACATATTATTCCCTCATTTAATGGATATTTTCACCAAAAAGTGAAGTTTTCAAAAAGTCAGAAAATTGGCTGAAAACGACTTAATATCAAGGACTCATCGGGCGAATCGCTCTGGAACTGAAATCGGAATGCTCACTGATATTTTCCCCTCTCCAAAAGTCTGAAAAATGATGGAAAAATGACTAAATCCAAAAAAATTTTTTTAAAGCTTTTTTCAATTTTACCCCCGTGGGATATATATTCTACGCACACACATTTGGAACTCTCCTGGGGTACCCTCACACATATTATTCCCTCATTTAATGGATATTTTCACCAAAAAGTGAAGTTTTCAAAAAGTCAGAAAATTGGCTGAAAACGACTTGATATCAAGGACTCATCGGGCGAATCACTCTGGAACTGAAATCGGAATGCTTACTGACATTTTTCCTCCTTCGAAAGTCTGAAAAATTATGGAAAAATGACTAAGTCCAAAAAAATTTTTTTTAAACTTTTTTTCAATTTTACGCCCGTGGGATATATATTCTACCCACACACATTTGGAACTCTCCTGGGGTACCCTCACACATATTATTCCCTCATTTAATCAATATTTGCACCAAAAAGTGAAGTTTTCAAAAAGTCAGAAAATTGGCTGAAAATGACATAATATCAAGGAATTATCGGGCAAATCGCTCTGGAACTGAAATCGGAATGCTCACTGACATTTTCGCTCCTTCGAAACTCTGAAAAATGATGGAAAAATAACTAAGTCCAAAAAAATTTTTTTTAAACTTTTTTCAATTTTACCCCCGTGGGATATATATTCTACCCACACACGTTTGGAACTCTCCTGGGGTACCCTCACACATATTATTCCCTCATTTAATGGATATTTTCACCAAAAAGTGAAGTTTTCAAAAAGTCAGAAAATTGGCTGAAAATGACTTATTATCAAGGAATCATCAGGCGAATCGCTCTGGAACTGAACCCGCAATGCTCACTGACATTTTCCCTCCTTCGAAAGCCTGAAAAATGATGGAAAAATGACAGTCCAAAAAAATTTTTTTTCAACTTTTTTCAATTTTACCCCCGTGGCATATATATTCTACCCACACACGTTTGGAACTCTCCTGGGGTACCCTCACACATATTATTCCCTCATTTAATGGATATTTTCACCAAAAAGTGAAGTTTTCAAAAAGTCAGAAAATTGGCTGAAAATGACTTATTATCAAGGTATCATCAGGCCAATCGCTCTGGAACAGAACCCGCAATGCTCACTGACATTTTCCACTCTCCGAAAGTCTGAAAAATGATGGAAAAATGACAGTCCAAAAACATTTTTTTTTAACTTTTTTCAATTTTACCCCCGTGGGATATATATTCTACCCACACACATTTGGAACTCTCCTGGGGTACCCTCACACATATTATTCCCTCATTTAATGGATATTTTCACCAAAAAGTGAAGTTTTCAAAAAGTCAGAAAATTGGCTGAAAACGACTTAATATCAAGGACTCATCGGGCGAATCACTCTGGAACTGAAATCGGAATACTCACTGACATTTTCCCCTCTCCGAAAGTCTGAAAAATGATGGAAAAATGACTAAGTCCAAAAAAAATTTTTTTCAACTTTTTTCAATTTTACACCTGTGGGATTTACATTCTACCCACACACATTTGGAACTCTCCTGGGGTACTCTCACACATATTATTCCCTCATTTAATGAATATTTTCACCAAAAAGTGAAGTTTTCAAAAAGTCCGAAAATTGGCTGAAAACTAGATAATATCAAGGACTCATCGGGCAAATCTCTCTGGAACTGAAATCGGAATGCTCACTGACATTTTCCCCCCTTCGAAAGTCTGAAAAATGATGGAAAAATGACTAAGTCCAAAAAAAATGTTTTAAAACTTTTTTCAATTTTACCCCCGTGGGATATATATTCTACCCACACACATTTGGAACTCTCCTGGGGTACCCTCACACATATTATTCCCTCATTTAATGAATATTTTCACCAAAAAGTGAAGTTTTCAAAAAGTCAGAAAATTGGCTGAAAATGACTTATTATCAAGGAATCATCAGGCGAATCGCTCTGGAACTGAACCCGCAATGCTCACTGACATTTTCCACTCTCCGAAAGTCTGAAAAATGATGGAAAAATGACAGTCCAAAAACATTTTTTTTCAACTTTTTTCAATTTTACCCCCGTGGGATATATATTCTACCCACACACATTTGGAACTCTCCTGGGGTACCCTTACACATATTATTCCCTCATTTAATGGATATTTTCACCAAAAAGTGAAGTTTTCAAAAAGTCAGAAATTTGGCTGAAAATGACAAAATATCAAGGAATCATCGGGCAAATCGCTCTGGAACTGAAATCGGAATGCTCAATGACATTTTCCCCCCTTCGAAAGTCTGAAAAATGATGGAAAAATGACTAAGTCCAAAAAAAATGTTTTAAAACTTTTTTCAATTTTACCCCCGTGGGATATATATTCTACCCACACACATTTGGAACTCTCCTGGGGTACCCTCACACATATTATTCCCTCATTTAATGAATATTTTCACCAAAAAGTGAAGTTTTCAAAAAGTCAGAAAATTGGCTGAAAATGACTTATTATCAAGGAATCATCAGGCGAATCGCTCTGGAACTGAACCGCAATGCTCACTGACATTTTCCACTCTCCGAAAGTCTGAAAAATGATGGAAAAATGACAGTCCAAAAACATTTTTTTTCAACTTTTTTCAATTTTACCACCGTGGGATATATATTCTACCCACACACATTTGGAACTCTCCTGGGGTACCCTCACACATATTATTCCCTCATTTAATGAATATTTTCACCAAAAAGTGAAGTTTTCAAAAAGTCAGAAAATTGGCTGAAAACGACTTAATATCAAGGACTCATCGGGCGAATCGCTCTGGAACTGAAATCGGAATGCTCACTGATATTTTCCCCTCTCCAAAAGTCTGAAAAATGATGGAAAAATGACTAAATCCAAAAAAAATTTTTTAAAGCTTTTTTCAATTTTACCCCCGTGGGATATATATTCTACGCACACACATTTGGAACTCTCCTGGGGTACCCTCACACATATTATTCCCTCATTTAATGGATATTTTCACCAAAAAGTGAAGTTTTCAAAAAGTCAGAAAATTGGCTGAAAACGACTTGATATCAAGGACTCATCGGGCGAATCACTCTGGAACTGAAATCGGAATGCTTACTGACATTTTTCCTCCTTCGAAAGTCTGAAAAATTATGGAAAAATGACTAAGTCCAAAAAAATTTTTTTTAAACTTTTTTCAATTTTACGCCCGTGGGATATATATTCTACCCACACACATTTGGAACTCTCCTGGGGTACCCTCACACATATTATTCCCTCATTTAATGAATATTTGCACCAAAAAGTGAAGTTTTCAAAAAGTCAGAAAATTGGCTGAAAATGACATAATATCAAGGAATCATCGGGCAAATCGCTCTGGAACTGAAATCGGAATGCTCACTGACATTTTCGCTCCTTCGAAAGTCTGAAAAATGATGGAAAAATAACTAAGTCCAAAAAAATTTTTTTTAAACTTTTTTCAATTTTACCCCCGTGGGATATATATTCTACCCACACACGTTTGGAACTCTCCTGGGGTACCCTCACACATATTATTCCCTCATTTAATGGATATTTTCACCAAAAAGTGAAGTTTTCAAAAAGTCAGAAAATTGGCTGAAAACGACTTAATATCAAGGACTCATCGGGCGAATCGCTCTGGAACTGAAATCGGAATGCTCACTGATATTTTCCCCTCTCCAAAAGTCTGAAAAATGATGGAAAAATGACTAAATCCAAAAAAATTTTTTTAAAGCTTTTTTCAATTTTACCCCCGTGGGATATATATTCTATGCACACACATTTGGAACTCTCCTGGGGTACCCTCACACATATTATTCCCTCATTTAATGGATATTTTCACCAAAAAGTGAAGTTTTCAAAAAGTCAGAAAATTGGCTGAAAACGACTTGATATCAAGGACTCATCGGGCGAATCACTCTGGAACTGAAATCTTAATGCTTACTGACATTTTTCCTCCTTCGAAAGTCTGAAAAATTATGGAAAAATGACTAAGTCCAAAAAAATTTTTTTTAAACTTTTTTCAATTTTACGCCCGTGGGATATATATTCTACCCACACACATTTGGAACTCTCCTGGGGTACCCTCACACATATTATTCCCTCATTTAATGAATATTTGCACCAAAAAGTGAAGTTTTCAAAAAGTCAGAAAATTGGCTGAAAATGACATAATATCAAGGAATCATCGGGCAAATCGCTCTGGAACTGAAATCGGAATGCTCACTGACATTTTCGCTCCTTCGAAAGTCTGAAAAATGATGGAAAAATAACTAAGTCCAAAAAAATATTTTTTAAACTTTTTTCAATTTTACCCCCGTGGGATATATATTCTACCCACACACGTTTGGAACTCTCCTGGGGTACCCTCACACATATTATTCCCTCATTTAATGGATATTTTCACCAAAAAGTGAAGTTTTCAAAAAGTCAGAAAATTGGCTGAAAATGACTTATTATCAAGGAATCATCAGGCGAATCGCTCTGGAACTGAACCCGCAATGCTCACTGACATTTTCCCTCCTTCGAAAGCCTGAAAAATGATGGAAAAATGACAGTCCAAAAACATTTTTTTTTAACTTTTTTCAATTTTACCCCCGTGGGATATATATTCTACCCACACACATTTGGAACTCTCCTGGGGTACCCTCACACATATTATTCCCTCATTTAATGGATATTTTCACCAAAAAGTGAAGTTTTCAAAAAGTCCGAAAATTGGCTGAAAACGACTTGATATCAAGGACTCATCCGGCGAATCGCTCTGGAACTGAAATCGGAATGCTCACTGAAATCGGAATGCTCCCTCCTTCGAAAGCCTGAAAAATGATGGAAAAATGACTAAGTCCAAAAAAAAAATGTTTAAACTTTTTTCAATTTTACCCCCGTGGCATATATATTCTACCCACACACATTTGGAACTCTCCTGGGGTACCCTCAGACATATTATTCCCTCATTTAATGAATATTTTCACCAAAAAGTGAAGTTTTCAAAAAGTCAGAAAATTGGCTGAAAATGACTTATTATCAAGGAATCATCAGGCGAATCGCTCTGGAACTGAACCCGCAATGCTCACTGACATTTTCCACTCTCCGAAAGTCTGAAAAATGATGGAAAAATGACAGTCCAAAAACATTTTTTTTCAACTTTTTTCAATTTTACCCCCGTGGGATATATATTCTACCCACACACATTTGGAACTCTCCTGGGGTACCCTTACACATATTATTCCCTCATTTAATGGATATTTTCACCAAAAAGTGAAGTTTTCAAAAAGTCAGAAAATTGGCTGAAAATGACAAAATATCAAGGAATCATCGGGCAAATCGCTCTGGAACTGAAATCGGAATGCTCAATGACATTTTCCCCCCTTCGAAAGTCTGAAAAATGATGGAAAAATGACTAAGTGCAAAAAAAATGTTTTAAAACTTTTTTCAATTTTACCCCCGTGGGATTTATATTCTACCCACACACATTTGGAACTCTCCTGGGGTACCCTCACACATATTATTCCCTCATTTAATGGATATCTTCACCAAAAAGTGAAGTTTTCAAAAAGTCAGAAAATTGGCTGAAAATGACTTATTATCAAGGAATCATCAGGCGAATCGCTCTGGAACTGAACCGCAATGCTCACTGACATTTTCCACTCTCCGAAAGTCTGAAAAATGATGGAAAAATGACAGTCCAAAAACATTTTTTTTCAACTTTTTTCAATTTTACCACCGTGGGATATATATTCTACGCACACACATTTGGAACTCTCCTGGGGTACCCTCACACATATTATTCCCTCATTTAATGGATATTTTCACCAAAAAGTGAAGTTTTCAAAAAGTCAGAAAATTGGCTGAAAACGACCTAATATCAAGGACTCATCGGGCGAATCACTCTGGAACTGAAATCGGAATACTCACTGACATTTTCCCCTCTCCGAAAGTCTGAAAAATGAAGGAAAAATGACTAAGTCCAAAAAAAATTTTTTTCAACTTTTTTCAATTTTACCCCTGTGGTATATACATTCTACCCACACACATTTGGAACTCTCCTGGGGTACCCTCACACATATTATTCCCTCATTTAATGTATATTTTCACCATAAAAGTGAAGTTTTCAAAAAGTCCGAAAATTGGCTGAAAACGACTTAATATCAAGGACTCATCGGGCGAATCGCTCTGGAACTGAAATCGGAATGCTCACTGACATTTTCCCTCCTTCGAAAGCCTGAAAACGGATGGAAAAATGACTAAGTTCAAAAAAAAATTTTTTAAACTTTTTTCAATTTTACCCCCGTGGCATATATATTCTACCCACACACCTTTGGAACTCTCCTGGGGTACCCTCACACATATTATTCCCTCATTTAATGAATATTTTCACCAAAAAGTGAAGTTTTCAAAAAGTCCGAAAATAGGCTGAAAACGACTTAATATCAAGGACTCATCGGGTGAATCGCTCTGGAACTGAAATCGGAATGCTCACTGATATTTTCCCCTCTCTAAAAGTCTGAAAAATTATGGAAAAATGACTAAGTCCAAAAAAAATTTTTTAAAACTTTTTTCAACTTTACCCCCGTGGGATATATATTCTACGCAAACACATTTGGAACTCTCCTGGGGTACCCTCACACATATTATTCCCTCATTTAATGGATATTTTCACCAAAAAGTGAAGTTTTCAAAAAGTCAGAAAATTGGCTGAAAATGACTTATTATCAAGGAATCATCAGGCGAATCGCTCTGGAACTGAACCCGCAATGCTCACTGACATTTTCCACTCTCCGAAAGTCTGAAAAATGATGGAAAAATGACAGTCCAAAAACATTTTTTTTCAACTTTTTTCAATTTTACCCCCGTGGGATATATATTCTACCCACACACATTTGGAACTCTCCTGGGGTACCCTCACACATATTATTCCCTCATTTAATGTATATTTTCACCAAAAAAGTGAAGTTTTCAAAAAGTCCGAAAATTGGCTGAAAACCAAAAAATATCGAGGAATCATCGGGCGAATCGCTCTGGAACTGAAATCGGAATGCTCACTGACATTTTCCCTCCTTCGAAAGCCTGAAAAATGATGGAAAAATGAATAAGTCCAAAAAAAATGTTTTAAAACTTTTTTAAATTTTACCCCCGTGGGATATATATTCTACCCACACACATTTGGAACTCTCCTGGGGTACTCTCACACATATTATTCCCTCATTTAATGAATATTTTCACCAAAAAGTGAACTTTTCAAAAAGTCAGAAAATTGGCTGAAAACGACTTAATATCAAGGACTCATCGGGCGACTCACTCTGGAACTGAAATCGGAATGCTCACTGACATATTGCCCTCTCCGAAAGTCTGAAAAATAATGGAAAAATTAATAAGTCCAAAAAAATTTTTTTTCAACTTTTTTAAATTTTACCCCCGTGGGATATATATTCTACCCACACACATTTAGAACTCTCCTGGGGAACCCTCACACATATTATTCCCTCATTTAATGGATATTTTCACCAAAAAGTGAAGTTTTCAAAAAGTCAAAAAATTGGCTGAAAACGACTTATTATCAAGGACTCATTGGGCGCATCGCTCTGGAATGGAAATCAGAACGCTCACTGACATTTTCCACTCTCCCAAAGTCTGAAAAATGATGGAAAAATGACTTAGTCCAAAAAAATTTTTTTTCAACTTTTTGCAATTTTACCCCCGTGGGATATATATTCTACCCACACACATTTGGAACTCTCCTGGGGTACCCTCACACATATTATTCCCTCATTTAATGGATATTTTCAAGAAAAAGTGAAGTTTTCAAAAAGTCAGAAAATTGACTGAAAACGACTTATTATCAAGGACTCATTGGGCGCATCGCTCTGGAATGGAAATCGGAACGCTCATTGACATTTTCCACTTTCCGAAAGTCTGAAAAATGATGGAAAAATGACTTAGTCCAAAAAAATTTTTTTTAAACTTTTTGCAATTTTACCCCCATGGGATATATATTCTAGCCACACACATTTGGAACTCTCCTGGGGTACCCTCACACATATTATTCCCTCATTTAATGGATATTTTCACCAAAAAGTGAAGTTTTCAAAAAGTCCGAAAATTGGCTGAAAACGACTTAATATCAAGGACTCATCGGGCGAATCACTCTGGAACTGAAATCGGAATACTCACTGACATTTTCCCCTCTCCGAAAGTCTGAAAAATGATGGAAAAATGACTAAGTCCAAAAAAAATTTTTTTCAACTTTTTTCAATTTTACACCTGTGGGATATACATTCTACCCACACACATTTGGAACTCTCCTGGGGTACCCTCACACATATTATTCCCTCATTTAATGTATATTTTCACCAAAAAAGTGAAGTTTTCAAAAAGTCAGAAAATTGGCTGAAAATGACTTATTATCAAGGAATCATCAGGCGAATCGCTCTGGAACTGAACCCGCAATGCTCACTGACATTTTCCACTCTCCGAAAGTCTGAAAAATGATGGAAAAATGACTTAGTCCAAAAAAATTTTTTTTAAACTTTTTGCAATTTTACCCCCATGGGATATATATTCTAGCCACACACATTTGGAACTCTCCTGGGGTACCCTCACACATATTATTCCCTCATTTAATGGATATTTTCACCAAAAAGTGAAGTTTTCAAAAAGTCAGAAAATTGGCTGAAAACGACCTAATATCAAGGACTCATCGGGCGAATCACTCTGGAACTGAAATCGGAATACTCACTGACATTTTCCCCTCTCCGAAAGTCTGAAAAATGAAGGAAAAATGACTAAGTCCAAAAAAAATTTTTTTCAACTTTTTTCAATTTTACCCCTGTGGTATATACATTCTACCCACACACATTTGGAACTCTCCTGGGGTACCCTCACACATATTATTCCCTCATTTAATGTATATTTTCACCATAAAAGTGAAGTTTTCAAAAAGTCCGAAAATTGGCTGAAAACGACTTAATATCAAGGACTCATCGGGCGAATCGCTCTGGAACTGAAATCGGAATGCTCACTGACATTTTCCCTCCTTCGAAAGCCTGAAAACGGATGGAAAAATGACTAAGTTCAAAAAAAAATTTTTTAAACTTTTTTCAATTTTACCCCCGTGGCATATATATTCTACCCACACACCTTTGGAACTTTCCTGGGGTACCCTCACACATATTATTCCCTCATTTAATGAATATTTTCACCAAAAAGTGAAGTTTTCAAAAAGTCCGAAAATAGGCTGAAAACGACTTAATATCAAGGACTCATCGGGCGAATCGCTCTGGAACTGAAATCGGAATGCTCACTGATATTTTCCCCTCTCTAAAAGTCTGAAAAATTATGGAAAAATGACTAAGTCCAAAAAAAATTTTTTAAAACTTTTTTCAACTTTACCCCCGTGGCATATATATTCTACGCAAACACATTTGGAACTCTCCTGGGGTACCCTCACACATATTATTCCCTCATTTAATGGATATTTTCACCAAAAAGTGAAGTTTTCAAAAAGTCAGAAAATTGGCTGAAAATGACTTATTATCAAGGAATCATCAGGCGAATCGCTCTGGAACTGAACCCGCAATGCTCACTGACATTTTCCACTCTCCGAAAGTCTGAAAAATGATGGAAAAATGACAGTCCAAAAACATTTTTTTTCAACTTTTTTCAATTTTACCCCCGTGGGATATATATTCTACCCACACACATTTGGAACTCTCCTGGGGTACCCTCACACATATTATTCCCTCATTTAATGGATATTTTCACCAAAAAGTGAAGTTTTCAAAAAGTCAGAAAATTGGCTGAAAACGACTTAATATCAAGGACTCATCGGGCGTAACACTCTGGAACTGAAATCGGAATACTCACTGACTTTTTCCCCTCTCCGAAAGTCTGAAAAATGATGATAAAATGACTAAGTCCAAAAAAAATTTTTTTAAACTTTTTTCAATTTTACCCCTGTGGGATATACATTCTACCCACACACATTTGGAACTCTCCTGGGGTACCCTCACACATATTATTCCCTCATTTAATGTATATTTTCACCAAAAAAGTGAAGTTTTCAAAAAGTCCGAAAATTGGCTGAAAACCAAAAAATATCGAGGAATCATCGGGCGAATCGCTCTGGAACTGAAATCGGAATGCTCACTGACATTTTCCCTCCTTCGAAAGCCTGAAAAATGATGGAAAAATGAATAAGTCCAAAAAAAATGTTTTAAAACTTTTTTAAATTTTACCCCCGTGGGATATATATTCTACCCACACACATTTGGAACTCTCCTGGGGTACCCTCACACATATTATTCCCTCATTTAATGAATATTTTCACCAAAAAGTGAAGTTTTCAAAAAGTCAGAAAATTGTCTGAAAACGACTTAATATCAAGGACTCATCGGGCGAATCACTCTGGAACTGAAATCGGAATACTCACTGACATTTTCCCCTCTCCGAAAGTCTGAAAAATGATGGAAAAATGACAGTCCAAAAACATTTTTTTAAAACTTTTTTCAATTTTACCCCCGTGGGATATATATTCTACCCACACACATTTGGAACTCTCCTGGGGTACCCTCACACATATTATTCCCTCATTTAATGTATATTTTCACCATAAAAGTGAAGTTTTCAAAAAGTCCGAAAATTGGCTGAAAACGACTTAATATCAAGGACTAATCGGGCGAATCGCTCTGGAACTGAAATCGGAATGCTCACTGACATTTTCCCTCCTTCGAAAGCCTGAAAAATGATGGAAAAATGACTAAGTCCAAAAAAAATTTTTTTAAACTTTTTTCAATTTTACCTCCGTGCCATATATATTCTACCCACACACATTTGGAACTCTCCTGGGTACCCTCACACATAATATTCCCTCATTTAATGAATATTTTCACCAAAAAGTGAAGTTTTCAAAAAGTCAGAAAATTGGCTGAAAACTACATAATATCAAGGACTCATCGGGCAAATCGCTCTGGAACTGAAATCGGAATGCTCACTGACATTTTCCCCCCTTCGAAAGTCTGAAAAATGATGGAAAAATGACTAAGTCCAAAAAAAATGTTTTAAAACTTTTTTCAATTTTACCCCCGTGGGATATATATTCTACCCACACACATTTGGAACTCTCCTGGGGTACCCTCACACATATTCCCTCATTTAATGGATATTTTCACCAAAAAGTGAACTTTTCAAAAAGTCAGAAAATTGGCTGAAAACGACTTAATATCAAGGACTCATCGGGCGACTCACTCTGGAACTGAAATCGGAATGCTCACTGACATATTGCCCTCTCCGAAAGTCTGAAAAATAATGGAAAAATTAATAAGTCCAAAAAAATTTTTTTTCAACTTTTTTAAATTTTACCCCCGTGGGATATATATTCTACCCACACACATTTAGAACTCTCCTGGGGAACCCTCACACATATTATTCCCTCATTTAATGGATATTTTCACCAAAAAGTGAAGTTTTCAAAAAGTCAAAAAATTGGCTGAAAACGACTTATTATCAAGGACTCATTGGGCGCATCGCTCTGGAATGGAAATCGGAACGCTCACTGACATTTTCCACTCTCCCAAAGTCTGAAAAATGATGGAAAAATGACTTAGTCCAAAAAAATTTTTTTTCAACTTTTTGCAATTTTACCCCCGTGGGATATATATTCTACCCACACACATTTGGAACTCTCCTGGGGTACCCTCACACATATTATTCCCTCATTTAATGGATATTTTCAAGAAAAAGTGAAGTTTTCAAAAAGTCAGAAAATTGACTGAAAACGACTTATTATCAAGGACTCATTGGGCGCATCGCTCTGGAATGGAAATCGGAACGCTCATTGACATTTTCCACTTTCCGAAAGTCTGAAAAATGATGGAAAAATGACTTAGTCCAAAAAAATTTTTTTTAAACTTTTTGCAATTTTACCCCCATGGGATATATATTCTAGCCACACACATTTGGAACTCTCCTGGGGTACCCTCACACATATTATTCCCTCATTTAATGGATATTTTCACCAAAAAGTGAAGTTTTCAAAAAGTCCGAAAATTGGCTGAAAACGACTTAATATCAATGACTCATCGGGCGAATCACTCTGGAACTGAAATCGGAATGCTCACTGACATTTTCCCCTCTCCGAAAGTCTGAAAAATGATGGAAAAATGACTAAGTCCAAAAAAAATTTTTTTCAACTTTTTTCAATTTTACACCTGTGGGATATACATTCTACCCACACACATTTGGAACTCTCCTGGGGTACCCTCACACATATTATTCCCTCATTTAATGTATATTTTCACCAAAAAAGTGAAGTTTTCAAAAAGTCAGAAAATTGGCTGAAAATGACTTATTATCAAGGAATCATCAGGCGAATCGCTCTGGAACTGAACCCGCAATGCTCACTGACATTTTCCACTCTTCGAAAGTCTGAAAAATGATGGAAAAATGACTAAGTCCAAAAAAAATTTTTTTAAACTTTTTTCAATTTTACCCCCGTGCCATATATATTCTACCCACACACATTTGGAACTCTCCTGGGGTACCCTCACACATATTATTCCCTCATTTAATGAATATTTTCACCAAAAAGTGAAGTTTTCAAAAAGTCAGAAAATTGGCTGAAAACTACATAATATCAAGGACTCATCGGGCAAATCACTATGGAACTGAAATCGGAATGCTCACTGACATTTTCCCCCCTTCGAAAGTCTGAAAAATGATGGAAAAATGACTAAGTCCAAAAAAAATGTTTTAAAACTTTTTTCAATTTTACCCCCGTGGGATATATATTCTACCCACACACATTTGGAACTCTCCTGGGGTACCCTCACACATATTATTCCCTCATTTAATGAATATTTTCACCAAAAAGTGAAGTTTTCAAAAAGTCAGAAAATTGGCTGAAAACTACATAATATCAAGGACTCATCGGGCGACTCACTCTGGAACTGAAATCGGAATGCTCACTGACATATTGCCCTCTCCGAAAGTCTGAAAAATAATGGAAAAATTAATAAGTCCAAATAAATTTTTTTTCAACTTTTTTAAATTTTACCCCCGTGGGATATATATTCTACCCACACACATTTAGAACTCTCCTGGGGAACCCTCACACATATTATTCCCTCATTTAATGGATATTTTCACCAAAAAGTGAAGTTTTCAAAAAGTCAAAAAATTGGCTGAAAACGACTTATTATCAAGGACTCATTGGGCGCATCACTCTGGAATGGAAATCGGAACGCTCACTGACATTTTCCACTCTCCCAAAGTCTGAAAAATGATGGAAAAATGACTTAGTCCAAAAAAATTTTTTTTCAACTTTTTGCAATTTTACCCCCGTGGGATATATATTCTACCCACACACATTTGGAACTCTCCTGGGGTACCCTCACACATATTATTCCCTCATTTAATGGATATTTTCAAGAAAAAGTGAAGTTTTCAAAAAGTCAGAAAATTGGCTGAAAACGACTTATTATCAAGGACTCATTGGGCGCATCGCTCTGGAATGGAAATCGGAACGCTCATTGACATTTTCCACTTTCCGAAAGTCTGAAAAATGATGGAAAAATGACTTAGTCCAAAAAAATTTTTTTTAAACTTTTTGCAATTTTACCCCCGTGGGATATATATTCTACCCACACACATTTGGAACTCTCCTGGGGTACCCTCACACATATTATTCCCTCATTTAATGGATATTTTCACCAAAAAGTGAAATTTTCAAAAAGTCAGAAAATTGGCTGAAAATGATTCATCGGGCGAATCGCTGTGGAACTGAAATCGGAATGCTCGCTGACATTTTCCACTCTCCCAAAGTCTGAAAAATGATGGAAAAATGACTAAGTCCAAAAAAATTTTTTTTCAACTTTTTTCAATATTACCCCAGTGGGATATATATTCTACCCACATACATTCGGAACTCTCCTGGGGTATCCTCACACATATTCCCTCATTTAATGGATATTTTCACCAAAAAGAGAAGTTTTCAAAAAGTCAGAAAATTGGCTGAAAACGACTTAATATCAAGGACTCATCGGGCGAATCACTCTGGAATTGAAATCGGAATGCTCACTGACATTTTCCCCTCTCCAAAAGTCTGAAAAATGATGGAAAAATTACTAAGTCCAAAAAAATTTTTTTTTTACTTTTTTCAATTTTACCCCCGTGGGATATATATTCTACCCACACGCATTTGGAACTCTCCTGGGGTAGCCTCACACATATTATTCCCTCATTTAATGGATATTTTCACCAAAAAGTGAAGTTTTCAAAAAGTCCGAAAATTGGCTGAAAACGACTTAATATCAAGGACTCATCGGGCGAATCACTCTGGAACTGAAATCGGAATACTCACTGACATTTTCCCCTCTCCGAAAGTCTGAAAAATGATGGAAAAATGACTAAGTCCAAAAAAAATTTTTTTCAACTTTTTTCAATTTTACACCTGTGGGATATACATTCTACCCACACACATTTGGAACTCTCCTGGGGTACCCTCACGCATATTATTCCCTCATTTAATGTATATTTTCACCAAAAAAGTGAAGTTTTCAAAAAGTCAGAAAATTGGCTGAAAATGACTTATTATCAAGGAATCATCAGGCGAATCGCTCTGGAACTGAACCCGCAATGCTCACTGACATTTTCCACTCTCCGAAAGTTTGAAAAATGATGGAAAAATGACTAAGTCCAAAAAAAATTTTTTTAAACTTTTTTCAATTTTACCCCCGTGCCATATATATTCTACCCACACACATTTGGAACTCTCCTGGGGTACCCTCACACATATTATTCCCTCATTTAATGAATATTTTCACCAAAAAGTGAAGTTTTCAAAAAGTCAGAAAATTGGCTGAAAACTACATAATATCAAGGACTCATCGGGCAAATCACTATGGAACTGAAATCGGAATGCTCACTGACATTTTCCCCCCTTCGAAAGTCTGAAAAATGATGGAAAAATGACTAAGTCCAAAAAAAATGTTTTAAAACTTTTTTCAATTTTACCCCCGTGGGATATATATTCTACCCACACACATTTGGAACTCTCCTGGGGTACCCTCACAGATATTATTCCCTCATTTAATGAATATTTTCACCAAAAAGTGAAGTTTTCAAAAAGTCAGAAAATTGGCTGAAAACTACATAATATCAAGGACTCATCGGGCGACTCACTCTGGAACTGAAATCGGAATGCTCACTGACATATTGCCCTCTCCGAAAGTCTGAAAAATAATGGAAAAATTAATAAGTCCAAATAAATTTTTTTTCAACTTTTTTAAATTTTACCCCCGTGGGATATATATTCTACCCACACACATTTAGAACTCTCCTGGGGAACCCTCACACATATTATTCCCTCATTTAATGGATATTTTCACCAAAAAGTGAAGTTTTCAAAAAGTCAAAAAATTGGCTGAAAACGACTTATTATCAAGGACTCATTGGGCGCATCGCTCTGGAATGGAAATCGGAACGCTCACTGACATTTTCCACTCTCCCAAAGTCTGAAAAATGATGGAAAAATGACTTAGTCCAAAAAAATTTTTTTTCAACTTTTTGCAATTTTACCCCCGTGGGATATATATTCTACCCACACACATTTGGAACTCTCCTGGGGTACCCTCACACATATTATTCCCTCATTTAATGGATATTTTCAAGAAAAAGTGAAGTTTTCAAAAAGTCAGAAAATTGGCTGAAAACGACTTATTATCAAGGACTCATTGGGCGCATCGCTCTGGAATGGAAATCGGAACGCTCATTGACATTTTCCACTTTCCGAAAGTCTGAAAAATGATGGAAAAATGACTTAGTCCAAAAAAATTTTTTTTAAACTTTTTGCAATTTTACCCCCATGGGATATATATTCTAGCCACACACATTTGGAACTCTCCTGGGGTACCCTCACACATATTATTCCCTCATTTAATGGATATTTTTACCAAAAAGTGAAGTTTTCAAAAAGTCAGAAAATTGGCTGAAAACGACTTAATATCAAGGACTCATCGGGTGAATCGCTCTGGAACTGAAATCGGAATGCTCACTGACATTTCACCCTTTCCGAAAGTCTGAAAAATGCTGGAAAAATGACTAAGTCCAAAAAAATTTTTTTTTAAACTTTTTTCAATTTTACCCCCGTGGGATATATATTCTACCCACACACATTTGGAACTCTCCTGGGGTACCCTCACACATATTATTCCCTCATTTAATGGATATTTTCACCAAAAAGTGAAGTTTTCAAAAAGTCAGAAAATTGGCTGAAAATGATTCATCGGGCGAAACGCTGTGGAACTGAAATCGGAATGCTCACTGACATTTTCCACTCTCCCAAAGTCTGAAAAATGATGGAAAAATTACTAAGTCCAAAAAAATTTTTTTTTTACTTTTTTCAATTTTACCCCCGTGGGATATATATTCTACCCACACGCATTTGGAACTCTCCTGGGGTAGCCTCACACATATTATTCCCTCATTTAATGGATATTTTCACCAAAAAGTGAAGTTTTCAAAAAGTCAGAAAATTGGATGAAAACGACTTATTATCAAGGACTCATTGGGCGCATCGCTTTGGAATGGAAATCGGAACGCTCACTGACATTTTCCACTCTCCGAAAGTCTGAAAAATGATGGAAAAATGACTAAGTCCAAAAAAATTTGTTTTCAACTTTTTGCAATTTTACCCCCGTGGGATATATATTCTACCCACACACATTTGGAACTCTCCTGGGGTACCCTCACAAATATTATTCCCTCATTTAATGGATATTTTCACCAAAAAGTGAAGTTTTCAAAAAGTCAGAAAATTGGCGGAAAACGACTTAATATCAAGGACTCATCGGGCGAATCGCTGTGGAACTGAAATCGGAATGCTCACTGACATTTTCCACTCTCCCAAAGTCTGAAAAATGATGGAAAAATGACTAAGTCCAAAAAAATTTTTTTTCAACTTTTTTCAATATTACCCCAGTGGGATATATATTCTACCCACATACATTCGGAACTCTCCTGGGGTATCCTCACACATATTCCCTCATTTAATGGATATTTTCACCAAAAAGAGAAGTTTTCAAAAAGTCAGAAAATTGGCTGAAAACGACTTAATATCAAGGACTCATCGGGCGAATCACTCTGGAACTGAAATCGGAATACTCACTGACATTTTCCCCTCTCCGAAAGTCTGAAAAATGATGGAAAAATGACTAAGTCCAAAAAAAATTTTTTTCAACTTTTTTCATTATTACCCCCGTGGGATATATATTCTACCCACACACATTTGGAACTCTCCTGGGGTACCCTCACACGTATTCCCTCATTTAATGGATATTTTCACCAATCGTGAAGATTTCAAAAAGTCAGAAAATTTGCTGAAAACGACTTAATATCAAGGACTCATCTGGCGAATCACTCTGGAATTGAAATCGGAATGCTCACTGACATTTTCCCCTCTCTGAAAGTCTGAAAAATGATGGAAAAATGACTAAGTCCAAAAAATTTTTTTTTTTACTTTTTTCAATTTTACCCCCGTGGGATATATATTCTACCCACACACATTTGGAACTCTCCTGGGGTACCCTCACACATATTATTCCTTCATTTAATGGATATTTTTACCAAAAAGTGAAGTTTTCAAAAAGTCAGAAAATTGGCTGAAAACGATTTAATAGCAAGGACTCATCGGGTGAATCGCTCTGGAACTGAAATCGGAATGCTCACTGACATTTTCCCCCCTTCGAAAGTCTGAAAAATGATAGAAAAGTGACTAAATCCAAAAAAAATGTTTTAAAACTTTTTTCAATTTTACCCCCGTGGGATATATATTCTACCCACACACATTTGGAACTCTCCTGGGGTACCCTCACACATATTATTCCCTCATTTAATGAATATTTTCACCAAAAAGTGAAGTTTTCAAAAAGTCAGAAAATTGGCTGAAAACGACATAATATCAAGGACTCATCGGGCAAATCGCTCTGGAACTGAAATCGGAATGCTCACTGACATTTTCCCCCCTTCGAAAGTCTGAAAAATGATGGAAAAATGACTAAGTCCAAAAAAAATGTTTTAAAACTTTTTTCAATTTTACCCCCGTGGGATATATATTCTACCCACACACATTTGGAACTCTCCTGGGGTACCCTCACACATATTATTCCCTCATTTAATGGATATTTTCACCAAAAAGTGAAGTTTTCAAAAAGTCAGAAAATTGGCTGAAAACGACTTAATATCAAGGACTCATCGGGCGAATCGCTCTGGAACTGAAATCGGAATGCTCACTGATATTTTCCCCTCTCCAAAAGTCTGAAAAATGATGGAAAAATAACTAAATCCAAAAAAATTTTTTTAAAGCTTTTTTCAATTTTACCCCCGTGGGATATATATTCTACGCACACACATTTGGAACTCTCCTGGGGTACCCTCACACATATTATTCCCTCATTTAATGGATATTTTCACCAAAAAGTGAAGTTTTCAAAAAGTCAGAAAATTGGCTGAAAACGACTTGATATCAAGGACTCATCGGGCAAATCGCTCTGGAACTGAAATCGGAATGCTCACTGACATTTTCGCTCCTTCGAAAGTCTGAAAAATGATGGAAAAATAACTAAGTCCAAAAAAAATTTTTTTAAACTTTTTTCAATTTTACCCCCGTGGGATATATATTCTA
Organism: Phyllobates terribilis; assembly: GCF_046119375.1. NCBI lineage: Eukaryota > Metazoa > Chordata > Amphibia > Anura > Dendrobatidae > Phyllobates > Phyllobates terribilis. The sequence goes on along the minus strand of NW_027362837.1, from coordinate 6,551,146 downwards.
CCCACACACGTTTGGAACTCTCCTGGGGCACCCTCACACATATTATTCCCTCATTTAATGGATATTTTCACCAAAAAGTGAAGTTTTCAAAAAGTCAGAAAATTGGCTGAAAATGACTTATTATCAAGGAATCATCAGGCGAATCGCTCTGGAACTGAAACGCAATGCTCACTGACATTTTCCACTCTCCGAAAGTCTGAAAAATGATGGAAAAATGACAGTCCAAAAAAAATTTTTTTCAACTTTTTTCAATTTTACCCCTGTGGTATATACATTCTACCCACACACATTTGGAACTCTCCTGGGGTACCCTCACACATATTATTCCCTCATTTAATGTATATTTTCACCAAAAAAGTGAAGTTTTCAAAAAGTCCAAAAATTGGCTGAAAACGACTTAATATCAAGGACTCATCGGGCGAATCGCTCTGGAACTGAAATCGGAATGCTCACTGATATTTTCCCCTCTCTAAAAGTCTGAAAAATGATGGAAAAATGACTAAGTCCAAAAAAAATTTTTTAAAACTTTTTTCAACTTTACCCCCGTGGGATATATATTCTACGCAAACACATTTGGAACTCTCCTGGGGTAATCTCACACATATTATTCCCTCATTTAATTGATATTTTCACCAAAAAGTGAAGTTTTCAAAAAGTCCGAAAATTGGCTGAAAACCAAAAAATATCGAGGAATCATCGGGCGAATCGCTCTGGAACTGAAATCGGAATGCTCACTGACATTTTCCCCTCTCCGAAAGTCTGAAAAATGATGGAAAAATGACTAAGTCCAAAAAAAATTTTTTTCAACTTTTTTCAATTTTACACCTGTGGGATATACATTCTACCCACACACATTTGGAACTCTCCTGGGGTACCCTCACACATATTATTCCCTCATTTAATGTATATTTTCACCAAAAAAGTGAAGTTTTCAAAAAGTCAGAAAATTGGCTGAAAATGACTTATTATCAAGGAATCATCAGGCGAATCGCTCTGGAACTGAACCCGCAATGCTCACTGACATTTTCCCCCCTTCGAAAGTCTGAAAAATGATGGAAAAATGACTAAGTCCAAAAAAAATGTTTTAAAACTTTTTTCAATTTTACCCCCGTGGGATATATATTCTACCCACATACATTCGGAACTCTCCTGGGGTATCCTCACACATATTCCCTCATTTAATGGATATTTTCACCAAAAAGAGAAGTTTTCAAAGAGTCAGAAAATTGGCTGAAAACGACTTAATATCAAGGACTCATCGGACGAATCACTCTGGAATTGAAATCGAAATGCTCACTGACATTTTCCCCTCTCCAAAAGTCTGAAAAATGATGGAAAAATTACTAAGTCCAAAAAAATTTTTTTTTTACTTTTTTCAATTTTACCCCCGTGGGATATATATTCTACCCACACGCATTTGGAACTCTCCTGGGGTAGCCTCACACATATTATTCCCTCATTTAATGGATATTTTCACCAAAAAGTGAAGTTTTCAAAAAGTCAGAAAATTGACTGAAAACGACTTATTATCAAGGACTCATTGGGCGCATCGCTTTGGAATGGAAATCGGAACGCTCACTGACATTTTCCACTCTCCGAAAGTCTGAAAAATGATGGAAAAATGACTAAGTCCAAAAAAATTTGTTTTCAACTTTTTGCAATTTTACCCCCGTGGGATATATATTCTACCCACACACATTTGGAACTCTCCTGGGGTACCCTCACAAATATTATTCCCTCATTTAATGGATATTTTCACCAAAAAGTGAAGTTTTCAAAAAGTCAGAAAATTGACTGAAAACGACTTATTATCAAGGACTCATTGGGCGCATCGCTTTGGAATGGAAATCGGAACGCTCACTGACATTTTCCACTCTCCGAAAGTCTGAAAAATGATGGAAAAATGACTAAGTCCAAAAAAATTTGTTTTCAACTTTTTGCAATTTTACCCCCGTGGGATATATATTCTACCCACACACATTTGGAACTCTCCTGGGGTACCCTCACAAATATTATTCCCTCATTTAATGGATATTTTCACCAAAAAGTGAAGTTTTCAAAAAGTCAGAAAATTGGCTGAAAATGATTCATCGGGCGAATCGCTCTGGAACTGAAATCGGAATGCTCACTGACATTTTCCACTCTCCCAAAGGCTGAAAAATGATGGAAAAATGACTAAGTCCAAAAAAAATTTTTTTCAACTTTTTTCAATATTACCCCAGTGGGATATCTATTCTACCCACATACATTCGGAACTCTCCTGGGGTATCCTCACACATTCCCTCATTTAATGGATATTTTCACCAAAAAGTGAAGTTTTCAAAAAGTCAGAAAATTGGCTGAAAACGACTTAATATCAAGGACTCATCGGGCGAATCACTCTGGAATTGAAATCGGAATGCTCACTGACATTTTCCCCTCTCCAAAAGTCTGAAAAATGACGGAAAAATTACTAAGTCCAAAAAATTTTTTTCAACTTTTTTCAATTTTACCCCCGTGGGATATATATTCTACCCACACACATTTGGAACTCTCCTGGGGTACCCTCACACATATTATTCCCTCATTTAATGGATATTTTCAAGAAAAAGTGAAGTTTTCAAAAAGTCAGAAAATTGGCGGAAAACGACTTAATATCAAGGACTCATCGGGTGAATCGCTCTGGAACTGAAATCGGAACGCTCATTGACATTTTCCACTCTCCGAAAGTCTGAAATATGATGGAAAAATGACTAAGTCCAAAAAAAATTTTTTTCAACTTTTTTCATTATTACCCCCGTGGGATATATATTCTAGCCACACACATTTGGAAATCTCCTGGGGTACCCTCACACATATTATTCCCTCATTTAATGGATATTTTCACCAAAAAGTGAAGTTTTCAAAAAGTCAGAAAATTGACGGAAAACGACTTAATATCAAGGACTCATCGGGTGAATCGCTCTGGAACTGAAATCGGAATGCTCACTGACATTTTCCCCTTTCCAAAAGTCTGAAAAATGATGGAAAAATGACAGTCCAAAAAAATTTTTTTTTCAACTTTTTTCAATTTTACCCCCGTGGGATATATATTCTACCCACACACATTTGGAACTCTCCTGGGGTACCCTCACACATATTATTCCCTCATTTAATGGATATTTTCACCAAAAAGTGAAGTTTTCAAAAAGTCAGCAAATTAGCGGAAAACGACTTAATATCAAGAACTCATCGGGTGAATCGCTCTGGAACTGAAATCGGAATGCTCACTGACATTTTCCCCTCTCCGAAAGTCTGAAAAATGATGGAAAAATGACTAAGTCCAAAAAAAATGTTTTAAAACTTTTTTCAATTTTACCCCCGTGGGATATATATTCTACCCACACACATTTGGAACTCTCCTGGGGTACCCTAACACATATTCCCTCATTTAATGGATATTTTCACCAAAAAGTGAACTTTTCAAAAAGTCAGAAAATTGGCTGAAAACGACTTAATATCAAGGACTCATCGGGCGACTCACTCTGGAACTGAAATCGGAATGCTCACTGACATATTGCCCTCTCCGAAAGTCTGAAAAATAATGGAAAAATTAATAAGTCCAAAAAAATTTTTTTTCAACTTTTTTAAATTTTACCCCCGTGGGATATATATTCTACCCACACACATTTAGAACTCTCCTGGGGAACCCTCACACATATTATTCCCTCATTTAATGGATATTTTCACCAAAAAGTGAAGTTTTCAAAAAGTCAAAAAATTGGCTGAAAACGACTTATTATCAAGGACTCATTGGGCGCATCGCTCTGGAATGGAAATCGGAACGCTCACTGACATTTTCCACTCTCCCAAAGTCTGAAAAATGATGGAAAAATGACTTAGTCCAAAAAAATTTTTTTTCAACTTTTTGCAATTTTACCCCCGTGGGATATATATTCTACCCACACACATTTGGAACTCTCCTGGGGTACCCTCACACATATTATTCCCTCATTTAATGGATATTTTCAAGAAAAAGTGAAGTTTTCAAAAAGTCAGAAAATTGGCTGAAAATGATTCATCGGGCGAATCGCTGTGGAACTGAAATCGGAATGCTCACTGACATTTTCCACTCTCCCAAAGTCTGAAAAATGATGGAAAAATGACTAAGTCCAAAAAAATTTTTTTTCAACTTTTTTCAATATTACCCCAGTGGGATATATATTCTACACACATACATTCGGAACTCTCCTGGGGTATCCTCACACATATTCCCTCATTTAATGGATATTTTCACCAAAAAGAGAAGTTTTCAAAAAGTCAGAAAATTGGCTGAAAACGACTTAATATCAAGGACTCATCGGGCGAATCACTCTGGAATTGAAATCGGAATGCTCACTGACATTTTCCCCTCTCCAAAAGTCTGAAAAATGATGGAAAAATTACTAAGTCCAAAAAAATTTTTTTTTTACTTTTTTCAATTTTACCCCCGTGGGATATATATTCTACCCACACGCATTTGGAACTCTCCTGGGGTAGCCTCACACATATTATTCCCTCATTTAATGGATATTTTCACCAAAAAGTGAAGTTTTCAAAAAGTCAGAAAATTGACTGAAAACGACTTATTATCAAGGACTCATTGGGCGCATCGCTTTGGAATGGAAATCGGAACGCTCACTGACATTTTCCACTCTCCGAAAGTCTGAAAAATGATGGAAAAATGACTAAGTCCAAAAAAATTTGTTTTCAACTTTTTGCAATTTTACCCCCGTGGGATATATATTCTACCCACACACATTTGGAACTCTCCTGGGGTACCCTCACAAATATTATTCCCTCATTTAATGGATATTTTCACCAAAAAGTGAAGTTTTCAAAAAGTCAGAAAATTGACTGAAAACGACTTAATATCAAGGACTCATTGGGCGCATCGCTTTGGAATGGAAATCGGAACGCTCACTGACATTTTTCCCTTTCCGAAAGTCTGAAAAATGCTGGAAAAATGAATAAGTCCAAATAAATTTTTTTTTCAACTTTTTTCAATTTTACCCCCGTGGGATATATATTCTACCACACACATTTGTAACTCTCCTGGGGTACCCTCACACGTATTCCCTCATTTAATGGATATTTTCACCAATCGTGAAGATTTCAAAAAGTCAGAAAATTTGCTGAAAACGACTTAATATCAATGACTCATCGGGCGAATCACTCTTGAACTGAAATCGGAATGCTCACTGTCATTTTCCCCTCTCCTAAAGTCTGAAAAATAATGGAAAAATAACTAAGTCCCCAAAAATTTTTTTTCACCTTTTTTCAATTTTACCCCCGTGGGATATATATTCTACCCACACACATTTGTAACTCTCCTGGGGTACCCTCACACATATTATTCCCTCATTTAATGGATATTTTCACCAAAAAGTGAAGTTTTCAAAAAGTCAGAAAATTGGCGGAAAATGACTTAATATCAAGGACTCATCGGGCGAATCGCTCTGGAACTGAAATCGGAATGCTCACTGACATTTTCCCCTCTCCGAAAGTCTGAAAAATGATGGAAAAATGACTAAGTTCAAAAAAATTTTTTTTCAACTTTTTTCATTATTACCCCCGTGGGATATATATTCTACCCACACACATTTGGAACTCTCCTGGGGTACCCTCACACGTATTCCCTCATTTAATGGATATTTTCACCAATCGTGAAGATTTCAAAAAGTCAGAAAATTTGCTGAAAACGACTTAATATCAAGGACTCATCTGGCGAATCACTCTGGAATTGAAATCGGAATGCTCACTGACATTTTCCCCTCTCCAAAAGTCTGAAAAATGATGGAAAAATGACTAAGTCCAAAAAATTTTTTTTTTTACTTTTTTCAATTTTACCCCCGTGGGATATACACTCTACCCACACACATTTAGAACTCTCCTAGGGTACCCTCACACATATTATTCCTTCATTTAATGGATATTTTTACCAAAAAGTGAAGTTTTCAAAAAGTCAGAAAATTGGCTGAAAACGACTTAATATCAATGACTCATCGGGCGAATCACTCTTGAACTGAAATCGGAATGCTCACTGTCATTTTCCCCTCTCCTAAAGTCTGAAAAATAATGGAAAAATAACTAATTCCCTAAAAAAAATTTTTCACCTTTTTTCAATTTTACCCCCGTTTGATATATATTCTACCCACACACATTTGGAACTCTACTGGAGTACCCTCACACATATTACTCCCTCATTTAATGGATATTTTCACCAATCGTGAAGTTTTCAAAAAGTCAGAAAATTGGCTGAAAACAACTTAATATCAAGGACTCATCGGGCGAAGCACTCTGGAATTGAAATAGGAATGCTCACTGACATTTTCCCCTTTCCAAAAGTCTGAAAAATGATGGAAAAATGACAAAATGACAAAGACCAAAAAATTTTTTTTCACTTTTTTTCAATTTTACCCCCGTGGGATATATATTCTACCCACACACATTTGGAACTCTCCTGGGGTACCCTCACACATATTATTCCCTCATTTAATGGATATTTTCACCAAAAAGTGAAGTTTTCAAAAAGTCAGAAAATTGGCTGGAAATGATTCATCGGGCGAATCGCTCTGGAACTGAAATCGGAATGCTCACTGACATTTTCCCCTCTCCGAAAGTCTGAAAAATGATAGAAAAATGGCTAAGTCCCAAAAAAAATTTTCTCAACTTTTTTCAATATTACCCCCGTGGGATATATATTCTACCCACACACATTTGGAACTCTCCTGGGGTACCCTCACACATATTCCCTCATTTAATGGATATTTTCACCAAAAAGTGAAGTTTTCAAAAAGTCAGAAAATTGGCTGAAAACGACTTAATATCAAGGACTCATCGGGCGACTCACTCTGGAACTGAAATCGGAATGCTCACTGACATTTTGCCCTCTCCGAAAGTCTGAAAAATGATGGAAAAATTACTAAGTCCAAAAAAATTTTTTTTTTTACTTTTTTCAATTTTACCCCCGTGGGATATATATTCTACCCACACGCATTTGGAACTCTCCTGGGGTACCCTCACACATATTATTCCCTCATTTAATGGATATTTTCACCAAAAAGTGAAGTTTTCAAAAAGTCAGAAAATTGGCTGAAAACGACTTATAATCAAGGACTCATTGGGCGCATCGCTTTGGAATGGAAATCGGAACGCTCACTGACATTTTCCACTCTCCGAAAGTCTGAAAAATGATGGAAAAATGACTAAGTGCAAAAAATTTTTTTTTCAACTTTTTTCAATATTACCCCAGTGGGATATATATTCTACCCACATACATTCGGAACTCTCCTGGGGTATCCTCACACATATTCCCTCATTTAATGGATATTTTCACCAAAAAGTGAAGTTTTCAAAAAGTCAGAAAATTGTCTGAAAACGACTTAGTATCAAGGACTCATCGGGCGAATCACTCTGGAATTGAAATCGGAATGCTCACTGACATTTTCCCCTCTCCAAAAGTCTGAAAAATGATGGAAAAATTACTAAGTCCAAAAAATTTTTTTCAACTTTTTTCAATTTTACCCCCGTTGGATATATATTCTACCCACACACATTTGGAACTCTCCTGGGGTACCCTCACACATATTATTCCCTCATTTAATGGATATTTTCACCAAAAAGTGAAGTTTTCAAAAAGTCAGAAAATTGGCGGAAAACGACTTAATATCAAGGACTCATCGGGTGAATCGCTCTGGAACTGAAATCGGAATGCTCACTGACATTTTCCCCTCTCCGAAAGTCTGAAAAATGATAGAAAAATGGCTAAGTCCCAGAAAAATTTTTTTCAACTTTTTTCAATATTACCCCCGTGGGATATATATTCTACCCACACACATTTGGAACTCTCCTGGGGTACCCTCACACATATTCCCTCATTTAATGGATATTCTCACCAAAAAGTGAAGTTTTCAAAAAGTCAGAAAATTGGCTGAAAACGACTTAATATCAAGGACTCATCGGGTGAATCGCTCTGGAACTGAAATCGGAATGCTCAATGACATTTTCCCCTTTCCGAAAGTCTGAAAAATGATGGAAAAATGACTAAGTCCAAAAAAATTTTTTTTTCAACTTTTTTCAATTTTACCCCCGTGGGATATATATTCTACCCACACACATTTGGAACTCTCCTGGGGTACCCTCACACATATTATTCCCTCATTTAATGGATATTTTCACCAAAAAGTGAAGTTTTCAAAAAGTCAGAAAATTGGCTGAAAACGACTTAATATCAAGGACTCATCGGGCGAATCACTCTGGAACTGAAATCGGAATGCTCACTGACATTTTCCCCTCTCCTAAAGTCTGAAAAATAATGGAAAAATGACTAAGTCCCAAAAAATTTTTTTTCACCTTTTTTCAATTTTACCCCCGTGGGATATATATTCTAGCCAAACACATTTGGAACTCTCCTGGGGTACCCTCACACATATTATTCCCTCATTTAATGGATATTTTCAAGAAAAAGTGAAGTTTTCAAAAAGTCAGAAAATTCGGTGAAAACGACTTATTATCAAGGACTCATTGGGCGCATCGCTCTGGAATGGAAATCGGAACGCTCATTGACATTTTCCACTCTCCGAAAGTCTGAAAAATGATGGAAAAATGACTTAGTCCAAAAAAATTTTTTTTAAACTTTTTGCAATTTTACCCCCGTGGCATATATATTCTAGCCACACACATTTGGAACTCTCCTGGGGTACCCTCACACATATTATTCCCTCATTTAATGGATATTTTCACCAAAAAGTGAAGTTTTCAAAAAGTCAGAAAATTGACGGAAAACGACTTAATATCAAGGACTCATCGGGTGAATCGCTCTGGAACTGAAATCGGAATGCTCACTGACATTTTCCCCTTTCCGAAAGTCTGAAAAATGATGGAAAATGACAGTCCAAAAAAATTTTTTTTTCAACTTTTTTCAATTTTACCCCCGTGGGATATATATTCTACCCACACACATTTGGAACTCTCCTGGGGAACCCTCACACATATTATTCCCTCATTTAATGGATATTTTCACCAAAAAGTGAAGTTTTCAAAAAGTCAAAAAATTGGCGGAAAACGACTTATTATCAAGGACTCATTGGGCGCATCGCTCTGGAATGGAAATCGGAACGCTCACTGACATTTGCCACTCTCCCAAAGTCTGAAAAATGATGGAAAAATGACTTAGTCCAAAAAAATTTTTTTTCAACTTTTTGCAATTTTACCCCCGTGGGATATATATTCTACCCACACACATTTGGAACTCTCCTGGGGTACCCTCACACATATTATTCCCGCATTTAATGGATATTTTCACCAAAAAGTGAAGTTTTCAAAAAGTCAGAAAATTGGCGGAAAACGACTTAATATCAAGGACTCATCGGGTGAATCGCTCTGGAACTGAAATCGGAATGCTCACTGACATTTTCCCCTTTCCGAAAGTCTGAAAAATGATGGAAAAATGACTAAGTCCAAAAAAATTTTTTTTTCAACTTTTTTCAATTTTACCCCCGTGGGATATATATTCTACCCACACACATTTGGAACTCTCCTGGGGAACCCTCACACATATTATTCCCTCATTTAATGGATATTTTCACCAAAAAGTGAAGTTTTCAAAAAGTCAAAAAATTGGCTGAAAACGACTTATTATCAAGGACTCATTGGGCGCATCGCTCTGGAATGGAAATCGGAACGCTCACTGACATTTGCCACTCTCCCAAAGTCTGAAAAATGATGGAAAAATGACTTAGTCCAAAAAAATTTTTTTTCAACTTTTTGCAATTTTACCCCCGTGGGATATATATTCTACCCACACACATTTGGAACTCTCCTGGGGTACCCTCACACATATTATTCCCGCATTTAATGGATATTTTCACCAAAAAGTGAAGTTTTCAAAAAGTCAGAAAATTGGCGGAAAACGACTTAATATCAAGGACTCATCGGGTGAATCGCTCTGGAACTGAAATCGGAATGCTCACTGACATTTTCCCCTTTCCGAAAGTCTGAAAAATGATGGAAAAATGACTAAGTCCAAAAAAATTTTTTTTTCAACTTTTTTCAATTTTACCCCCGTGGGATATATATTCTACCCACACACATTTGGAACTCTCCTGGGGTACCCTCACACATATTATTCCCTCATTTAATGGATATTTTCACCAAAAAGTGAAGTTTTCAAAAAGTCAGAAAATTGGCGGAAAATGACTTAATATCAAGGACTCATCGGGCGAATCGCTCTGGAACTGAAATCGGAATGCTCACTGACATTTTCCCCTCTCCGAAAGTCTGAAAAATGATGGAAAAATGACTAAGTCAAAAAAAAATTTTTTTCAACTTTTTTGATTATTACCCCCGTGGGATATATATTCTACCCACACACATTTGGAACTCTCCTGGGGTACCCTCACACGAATTCCCTCATTTAATGGATATTTTCACCAATCGTGAAGATTTCAAAAAGTCAGAAAATTAGCTGAAAACGACTTAATATCAAGGACTTATCTGGCGAATCACTCTGGAATTGAAATCGGAATGCTCACTGACATTTTTCGCTCTCCGAAAGTCTGAAAAATGATGGAAAAATGACTAAGTCCAAAAAACATTTTTTTCAACTTTTTTCAATTTTACCCGCGTGGGATATATATTCTACCCACACACATTTGGAGCTCTCCTGGGGTACCCTCACACATATTATTCCCTCATTTAATGGATATTTTCACCAAAAAGTGAAGTTTTCAAAGTTAAAATTGGCTGAAAATGACTTAATATCAAGGACTCATCGGGCGAATCGCTCTGGAACTGACTTCGGAATGCTCACTGACATTTTTCCCTCTCCGAAAGTCTGAAAAATGATGGAAAAATGACTAAGTCCTAAAAAAATTTTTTTAAACTTTTTTCAATTTTACCCCTGTGGGATATACATTCTACCCACACACATTTCGAACTCTCCTGGGGTACCCTCACACATATTATTCCCTCATTTAATGGATATTTTCACCAAAAAGTGAAGTTTTCAAAAAGTCAGAAAATTGGCTGAAAGCGATTTAATATCAAGGACTCATCGGGCGAATTGCTCTGGAACTGAAATCGGAATGCTCACTGACATTTTCCCCCCTTCAAAAGTCTGAAAAATGATGGAAAAATGACTATGTCCAAAAAAAATTTTTTAAAACTTTTTTCAATTTTACCCCTGTGGGATATATATTCTACCCACACACATTTGGAACTCTCCTGGGGTACCCTCACACATATTCCCTCATTTAATGGATATTCTCACCAAAAAGTGAAGTTTTCAAAAAGTCAGAAAATTGGCTGAAAACGACTTAATATCAAGGACTCATCGGGCGACTCACTCTGGAACTGAAATCGGAATGCTCACTGACATTTTGCCCTCTCCGAAAGTCTGAAAAATGATGGAAAAATTACTAAGTCCCAAAAAATTTTTTTTTTACTTTTTTAAATTTTACCCCCGTGGGATATATATTCTACCCACACGCATTTGGAACTCTCCTGGGGTACCCTCACACATATTCCCTCATTTAATGGATATTCTCACCAAAAAGTGAAGTTTTCAAAAAGTCAGAAAATTGGCAGAAAACGACTTAATATCAAGGACTCATCGGGTGAATCGCTCTGGAACTGAAATCGGAATGCTCACTGACATTTTCCCCTTTCCGAAAGTCTGAAAAATGATGGAAAAATGACTAAGTCCAAAAAAATTTTTTTTTCAACTTTTTTCAATTTTACCCCCGTGGGATATATATTCTACCCACACACATTTGGAACTCTCCTGGGGTACCCTCACACATATTATTCCCTCATTTAATGGATATTTTCACCAAAAAGTGAAGTTTTCAAAAAGTCAGAAAATTGGCGGAAAATGACTTAATATCAAGGACTCATCGGGCGAATCGCTCTGGAACTGAAATCGGAATGCTCACTGACATTTTCCCCTCTCCGAAAGTCTGAAAAATGATGGAAAAATGATTAAGTCCAAAAAAAAATTTTTTCAACTTTTTTGATTATTACCCCCGTGGGATATATATTCTACCCACACATATTTGGAACTCTCCTGGGGTACCCTCACACATATTATTCCTTCATTTAATGGATATTTTTACCAAAAAGTGAAGTTTTCAAAAAGTCAGAAAATTGGCTGAAAACGACTTAATATCAAGGACTCATCGGGCGAATCACTCTGGAACTGAAATCGGAATGCTCACTGACATTTTCCCCTCTCCTAAAGTCTGAAAAATAATGGAAAAATGACTAAGTCCCAAAAAATTTTTTTTCACCTTTTTTCAATTTTACCCCCGTGGGATATATATTCTAGCCACACACATTTGGAACTCTCCTGGGGTACCCTCACACATATTATTCCCTCATTTAATGGATATTTTCAAGAAAAAGTGAAGTTTTCAAAAAGTCAGAAAATTCGGTGAAAACGACTTATTATCAAGGACTCATTGGGCGCATCGCTCTGGAATGGAAATCGGAACGCTCATTGACATTTTCCACTCTCCGAAAGTCTGAAAAATGTTGGAAAAATGACTAAGTCCAAAAAAATTTTTTTTAAACTTTTTGCAATTTTACCCCCGTGGCATATATATTCTAGCCACACACATTTGGAACTCTCCTGGGGTACCCTCACACATATTATTCCCTCATTTAATGGATATTTTCACCAAAAAGTGAAGTTTTCAAAAAGTCAGAAAATTGACGGAAAACGACTTAATATCAAGGACTCATCGGGTGAATCGCTCTGGAACTGAAATCGGAATGCTCACTGACATTTTCCCCTTTCCGAAAGTCTGAAAAATGATGGAAAATGACAGTCCAAAAAAATTTTTTTTTCAACTTTTTTCAATTTTACCCCCGTGGGATATATATTCTACCCACACACATTTGGAACTCTCCTGGGGTACCCTCACACATATTATTCCCTCATTTAATGGATATTTTCACCAAAAAGTGAAGTTTTCAAAAAGTCAGAAAATTGGCTGAAAATGACTTAATATCAAGGACTCATCGGGCGAATCACTCTGGAATTGAAATCGGAATGCTCACTGACATTTTCCCCTCTCCAAAAGTCTGAAAAATGATGGAAAAATTACTAAGTCCAAAAAATTTTTTTCAACTTTTTTCAATTTTACCCCCGTGGGATATATATTCTACCCACACACATTTGGAACTCTCCTGGGGAACCCTCACACATATTATTCCCTCATTTAATGGATATTTTCAAAAAAAAGTGAAGTTTTCAAAAAGTCAAAAAATTGGCTGAAAACGACTTATTATCAAGGACTCATTGGGCGCATCGCTCTGGAATGGAAATCGGAACGCTCACTGACATTTGCCACTCTCCCAAAGTCTGAAAAATGATGGAAAAATGACTTAGTCCAAAAAAATTTTTTTTCAACTTTTTGCAATTTTACCCCCGTGGGATATATATTCTACCCACACACATTTGGAACTCTCCTGGGGTACCCTCACACATATTATTCCCTCATTTAATGGATATTTTCACCAAAAAGTGAAGTTTTCAAAAAGTCAGAAAATTGGCGGAAAACGACTTAATATCAAGGACTCATCGGGTGAATCGCTCTGGAACTGAAATCGGAATGCTCACTGACATTTTCCCCTTTCCGAAAGTCTGAAAAATGATGGAAAAATGACTAAGTCCAAAAAAATTTTTTTTTCAACTTTTTTCAATTTTACCCCCGTGGGATATATATTCTACCCACACACATTTGGAACTCTCCTGGGGTACCCTCACACATATTATTCCCTCATTTAATGGATATTTTCACCAAAAAGTGAAGTTTTCAAAAAGTCAGAAAATTGGCGGAAAATGACTTAATATCAAGGACTCATCGGGCGAATCGCTCTGGAACTGAAATCGGAATGCTCACTGACATTTTCCCCTCTCCGAAAGTCTGAAAAATGATGGAAAAATGACTAAGTCCAAAAAAAATTTTTTTCAACTTTTTTGATTATTACCCCCGTGGGATATATATTCTACCCACACACATTTGGAACTCTCCTGGGGTACCCTCACACGAATTCCCTCATTTAATGGATATTTTCACCAATCGTGAAGATTTCAAAAAGTCAGAAAATTAGCTGAAAACGACTTAATATCAAGGACTTATCTGGCGAATCACTCTGGAATTGAAATCGGAATGCTCACTGACATTTTTCGCTCTCCGAAAGTCTGAAAAATGATGGAAAAATGACTAAGTCCAAAAAACATTTTTTTCAACTTTTTTCAATTTTACCCGCGTGGGATATATATTCTACCCACACACATTTGGAGCTCTCCTGGGGTACCCTCACACATATTATTCCCTCATTTAATGGATATTTTCACCAAAAAGTGAAGTTTTCAAAGTTAAAATTGGCTGAAAATGACTTAATATCAAGGACTCATCGGGCGAATCGCTCTGGAACTGACTTCGGAATGCTCACTGACATTTTTCCCTCTCCGAAAGTCTGAAAAATGATGGAAAAATGACTAAGTCCTAAAAAAATTTTTTTAAACTTTTTTCAATTTTACCCCTGTGGGATATACATTCTACCCACACACATTTCGAACTCTCCTGGGGTACCCTCACACATATTATTCCCTCATTTAATGGATATTTTCACCAAAAAGTGAAGTTTTCAAAAAGTTAGAAAATTGGCTGAAAACGACTTAATATGAAGGACTCATCGGGCGAATCACTCTGGAACTGAAATCGGAATACTCACTGACATTTTCCCCTCTCCGAAAGTCTGAAAAATGATGGAAAAATGACTAAGTCCAAAAAATATTTTTTTCAACTTTTTTCAATTTTACCTCCGTGGGATATATATTCTACCCACACACATTTGGAACTCTCCTGGGGTACCCTCGCACATATTATTCCCTCATTTAATGGATATTTTCACCAAAAAGTGAAGTTTTCAAAAAGTCAGAAAATTGGCTGAAAGCGACTTAATATCAAGGACTCATCGGGCGAATTGCTCTGGAACTGAAATCGGAATGCTCACTGACATTTTCCCCCCTTCAAAAGTCTGAAAAATGATGGAAAAATGACTATGTCCAAAAAAAATATTTTAAAACTTTTTTCAATTTTACCCCTGTGGGATATATATTCTACCCACACACATTTGGAACTCTCCTGGGGTACCCTCACACATATTATTCCCTCATTTAATGGATATTTTCACCAAAAAGTGAAGTTTTCAAAAAGTCAGTAAATTGGCTGAAAATGACTTAATATCAAGGACTCATCGGGCGAATCACTCTGGAACTGAAATCGGAATGCTCACTGACATTTTCCCCTCTCCGAAAGTCTGAAAAATGATGGAAAAATGGCTAAGTCCAAATAAATTTTTTTTAAACTTTTTTCAATTTTACCCCTGTGGGATATACATTCTACCCACACATATTTGGAACTCTCCTGGGGTACCCTCACACATATTATTCCCTCATTTAATGGATATTTTCACCAAAAAGTGAAGTTTTCAAAAAGTTAGAAAATTGGCTGAAAACGACTTAATATGAAGGACTCATCGGGCGAATCACTCTGGAACTGAAATCGGAATACTCACTTACATTTTCCCCTCTCCGAAAGTCTGAAAAATGATGGAAAAATGACTAAGTCCAAAAAACATTTTTTTCAACTTTTTTCAATTTTACCCCCGTGGGATATATATTCTACCCACACACATTTGGAACTCTCCTGGGGTACCCTCGCACATATTATTCCCTTATTTAATGGATATTTTCACCAAAAAGTGAAGCTTTCAAAAAGTCAGAAAATTGGCTGAAAACGACTTAATATGAAGGACTCATCGGGCGAATCACTCTGGAACTGAAATCGGAATACTCACTTACATTTTCCCCTCTCCGAAAGTCTGAAAAATGATGGAAAAATGACTAAGTCCAAAAAACATTTTTTTCAACTTTTTTCAATTTTACCCCCGTGGGATATATATTCTACCCACACACATTTGGAACTCTCCTGGGGTACCCTCGCACATATTATTCCCTTATTTAATGGATATTTTCACCAAAAAGTGAAGCTTTCAAAAAGTCAGAAAATTGGCTGAAAACGACTTAATATCAAGGACTCATCTGGCGAATCGCTCTGGAACTGAAATCGGAATGCTCACTGACATTTTCCCCTCTCCGAAAGTCTGAAAAATGATGGAAAAATGACTAAGTCCAAAAAAATTTTTTTAAAACTTTTTTCAATTTTACCCCTTTGGGATTTACATTCTACCCACACACATTTGGAACTCTCCTGGGGTACCCTCACACATATTATTCCGTCATTTAATGGATATTTTACCAAAAAGTGAAGTTTTCAAAAAGTTAGAAAATTGGCTGAAAATGACTTAATATCAAGGACTCATTGGGCGTATCGCTCTGGAACTGAAATCGGAATGCTGACTGACATTTTCCCCTCTCCGAAAGTCTGAAAAATTATGGAAAAATGACTAAGTCCAAAAATTTTTTTTTTAACTTTTTTCAATTTTACCCCTGTGGGATATACATTCTACCCACACACATTTGGAACTCTCCTGGGGTACCCTCACACATATTATTCCCTCATTTAATGGATATTTTCACCAAAAAGTTAAGTTTTCAATAAGTCAGAAAATTGGCTGAAAACAACTTAATATCAAGGACTCATCGGGCGAATCACTATGGAACTGAAATCGGAATGCTCAATGACATTTTCCCCTCTCCGAAAGTCTGAAAAATGATGGAAAAATGACTAAGTCCAAAAAATTTTTTTTAAACTTTTTTCACTTTTACCCCCATGGGATATATATTCTACCCACACACATTTGGAACTCTCCTGGGGTACCCTCACACATATTATTCCCTCATTTAATGGATATTTTCACCAAAAAGTGAAGTTTTCAAAAAGTCAGAAAATTGGCTGAAAGCGACTTAATATCAAGGACACATCAGGCGAATTGCTCTGGAACTGAAATCGGAATGCTCACTACCATTTTCCACCCTTCGAAAGTCTGAAAAATGATGGAAAAATGACTAAGTCCAAAAAAAAATTTTTAAAACTTTTTTCAATTTTACCCCCGTGGGATATATATTCTACCCACACACATTTGGAACTCTCCTGGGGTACCCTCACACATATTATTCCCTCATTTAATGGATATTTTCACCAAAAAGTGAAGTTTTCAAAAAGTCAGAAAATTGGCTGAAAACGACTTAATATCAAGGACTCATCGGGCGAATCACTCTGGAACTGAAATCGGAATACTCACTGACATTTTCCCCTCTCCGAAAGTCTGAAAAATGATGGAAAAATGACTAAGTCCAAAAAACATTTTTTTCAACTTTTTTCAATTTTACCCGCATGGGATATATATTCCACCCACACACATTTGGAACTCTCCTGGGGTACCCTCACACATATTATTCCCTCATTTAATGGATATTTTCACCAAAAAGTGAAGTTTTCAAAAAGTCAGAAAATTGGCTGAAAACGACTTAATATGAAGGACTCATCGGGAGAATCACTCTGGAACTGAAATCGGAATACACACTGACATTTTCCCCTCTCCGAACGTCTGAAAAATGATGGAAAAATGACTAAGTCCAAAAAAATGTTTTTAAAACTTTTTTCAATTTTACCCCTTTGGGATTTACATTCTACCCACACACATTTGGAACTCTCCTGGGGTACCCTCACACATATTATTCCCTCATTTAATGGATATTTTACCAAAAAGTGAAGTTTTCAAAAAGTTAGAAAATTGGCTGAAAATGACTTAATATCAAGGACTCATTGGGCGTATCGCTCTGGAACTGAAATCGGAATGCTGACTGACATTTTCCCCTCTCCGAAAGTCTGAAAAATTATGGAAAAATGACTAAGTCCAAAAATTTTTTTTTTAACTTTTTTCAATTTTACCCCTGTGGGATATACATTCTACCCACACACATTTGGAACTCTCCTGGGGTACCCTCACACATATTATTCCCTCATTTAATGGATATTTTCACCAAAAAGTGAAGTTTTCAAAAAGTCAGAAAATTGGCTGAAAACGACTTAATATCAAGGACTCATCGGGCGAATCACTCTGGAACTGAAATCGGAATACTCACTGACATTTTCCCCTCTCCGAAAGTCTGAAAAATGATGGAAAAATGACTAAGTCCAAAAAAATTTTTTTAAACTTTTTTCAATTTTACCCCCATGGGATATATATTCTACCCACACACATTTGGAACTCTCCTGGGGTACCCTCACACATATTATTCGCTCATTTAATCTATATTTTTACCTAAAAGTGAAGTTTTCAAAAAGTCAGAAAATTGTCTGAAAACGATTTAATATCAAGGACTCATTGGGCGAATCACTCTGGAACTGAAATCGGAATACTCACTGACATTTTCCCCTCTCCGAAAGTCTGAAAAATGATGGAAAAATGACTAAGTACAAAAAAATTTTTTTAAAACTTTTTTCAATTTTACCCCTGTGGGATATACATTCTACCCACACACATTTGGAACTCTCCTGGGGTACCCTCACGCATATTATTCCCTCATTTAATGGATATTTTCACCAAAAAGTTAAGTTTTCAAAAAGTCAGAAAATTGGCTGAAAACGACTTAATATCAAGGACTCATCGGTCGAATCACTATGGAACTGAAATCGGAATGCTCAATGACATTTTCCCCTCTCCGAAAGTCTGAAAAATGATGGAAAAATGAGTAAGTCCAAAAAAATTTTTTTCAACTTTTTTCAATTTTACCCCCATGGGATATATATTCTACCCACACACATTTGGAACTCTACTGGGGTACCCTCACACATATTATTCCCTCATTTAATGGATATTTTCACCAAAAAGTGAAGTTTTCAAAAAGTCTAAATTGGCTGAAAACGACTTAATATCAAGGACTCATCGGGCGAATCGGTCTGGAACTGAAATCGGAATGCTCACTGACATTTCTCCCTCTCCGAAAGTCTGAAAAATGATGGAAAAATGACTAAGTCCAAAAAAATTTTTTTAAACTTTTTTCAATTTTACCCCCATGGGATATATATTCTACCCACACACATTTGGAACTCTCCTGGGGTACCCTCACACATATTATTCCCTCATTTAATCTATATTTTCACCTAAAAGTGAAGTTTTCAAAAAGTCAGAAAATTGGCTGAAAACGACTTAATATCAAGGACTCATCGGGCGAATCACTCTGAAACTGAAATCGGAATACTCACTGACATTTTCCCCTCTCCGAAAGTCTGAAAAAATGATGGAAAAATGACTAAGTCCAAAAAACATTTTTTTCAACTTTTTTCAATTTTACCCCCGTGGGATATATATTCTACCCACACACATTTGGAACTTTCCTGGGGTACCCTCGCACATATTATTCCGTCATTTAATGGATATTTTCACCAAAAAGTGAAGTTTTCAAAAAGTCAGTAAATTGGCTGAAAATGACTTCATATCAAGGACTCATCGGGCGAATTACTCTGGAACTGAAATCGGAATGCTCAATGATATTTTCCCCTCTCCGAAAGTCTGAAAAATGATGGAAAAATGACTAAGTCCAAAAAAATTTTTTTAAAACTTTTTTCAATTTTACCCCTGTGGGATATACATTCTACCCACACACATTTGGAACTCTCCTGGGGTACCCTCACACATATTATTCCCTCATTTAATGGATATTTTCACCAAAAAGTTAAGTTTTCAAAAAGTCAGAAAATTGGCTGAAAACGACTTAATATCAAGGACTCATCGGTCGAATCACTATGGAACTGAAATCGGAATGCTCAATGACATTTTCCCCTCTCCGAAAGTCTGAAAAATGATGGAAAAATGAGTAAGTCCAAAAAAATTTTTTTCAACTTTTTTCAATTTTACCCCCATGGGATATATATTCTACCCACACACATTTGGAACTCTCCTGGGGTACCCTCGCACATATTATTCCCTCATTTAATGGATATTTTCACCAAAAAGTGAAGTTTTCAAAAAGTCAGAAAATTGGCTGAAAGCGACTTAATATCAAGGACTCATCGGGCGAATCGCTCTGCAACTGAAATCGGAATGCTCACTGACATTTTCCCCCTTTCGAAAGTCTGAAAAATGATGGAAAAATGACTAAGTCCAAAAAAATTTTTTTAAAACTTTTTCAATTTTACCCCCATGGGATATATATTCTACCCACACACATTTGGAACTCTCCTGGGGTACCCTCACACATATTATTCCCTCATTTAATGGATATTTTCACCAAAAAGTGAAGTTTTCAAAAAGTCAGTAAATTGGCTGAAAATGACTTAATATCAAGGACTCATCGGGCGAATCACTCTGGAACGGAAATCGGAATGCTCGCTGAGATTTTCCCCTCTCCGAAAGTCTGAAAAATGATGGAAAAATGACTAAGTCCAAAAAAAATTTTTTTTTTTACTTTTTTCAATTTTACCCCTGTGGGATATACATTCTACCCACACACATTTGGAACTCTCCTGGGGTACCCTCGCACATATTATTCCCTCATTTAATGGATATTTTCACCAAAAAGTGAAGTTTTCAAAAAGTCAGTAAATTGGCTGAAAATGACTTAATATCAAGGACTCATCGGGCGAATCACTATGGAACTGAAATCGGAATGCTCAATGACATTTTCCCCTCTCCGAAAGTCTGAAAAATGATGGAAAAATGAGTAAGTCCAAAAAAATTTTTTTCAAATTTTTTTAAATTTTACCCCCGTGGAATATATATTCTACCCACTCACATTTGGAACTCTCCTGGGGTACGCTCAGACATATTATTCCCTCATTTAATGTATATTATCACCTAAAAGTGAAGTTTTCAAAAAGTCAGAAAATTGGCTGAAAACGACTTAATATCAAGGACTCATCGGGCGAATTACTCTGGAATTGAAATCGGATGCTCACTGACATTTTCCCCTCTCCGAAAGTCTGAAAAATGATGGAAAAATGACTAAGTCCAAAAAATTTTTTTTAAAACTTTTTCAATTTTACCCCCATGGGATATATATTCTACCCACACACATTTGGAACTCTCCTGGGGTACCCTCACACATATTATTCCCTCATTTAATGGATATTTTCACCAAAAAGTGAAGTTTTCAAAAAGTCAGTAAATTGGCTGAAAATGACTTAATATCAAGGACTCATCGGGCGAATCACTCTGGAACGGAAATCGGAATGCTCACTGAGATTTTCCCCTCTCCGAAAGTCTGAAAAATGATGGAAAAATGACTAAGTCCAAAAAAAATTTTTTTTTTTACTTTTTTCAATTTTACCCCTGTGGGATATACATTCTACCCACACACATTTGGAACTCTCCTGGGGTACCCTCGCACATATTATTCCCTCATTTAATGGATATTTTCACCAAAAAGTGAAGTTTTCAAAAAGTCAGTGAATTGGCTGAAAATGACTTAATATCAAGGACTCATCGGTCGAATCACTCTGGAATGGAAATCGGAATGCTCACTGAGATTTTCCCCTCTCCGAAAGTCTGAAAAATGATGGAAAAATGACTAAGTCCAAAAAAAATTTTTTTAAACTTTTTTCAATTTTACCCCTGTGGGATATACATTCTACCCACACACATTTGGAACTCTCCTGGGGTACGCACACACATATTATTCCCTCATTTAATGGATATTTTCACCAAAAAGTGAAGTTTTCAAAAAGTCAGAAAATTGGCTGAAAGCAACTTAATATCAAGGACTCATCGGGCGAATCGCTCTGCAACTGAAATCGGAATGCTCACTGACATTTTCCCCCTTTCAAAAGTCTGAAAAATGATGGAAAAATGACTAAGTCCAAAAAAAATTTTTTTAAATTTTTTTAAATTTTACCCCCGTGGGATATATATTCTACCCACACATATTTGGAACTCTCCTGGGGTACGCTCAGACATATTATTCCCTCATTTAATGTATATTATCACCTAAAAGTGAAGTTTTCAAAAAGTCAGAAAATTGGCTGAAAACGACTTAATATCAAGGACTCAACGGGCGAATTACTCTGGAATTGAAATCGGATGCTCACTGACATTTTCCCCTCTCCGAAAGTCTGAAAAATGATGGAAAAATGACTAAGTCCAAAAAAATTTTTTTAAAACTTTTTTCAATTTTACCCTCATGGGATATATATTCTACCCACACACATTTGGAACTCTCCTGGGGTACCCTCACACATATTATTCCCTCATTTAATGAATATTTTCACCAAAAAGGGAAGTTTTCAAAAAGTCAGAAAATTGGCTGAAAACGACTTAATATCAAGGACTCATCGGGCGAATCGCTCTGGAACTGAAATCCGAATGCTCACTGACATTTTCCCCTCTCCTAAAGTCTGAAAAATGATGGAAAAATTACTAAGTCCAAAAAAATTTTTTTAAAACTTTTTTCAATTTTACCCCTTTCGGATATACATTCTACCCACACACATTTGGAACTCTCCTGGGGTACCCTCACACATATTATTCCCTCATTTAATGGATATTTTACCAAAAAGTGAAGTTTTCAAAAAGTTAGAAAATTGGCTGAAAATGACTTAATATCAAGGACTCATTGGGCGTATCGCTCTGGAACTGAAATCGGAATGCTGACTGACATTTTCCCCTCTCCGAAAGTCTGAAAAATTATGGAAAAATGACTAAGTCCAAAAATTTTTTTTTTAACTTTTTTCAATTTTACCCCTGTGGGATATACATTCTACCCACACACATTTGGAACTCTCCTGGGGTACCCTCACACATATTATTCCCTCATTTAATGGATATTTTCACCAAAAAGTGAAGTTTTCAAAAAGTCAGAAAATTGGCTGAAAACGACTTAATATCAAGGACTCATCGGGCGAATCACTCTGGAACTGAAATCGGAATACTCACTGACATTTTCCCCTCTCCGAAAGTCTGAAAAATGATGGAAAAATGACTAAGTCCAAAAAACATTTTTTTCAACTTTTTTCAATTTTACCCGCATGGGATATATATTCCACCCACACACATTTGGAACTCTCCTGGGGTACCCTCACACATATTATTCCCTCATTTAATGGATATTTTCACCAAAAAGTGAAGTTTTCAAAAAGTCAAAATTGGCTGAAAACGACTTAATATCAAGGACTCATCGGGCGAATCGGTCTGGAACTGAAATCGGAATGCTCACTGACATTTTTCCCTCTCCGAAAGTCTGAAAAATGATGGAAAAATGACTAAGTCCAAAAAAATTTTTTTAAACTTTTTTCAATTTTACCCCCATGGGATATATATTCTACCCACACACATTTGGAACTCTCCTGGGGTACCCTCACACATATTATTCGCTCATTTAATCTATATTTTTACCTAAAAGTGAAGTTTTCAAAAAGTCAGAAAATTGTCTGAAAACGATTTAATATCAAGGACTCATTGGGCGAATCACTCTGGAACTGAAATCGGAATACTCACTGACATTTTCCCCTCTCCGAAAGTCTGAAAAATGATGGAAAAATGACTAAGTACAAAAAAATTTTTTTAAAACTTTTTTCAATTTTACCCCTGTGGGATATACATTCTACCCACACACATTTGGAACTCTCCTGGGGTACCCTCACGCATATTATTCCCTCATTTAATGGATATTTTCACCAAAAAGTTAAGTTTTCAAAAAGTCAGAAAATTGGCTGAAAACGACTTAATATCAAGGACTCATCGGTCGAATCACTATGGAACTGAAATCGGAATGCTCAATGACATTTTCCCCTCTCCGAAAGTCTGAAAAATGATGGAAAAATGAGTAAGTCCAAAAAAATTTTTTTCAACTTTTTTCAATTTTACCCCCATGGGATATATATTCTACCCACACACATTTGGAACTCTACTGGGGTACCCTCACACATATTATTCCCTCATTTAATGGATATTTTCACCAAAAAGTGAAGTTTTTAAAAAGTCAGAAAATTGGCTAAAAGCGACTTAATATCAAGGACTCATCGGGCGAATCGCTCTGCAACTGAAATCGGAATGCTCACTGACATTTTCCCCCTTTCGAAAGTCTGAAAAATGATGGAAAAATGACTAAGTCCAAAAAAATTTTTTAAATTTTTTTTAAATTTTACCCCCGTCGGATATATATTCTACCCACACACATTTCGAACTCTCCTGGGGTACCCTCACACATATTATTCCCTCATTTAATGGATATTTTTACCAAAAAGTGAAGTTTTCAAAAAGTTAGAAAATTGGCTGAAAACGACTTAATATCAAGGACACATCGTGCGAATCGCTCTGGAACTGAAATCGGAATGCTCACTGACATTTTCCCCTCTCCGAAAGTCTGAAAAATGATGGAAAAATGACTAAGTCCAAAAAAATTTTTTTAAAACTTTTTCAATTTTACCCCCATGGGATATATATTCTACCCACACACATTTGGAACTCTCCTGGGGTACCCTCACACATATTATTCCCTCATTTAATGAATATTTTCACCAAAAAGGGAAGTTTTCAAAAAGTCAGAAAATTGGCTGAAAACTACTTAATATCAAGGACTGATCGGGCGAATCGCTGTGGAACTGAAATCGGAATGCTCACTGACATTTTCCCCTCTCCGAAAGTCTGAAAAATGATGGAAAAATGACTAAGTCCAAAAAAATTTTTTTAAAACTTTTTTCAATTTTACCCCTGTGGGATATACATTCTACCCACACACATTTGGAACTCTCCTGGGGTACCCTCACACATATTATTCCCTCATTTAATGGATATTTTCACCAAAAAGTGAAGTTTTCAAAAAGTTAGAAAATTGGCTGAAAACGACTTAATATCAAGGACTCATCGGGTGAATCACTCTGGAACTGAAATCGGAATGCTCACTGACATTTTCCCCTCTCCGAAAGTCTGAAAATGATGGAAAAATGACTAAGTCCAAAAAAAATTTTTTTTTTTACTTTTTTCAATTTTACCCCTGTGGGATATACATTCTACCCACACACATTTGGAACTTTCCTGGGGTACCCTCGCACATATTATTCCGTCATTTAATGGATATTTTCACCAAAAAGTGAAGTTTTCAAAAAGTCAGTAAATTGGCTGAAAATGACTTAATATCAAGGACTCATCGGGCGAATCACTCTGGAACTGAAATCGGAATGCTCAATGATATTTTCCCCTCTCCGAAAGTCTGAAAAATGATGGAAAAATGACTAAGTCCAAAAAAATTTTTTTAAAACTTTTTTCAATTTTACCCCTGTGGGATATACATTCTACCCACACACATTTGGAACTCTCCTGGGGTACCCTCACACATATTATTCCCTCATTTAATGGATATTTTCACCAAAAAGTGAAGTTTTCAAAAAGTTAGAAAATTGGCTGAAAACGACTTAATATCAAGGACTCATCGGGCGAATCACTCTGGAACTGAAATCGGAATGCTCACTGACATTTTCCCCTCTCCGAAAGTCTGAAAATGATGGAAAAATGACTAAGTCCAAAGAAAATTTTTTTTTTTACTTTTTTCAATTTTACCCCTGTGGGATATACATTCTACCCACACACATTTGGAACTCTCCTGGGGTACCCTCGCACATATTATTCCCTCATTTAATGGATATTTTCACCAAAAAGTGAAGTTTTCAAAAAGTCAGTAAATTGGCTGAAAATGACTTAATATCAAGGACTCATCGGGTGAATCACTCTGGAACGGAAATCGGAATGCTCACTGAGATTTTCCCCTCTCCGAAAGTCTGAAAAATGATGGAAAAATGACTAAGTCCAAAAAAAATTTTTTTAAACTTTTTTCAATTTTACCCCTGTGGGATCTACATTCTACCCACACACATTTGGAACTCTCCTGGGGTACGCTCACACATATTATTCCCTCATTTAATGGATATTTTCACCAAAAAGTGAAGTTTTCAAAAAGTCAGAAAATTGGCTGAAAGCAACTTAATATCAAGGACTCATCGTGCGAATCGCTCTGCAACTGAAATCGGAATGCTCACTGACATTTTCCCCCTTTCAAAAGTCTGAAAAATGATGGAAAAATGACTAAGTCCAAAAAAAATTTTTTTAAATTTTTTTAAATTTTACCCCCGTGGGATATATATTCTACCCACACATATTTGGAACTCTCCTGGGGTACGCTCAGACATATTATTCCCTCATTTAATGTATATTATCACCTAAAAGTGAAGTTTTCAAAAAGTCAGAAAATTGGCTGAAAACGACTTAATATCAAGGACTCATCGAGCGAATTACTCTGGAATTGAAATCGGATGCTCACTGACATTTTCCCCTCTCCGAAAGTCTGAAAAATGATGGAAAAATGACTAAGTCCAAAAAAATTTTTTTAAAACTTTTTTCAAAGTTTTCAAAAAGTCAGAAAATTGGCTGAAAACTACTTAATATCAAGGACTGATCGGGCGAATCGCTCTGGAACTGAAATCGGAATGCTCAATGATATTTTCCCCTCTCCGAAAGTCTGAAAAATGATGGAAAAATGACTAAGTACAAAAAATTTTTTTTAAAACTTTTTTCAATTTTACCCCTGTGGGATATACATTCTACCCACACACATTTGGAGCTCTCCTGGGGTACCCTCACACATATTATTCCCTCATTTAATGGATATTTTCACCAAAAAGTGAAGTTTTCAAAAAGTTAGAAAATTGGCTGAAAATGACTTAATATCAAGGACTCATCGGGCGAATCACTCTGGAACTGAAATCGGAATGCTCACTGACATTTTCCCCTCTCCGAAAGTCTGAAAAATGATGGAAAAATGAGTAAGTCCAAAAAAATTTTTTTCAACTTTTTTCAATTTTACCCCCATGGGATATATATTCTACCCACACACATTTGGAACTCTACTGGGGTACCCTCACACATATTATTCCCTCATTTAATGGATATTTTCACCAAAAAGTGAAGTTTTCAAAAAGTCTAAATTGGCTGAAAACGACTTAATATCAAGGACTCATCGGGCGAATCGGTCTGGAACTGAAATCGGAATGCTCACTGACATTTCTCCCTCTCCGAAAGTCTGAAAAATGATGGAAAAATGACTAAGTCCAAAAAAATTTTTTTAAACTTTTTTCAATTTTACCCCCATGGGATATATATTCTACCCACACACATTTGGAACTCTCCTGGGGTACCCTCACACATATTATTCCCTCATTTAATCTATATTTTCACCTAAAAGTGAAGTTTTCAAAAAGTCAGAAAATTGGCTGAAAACGACTTAATATCAAGGACTCATCGGGCGAATCACTCTGAAACTGAAATCGGAATACTCACTGACATTTTCCCCTCTCCGAAAGTCTGAAAAAATGATGGAAAAATGACTAAGTCCAAAAAACATTTTTTTCAACTTTTTTCAATTTTACCCCCGTGGGATATATATTCTACCCACACACATTTGGAACTTTCCTGGGGTACCCTCGCACATATTATTCCGTCATTTAATGGATATTTTCACCAAAAAGTGAAGTTTTCAAAAAGTCAGTAAATTGGCTGAAAATGACTTCATATCAAGGACTCATCGGGCGAATTACTCTGGAACTGAAATCGGAATGCTCAATGATATTTTCCCCTCTCCGAAAGTCTGAAAAATGATGGAAAAATGACTAAGTCCAAAAAAATTTTTTTAAAACTTTTTTCAATTTTACCCCTGTGGGATATACATTCTACCCACACACATTTGGAACTCTCCTGGGGTACCCTCACACATATTATTCCCTCATTTAATGGATATTTTCACCAAAAAGTTAAGTTTTCAAAAAGTCAGAAAATTGGCTGAAAACGACTTAATATCAAGGACTCATCGGTCGAATCACTATGGAACTGAAATCGGAATGCTCAATGACATTTTCCCCTCTCCGAAAGTCTGAAAAATGATGGAAAAATGAGTAAGTCCAAAAAAATTTTTTTCAACTTTTTTCAATTTTACCCCCATGGGATATATATTCTACCCACACACATTTGGAACTCTCCTGGGGTACCCTCGCACATATTATTCCCTCATTTAATGGATATTTTCACCAAAAAGTGAAGTTTTCAAAAAGTCAGAAAATTGGCTGAAAGCGACTTAATATCAAGGACTCATCGGGCGAATCGCTCTGCAACTGAAATCGGAATGCTCACTGACATTTTCCCCCTTTCGAAAGTCTGAAAAATGATGGAAAAATGACTAAGTCCAAAAAAATTTTTTTAAAACTTTTTCAATTTTACCCCCATGGGATATATATTCTACCCACACACATTTGGAACTCTCCTGGGGTACCCTCACACATATTATTCCCTCATTTAATGGATATTTTCACCAAAAAGTGAAGTTTTCAAAAAGTCAGTAAATTGGCTGAAAATGACTTAATATCAAGGACTCATCGGGCGAATCACTCTGGAACGGAAATCGGAATGCTCGCTGAGATTTTCCCCTCTCCGAAAGTCTGAAAAATGATGGAAAAATGACTAAGTCCAAAAAAAATTTTTTTTTTTACTTTTTTCAATTTTACCCCTGTGGGATATACATTCTACCCACACACATTTGGAACTCTCCTGGGGTACCCTCGCACATATTATTCCCTCATTTAATGGATATTTTCACCAAAAAGTGAAGTTTTCAAAAAGTCAGTAAATTGGCTGAAAATGACTTAATATCAAGGACTCATCGGGCGAATCACTATGGAACTGAAATCGGAATGCTCAATGACATTTTCCCCTCTCCGAAAGTCTGAAAAATGATGGAAAAATGAGTAAGTCCAAAAAAATTTTTTTCAAATTTTTTTAAATTTTACCCCCGTGGAATATATATTCTACCCACTCACATTTGGAACTCTCCTGGGGTACGCTCAGACATATTATTCCCTCATTTAATGTATATTATCACCTAAAAGTGAAGTTTTCAAAAAGTCAGAAAATTGGCTGAAAACGACTTAATATCAAGGACTCATCGGGCGAATTACTCTGGAATTGAAATCGGATGCTCACTGACATTTTCCCCTCTCCGAAAGTCTGAAAAATGATGGAAAAATGACTAAGTCCAAAAAATTTTTTTTAAAACTTTTTCAATTTTACCCCCATGGGATATATATTCTACCCACACACATTTGGAACTCTCCTGGGGTACCCTCACACATATTATTCCCTCATTTAATGGATATTTTCACCAAAAAGTGAAGTTTTCAAAAAGTCAGTAAATTGGCTGAAAATGACTTAATATCAAGGACTCATCGGGCGAATCACTCTGGAACGGAAATCGGAATGCTCACTGAGATTTTCCCCTCTCCGAAAGTCTGAAAAATGATGGAAAAATGACTAAGTCCAAAAAAAATTTTTTTTTTTACTTTTTTCAATTTTACCCCTGTGGGATATACATTCTACCCACACACATTTGGAACTCTCCTGGGGTACCCTCGCACATATTATTCCCTCATTTAATGGATATTTTCACCAAAAAGTGAAGTTTTCAAAAAGTCAGTGAATTGGCTGAAAATGACTTAATATCAAGGACTCATCGGTCGAATCACTCTGGAATGGAAATCGGAATGCTCACTGAGATTTTCCCCTCTCCGAAAGTCTGAAAAATGATGGAAAAATGACTAAGTCCAAAAAAAATTTTTTTAAACTTTTTTCAATTTTACCCCTGTGGGATATACATTCTACCCACACACATTTGGAACTCTCCTGGGGTACGCACACACATATTATTCCCTCATTTAATGGATATTTTCACCAAAAAGTGAAGTTTTCAAAAAGTCAGAAAATTGGCTGAAAGCAACTTAATATCAAGGACTCATCGGGCGAATCGCTCTGCAACTGAAATCGGAATGCTCACTGACATTTTCCCCCTTTCAAAAGTCTGAAAAATGATGGAAAAATGACTAAGTCCAAAAAAAATTTTTTTAAATTTTTTTAAATTTTACCCCCGTGGGATATATATTCTACCCACACATATTTGGAACTCTCCTGGGGTACGCTCAGACATATTATTCCCTCATTTAATGTATATTATCACCTAAAAGTGAAGTTTTCAAAAAGTCAGAAAATTGGCTGAAAACGACTTAATATCAAGGACTCAACGGGCGAATTACTCTGGAATTGAAATCGGATGCTCACTGACATTTTCCCCTCTCCGAAAGTCTGAAAAATGATGGAAAAATGACTAAGTCCAAAAAAATTTTTTTAAAACTTTTTTCAATTTTACCCTCATGGGATATATATTCTACCCACACACATTTGGAACTCTCCTGGGGTACCCTCACACATATTATTCCCTCATTTAATGAATATTTTCACCAAAAAGGGAAGTTTTCAAAAAGTCAGAAAATTGGCTGAAAACGACTTAATATCAAGGACTCATCGGGCGAATCGCTCTGGAACTGAAATCCGAATGCTCACTGACATTTTCCCCTCTCCTAAAGTCTGAAAAATGATGGAAAAATTACTAAGTCCAAAAAAATTTTTTTAAAACTTTTTTCAATTTTACCCCTTTCGGATATACATTCTACCCACACACATTTGGAACTCTCCTGGGGTACCCTCACACATATTATTCCCTCATTTAATGGATATTTTTACCAAAAAGTGAAGTTTTCAAAAAGTCAGAAAATTGGCTGAAAACGACTTAATATCAAGGACTCATCGGTCGAATCACTATGGAACTGAAATCGGAATGCTCAATGACATTTTCCCCTCTCCGAAAGTCTGAAAAATGATGGAAAAATGAGTAAGTCCAAAAAAATTTTTTTCAACTTTTTTCAATTTTACCCCCATGGGATATATATTCTACCCACACACATTTGGAACTCTACTGGGGTACCCTCACACATATTATTCCCTCATTTAATGGATATTTTCACCAAAAAGTGAAGTTTTCAAAAAGTCAAAATTGGCTGAAAACGACTTAATATCAAGGACTCATCGGGCGAATCGGTCTGGAACTGAAATCGGAATGCTCACTGACATTTCTCCCTCTCCGAAAGTCTGAAAAATGATGGAAAAATGACTAAGTCCAAAAAAATTTTTTTAAACTTTTTTCAATTTTACCCCCATGGGATATATATTCTACCCACACACATTTGGAACTCTCCTGGGGTACCCTCACACATATTATTCCCTCATTTAATCTATATTTTCACCTAAAAGTGAAATTTTCAAAAAGTCAGAAAATTGGCTGAAAACGACTTAATATCAAGGACTCATCGGGCGAATCACTCTGAAACTGAAATCGGAATACTCACTGACATTTTCCCCTCTCCGAAAGTCTGAAAAAATGATGGAAAAATGACTAAGTCCAAAAAACATTTTTTTCAACTTTTTTCAATTTTACCCCCGTGGGATATATATTCTACCCACACACATTTGGAACTTTCCTGGGGTACCCTCGCACATATTATTCCGTCATTTAATGGATATTTTCACCAAAAAGTGAAGTTTTCAAAAAGTCAGTAAATTGGCTGAAAATGACTTCATATCAAGGACTCATCGGGCGAATTACTCTGGAACTGAAATCGGAATGCTCAATGATATTTTCCCCTCTCCGAAAGTCTGAAAAATGATGGAAAAATGACTAAGTCCAAAAAAATTTTTTTAAAACTTTTTTCAATTTTACCCCTGTGGGATATACATTCTACCCACACACATTTGGAACTCTCCTGGGGTACCCTCACACATATTATTCCCTCATTTAATGGATATTTTCACCAAAAAGTTAAGTTTTCAAAAAGTCAGAAAATTGGCTGAAAACGACTTAATATCAAGGACTCATCGGTCGAATCACTATGGAACTGAAATCGGAATGCTCAATGACATTTTCCCCTCTCCGAAAGTCTGAAAAATGATGGAAAAATGACTAAGTCCAAAAAAAATTTTTTTTTTTACTTTTTTCAATTTTACCCCTGTGGGATATACATTCTACCCACACACATTTGGAACTCTCCTGGGGTACCCTCGCACATATTATTCCCTCATTTAATGGATATTTTCACCAAAAAGTGAAGTTTTCAAAAAGTCAGTAAATTGGCTGAAAATGACTTAATATCAAGGACTCATCGGGCGAATCACTATGGAACTGAAATCGGAATGCTCAATGACATTTTCCCCTCTCCGAAAGTCTGAAAAATGATGGAAAAATGAGTAAGTACAAAAAAATTTTTTTCAAATTTTTTTAAATTTTACCCCCGTGGAATATATATACTACCCACTCACATTTGGAACTCTCCTGGGGTACGCTCAGACATATTATTCCCTCATTTAATGTATATTATCACCTAAAAGTGAAGTTTTCAAAAAGTCAGAAAATTGGCTGAAAACGACTTAATATCAAGGACTCAACGGGCGAATTACTCTGGAATTGAAATCGGATGCTCACTGACATTTTCCCCTCTCCGAAAGTCTGAAAAATGATGGAAAAATGACTAAGTCCAAAAAAATTTTTTTAAAACTTTTTTCAATTTTACCCTCATGGGATATATATTCTACCCACACACATTTGGAACTCTCCTGGGGTACCCTCACACATATTATTCCCTCATTTAATGAATATTTTCACCAAAAAGGGAAGTTTTCAAAAAGTCAGAAAATTGGCTGAAAACGACTTAATATCAAGGACTCATCGGGCGAATCGCTCTGGAACTGAAATCCGAATGCTCACTGACATTTTCCCCTCTCCTAAAGTCTGAAAAATGATGGAAAAATTACTAAGTCCAAAAAAATTTTTTTAAAACTTTTTTCAATTTTACCCCTTTCGGATATACATTCTACCCACACACATTTGGAACTCTCCTGGGGTACCCTCACACATATTATTCCCTCATTTAATGGATATTTTTACCAAAAAGTGAAGTTTTCAAAAAGTCAGAAAATTGGCTGAAAACGACTTAATATCAAGGACTGATCGGGCGAATCGCTCTGGAACTGAAATCGGAATGCTCACTGACATTTTCCCCTCTCCGAAAGTCTGAAAAATGATGGAAAAATGAGTAAGACCAAAAAAAATTTTTTTAAACTTTTTTCAATTTCACCCCTGTGGGATATACATTCTACCCACACACATTTGGAACTCTCCTGGGGTACCCTCACACATATTATTCCCTCATTTAATGGATATTTTCACCAAAAAGTTAAGTTTTCAAAAAGTCAGAAAATTGGCTGAAAACGACTTAATATCAAGGACTCATCGGGCGAATCACTATGGAACTGAAATCGGAATGCTCAATGACATTTTCCCCTCTCAGAAAGTCTGAAAAATGATGGAAAAATGAGTAAGTCGAAAAAAAATTTTTTAAAACTTTTTTCAATTTTACCCCCGTGGAATATATATTCTACCCACACACATTTGGAACTCTCCTGGGGTACCCTCACACATATTATTTCCTCATTGAATGGATATTTTCACCAAAAAGTGAAGTTTTCAAAAAGTCAGAAAATTGGCTGAAAATGACTTAATATCAAGGACTCATCGGGCGAACCACTCTGGAACTGAAATTGCAATGCTCGCTGACATTTTCCCCTCTCTGAAAGTCTGAAAAATGATGGAAAAATGACTAAGTCCAAAAAAATTTTTTTTCACCTTTTGTCAATTTTACCCCCGTGAGATATAATTCAACCCACACACATTTGGTATTCTCCTGGTGTACTCTCACACATATTATTCCCTCATTTAATGGATATTTTCACCAAAAAGTGAAGTTTTCAAAAAGTCAGAAAATTGGCTGAAAACGACTAAATATCAAGGTCTCATCGAGCGAACCACTCTGGAACTGAAAACGGAATGCTCACTGACATTTTCCCCTCTCCAAAAGTCTGAAAAATGATGGAAAAATGACTAAGTCCAAAAAAATTTTTTGAAAACTTTTTTCAATTTTACCCCCGTGGGATATATATTCAACCCACACACATTTGGAACTCTCCTGGGTTACCCTCACACATATTATTCCCTCATTTAATGGATATTTTCACCAAAAAGTGAAGTTTTCAAAAGTTCAGAAAATTGGCTGAAAATTACTTAATATCAAGGACTCATCGGGCGATTCGCTCTGGAACTGAAATCGGAATGCTCACTGACATTTTCCCCTCTCAGAAAGTCTGAAAAATGATGGAAAAATGACTAAGTCCAAAAAATTTTTTTTTTTACTTTTTTCAATTTTACCCCCATGGGATATATATTCAACCCACTCACATTTGGAATGCTCCTGGTGTACTCTCACACATATTATTCCCTCATTTAATGGATATTTTCACCAAAAAGTGAAGTTTTCAAAAAGTCAGAAAATTGTCTCAAAGCGACTTAATATCAAGGACTCATCGGGCGAATCGCTCTGGAACTGAAATAGGAATGCTCACTGACATTTTTCCCTCTCCGAAAGTCTGAAAAATGATGGAAAAATGACTAAGTCCGAAAAAAATTTTTTTAAACTTTTTTCAATTTTACCCCCATGGGATATATAGTCTACCCACACACATTTGGAACTCTCCTGGGGTACCCTCACACATATTATTCCCTCATTTAATGGATATTTTCACCAAAAAGTGAAGTTTTCAAAAAGTCCGAAAATTGGCTGAAAACGACTTAATATCAAGGACTCATTGGGCGAATCGCTCTGGAACTGAAATCGGAATGCTCACTGACATTTTCCCCTCTCCGAAAGTCTGAAAAATGATGGAAAAATGACTAAGTCCAAAAAATTTTTTTTTTACTTTTTCCAATTTTACCCCCATGGGATATATATTCAACCCACACACATTTGGAATTCTCCTGGTGTACTCTCACACATATTTTTCCCTCATTTAATGGATATTTTCACCAAAAAGTGAAGTTTTCAAAAAGTCAAAAAATTGGCTGAAAACGACTTAATATCAAGGACTGATCGGTCGAATCGCTCTGGAATTGAAATCGGAATGCTCACTGACATTTTCCACCCTTCGAAAGTCTGAAAAATGATGGAAAAATGACTAAGTCCAAAAAAAAATTTTAAAAACTTTTTTCAATTTTACCCCCGTGGGATATTTATTCTACCCACACACATTTGGAACTCTCCTGGGGTACCCTCACACATATTATTCCCTCATTTAATGGATATTTTCACCAAAAAGTGAAGTTTTCAAAAAGTCAGAAAATTGGCTGAAAACGACTTAATATCAAGGACTCATCGGGCGAATCACTCTGTAACTGAAATCGGAATGCCTACTGACATTTTCCCCTCTCCGAAAGTCTGAAAAATGATGGAAAAATGACTAAGTCGAAAAAAAAAAAATTTAAACTTTTTTCAATTTTACCCCTGTGGGATATACGTTCTACCCACACACATTTGGAACTCTCCTGAGGTACCCTCACACATATTATTCCCTCATTTAATGTATAGTTTCACCCAAAAGTGAAGTTTTCAAAAATTCTGAAAATTGGCTGAAAACTACTTAATATCAAGGACTCATCGGGCGAATCACTCTGTAACTGAAATCGGAATGCCTACTGACATTTTCCCCTCTCCGAAAGTCTGAAAAATGATGGAAAAATGACTAAGTCCTAAAAAATTTTTTAAAACTTTTTTCAATTTTACCCCCGTGGGATTTATATTCTACCCACACACATTTGGAACTCTACTGGGGTACCCTCACACATATTATTCCCTCATTTAATGGATATTTTCACCAAAAAGTGAAGTTTTCAAAAAGTCAGAAAATTGGCTGAAAACGACTTATTATCAAGGACTCATCGGGCGAATCGCTCTGGAGCTGAAATCGGAATGCTCAGACATTTTCCCCTCTCCGAAAATCTGAAAAAAGATGTAAAAATGACTAAGTCCAAAAAAATTTTTTTCAAACTTTTTTCAATTTTACCTTTGTGGGATATACATTCTACCCACACACATTTGGAACTCTCCTGGGTTACCCTCACACATATTATTCCCTCATTTAATGGATATTTTCACCAAAAAGTGAAGTTTTCAAAAAGTCAGAAAATTGGCTGAAAATGACTTATTATCAAGGACTCATCGGGCAAATCGCTCTGGAACTGAAATCGGAATGCTCAGACATTTTCCCCTCTCCAAAACTCTGAAAAATGATGGAAAAATGACTAAGTCCAAAAAAATTTTTTTAAAACTTTTTTCAATTTTACCCCCGTGGGATATATATTCTACCCACACACATTTGGCACTCTCCTGGGGTACCCTCACACATATTATTCCCTCATTTAATGGATATTTTCACCAAAAGTGAAGTTTTAAAAAATCTGAAAATTGGCTGAAAACGACTTATTATCAAGGACTCATCGGGCGAATCGCTCTGGAACTGAAATCGGAATGCTCACTGACATTTTCCACCATTCGAAAGTCGGAAAAATGATGGAAAAATGACTAAGTCCAAAAAAAATTTTTTAAAACTTTTTTCAATTTTACCCCCGTGGGATATATATTCTACCCACACACATTTGGAACTCTCCTGGGGTACCCTCACACATATTATTCCCTCATTTAATGGATATTTTCACCAAAAAGTGAAGTTTTCAAAAAGTCAGAAAATTGGCTGAAAACGACTTAATATCAAGGACTCATCTGACGAATCACTCTGGAACTGAAATCGGAATACTCACTAACATTTTCCCCTCTCCGAAAGAATGAAAAATGATGGAAAAATGACTAAGTCGAAAAAAAAAATTTTAAAACTTTTTTCAATTTTACCCCCGTGGGATATACATTCTACCCACACACATTTGGAACTCTCCTGGGGTACCCTCACACATATTATTCCCTCATTTAATGGATATTTTCATCAAAAGTGAAGTTTTAAAAAATCTGAAAATTGGCTGAAAACGACTTATTATCAAGGACTCATCGGGCGAATCGCTCTGGAACTGAAATCGGAATGCTCACTGACATTTTCCCCTCTCCGAAAGTCTGAAAAATGATGGAAAAATGACTAAGTCGAAAAAAAAAAATTTTAAACTTTTTTCAATTTTACCCCCGTGGGATATACATTCTACCCACACACATTTGGAACTTTCCTGGCGTACCCTCACACATATTATTCCCTCATTTAATGTATATTTTCACCAAAAAGTGAAGTTTTCAAAAAGTCCGAAAATTGGCTGAAAACGACTTAATATCAAGGACTCATCGGGCAAATCGCTCTGGAACTGAAATCGGAATGCTGAATGACATTTTCCCCCCTTCGAAAGTCGGAAAAATGATGGAAAAATGAGTAAGTCCAAAAAAAATTTTTTAAAACTTTTTTCAATTTTACCCCCGTGGGATATATATTCTACCCACACATTTGGAACTCTCCTGGGGTACCCTCACACATATTATTCCCTCATTTAATGTATATTTTCACCAAAAAGTGAAGTTTTCAAAAAGTCAGAAAATTGGCTGAAAACGACTTAATATCAAGGACTCATCGGGCGAATCGCTCTGGAACTGAAATCGGAATGCTCAATGACATTTTCCCCCCTTCGAAAGTCGGAAAAATGATGGAAAAATGAGTAAGTCCAAAAAAAATTTTTTAAAACTTTTTTCAATTTTACCCCCGTGGGATATATATTCTACCCACACATTTGGAACTCTCCTGGGGTACCGTCGCACATTTTATTCCCTCATTTAATGGATATTTTCACCAAAAAGTGAAGTTTTCAAAAAGTCAGAAAATTGGCTGAAAACGACTTAATATCAAGGACTCATCTGACGATTCACTCTGGAACTGAAATCGGAATACTCAATGACATTTTCCCCTCTCCGAAAGTCTGAAAAATGATGGAAAAATGACTAAGTCGAGAAAAAAATTTTTTAAACTTTTTTCAATTTTACCCCCGTGGGATATACGTTCTACCCACACACATTTGGAACTCTCCTGGGGTACCCTCACACATATTATTCCCTCATTTAATGTATATTTTCACCAAAAAGTGAAGTTTTCAAAAATTCTGAAAATTGGCTGAAAACTACGTAATATCAAGGACTCATCGAGCGAATCACTCTGTAACTGAAATCGGAATGCCTACTGACATTTTCCCCTCTCCGAAAGTCTGAAAAATGATGGAAAAATGACTAAGTCGAAAAAAAAAATTTAAAAACTTTTTTCAATTTTACCCGCGTGGGATATATATTCTGCCCACACACATTTGGAACTCTCCTGGGGTACCCTCACACATCTTATTCCCTCATTTAATGTATATTTTCACCAAATAGTGAAGTTTTCAAAAAGTCCGAAAATTGGCTGAAAACGACTTAATATCAAGGACTCATCGGGCGAATCGCTCTGGAACTGATATCGGAATGCTCAATGACATTTTACCCCCTTCGAAAGTCGGAAAAATGATGGAAAAATGAGTAGGTCCAAAAAAAATTTTTTAAAACTTTTTTCAATTTTACCCCCGTGGGATATATATTCTACCCACACACATTTGGAACTCTCCTGGGGTACCCTCACACATCTTATTCCCTCATTTAATGTATATTTTCACCAAAAAGTGCAGTTTTCAAAAATTCTGAAAATTGGCTGAAAACTACTAAATATCAAGGACTCATCGGGCGAATCACTCTGTAACTGAAATCAGAATGCCTACTGACATTTTCCCCTCTCCGAAAGTCTGAAAAATGATGGAAAAATGACTAGGTCGAAAAAAAAAATTTAAAAGCTTTTTTCAATTTTACCCCCGTGGGATATATATTCTGCCCACACACATTTGGAACTCTCCTGGGGTACCCTCACGCATATTATTCCCTCATTTAATGGATATTTTCACCAAAAGTGAAGTTTTCAAAAAATCTGAAAATTGGCTGAAAACGACATAATATCAAGGACTCATCGGGCGAATCGCTCTGGAACTGAAATCGGAATGCTCACTGACATTTTCCCCTCCCAAAAGTCTGAAAAATGATGGAAAAATGACTAAGTCCAAAAAAAAATTTTTAAAACTTTTTTCAATTTTACCCCGTGGGATATATATTCTACCCACACACATTTGGAACTCTACTGGGGTACCCTCACACATATTATTCCCTCATTTAATGGATATTTTCACCAAAAAGTGAAGTTTTCAAAAAGTCAGAAATTTGGCTGAAAACGACTTAACATCAAGGACTCATCGGGCGAATCGCTCTGGAACTGAAATCGGAATGCTCACTGACATTTTCCCCTCTCCAAAACTCTGAAAAATGATGGAAAAATGATTAAGTCGAAAAAATAAAATTTTAAACTTTTTTCAATTTTACCCCCGTGGGATATATATTCTACCCACACACATTTGGAATTCTACTGGGGTAAACTCACACATATTATTCCCTCATTTAATGTATATTTTCACCAAAAAGTGAAGTTTTCAAAAAGTCCGAAAATTGGCTGAAAACGACTGGACTCATCGGGCGAATCGCTCTGGAACTGAAATCGGAATGCTCAATGACATTTTACCCCCTTCGAAAGTTGGAAAAATGATGGAAAAATGAGCAGGTCCAAAAAAATTTTTTTTAAACTTTTTTCAATTTTACCCCCGTGGGATATATATTCTACCCACACACATTTGGAACTCTACTGGGGTACCCTCACACATATTATTCCCTCATTTAATGGATATTTTCACCAAAAAGTGAAGTTTTCAAAAAGTCAGAAAATTGGCTGAAAACGACTTATTATCAAGGACTCATCGGGCGAATCACTCTGGAACTGAAATCGGAATACTCACTGACATTTTCCCCTCTCCGAAAGTCTGAAAAATGATGGAAAAATGACTAAGCCGAGAAAAAATTTTTTTAAACTTTTTTCAATTTTACACCTGTGGGATATACGTTCTACCCACACACATTTGGAACTCTCCTGGGGTACCCTCACACATCTTATTCCCTCATTTAATGTATATTTTCACCAAAAAGTGTAGTTTTCAAAAATTCAGAAAATTGGCTGAAAACTACTAAATATCAAGGACTCATCGGGCGAATCACTCTGTAACTGAAATCGGAATGCCTACTGACATTTTCCCCTCTCCGAAAGTCTGAAAAATGATGGAAAAATGACTAAGTCGAAAAAAAAAATTTAAAAACTTTTTTCAATTTTACCCCCGTGGGATATATATTCTGCCCACACACATTTGGAACTCTCCTGGGGTACCCTCACACATATTATTCCCTCATTTAATGGATATTTTCACCAAAAGTGAAGTTTTCAAAAAATCTGAAAATTGGCTGAAAACGACATAATATCAAGGACTCATCGGGCGAATCGCTCTGGAACTGAAATCGGAATGCTCACTTACATTTTCACCTCTCCGAAAGTCTGAAAAAGGATGGAAAACTGACTAAGTCCAAAAAAATTTTTTTAAAACTTTTTTCAATTTTACCCCGTGGGATATATATTCTACCCACACACATTTGGAACTCTACTGGGGTACCCTCACACATATTATTCCCTCATTTAATGGATATTTTCACCAAAAAGTGAAGTTTTCAAAAAGTCAGAAAATTGGCTGAAAACGACTTAACATCAAGGACTCATCGGGCGAATCGCTCTGGAACTGAAATCGGAATGCTCATTGACATTTTCCCCTCTCCAAAACTCTGAAAAATGATGGAAAAATGATTAAGTCGAAAAAAAAAAATGTTAAACTTTTTTCAATTTTACCCCCGTGGGATATATATTCTGCCCACACACATTTGGAACTCTCCTGGTGTACCCTCACACATATTATTCCCTCATTTAATGGATATTTTCACCAAAAGTGAAGTTTTAAAAAACCTGAAAATTGGCTGAAAACGACGTATTATCAAGGACTCATCGGGCGAATCGCTCTGGAACTGAAATCGGAATGCTCACTGACATTTTCCCCTCTCCGAAAGTCTGAAAAATGATGGAAAAATGACTAAGTCCAAAAAAAATTTTTAAACTTTTTCCAATTTTACCCCCGTGGGATATATATTCTACCCACACACATTTGGAACTCTCCTGGGGTACCCTCACACATATTATTCCCTCATTTAATGGATATTTTCACCAAAAAGTGAAGTTTTCAAAAAGTCAGAAAATTGGCTGAAAACGACTTAATATCAAGGACTCATCTGACGAATCACTCTGGAACTGAAATCGGAATACTCACTAACATTTTCCCCTCTCCGAAAGTCTGAAAAATGATGGAAAAATGACTAAGTCGAAAAAAAAAATTTTTAAACTTTTTTCAATTTTACCCCCGTGGGATATACATTCTACCCACACACATTTGGAACTCTCCTGGGGTACACTCACACATATTATTCCCTCATTTAATGGATATTTTCAACAAAAAGTGAAGTTTTCAAAAAGTCAGAAAATTGGCTGAAAACGACTTATTATCAAGGACTCATCGGGCGAATCGCTCTGGAACTGAAATCGGAATGCTCAGACATTTTCCCCTCTCCAAAACTCTGAAAAATGATGGAAAAATGACTAAGTTGAAAAAAAAATTTTAAGAACTTTTTTCAATTTTACCCCACTGGGATATATATTCTGCCCACACACATTTGGAACTCTCCTGGGGTACCCTCACACATATTATTCCCTCATTTATTGGATATTTTCACCAAAAGTGAAGATTTAAAAAATCTGAAAATTGGCTGAAAACGACTTATTATCAAGGATTCATCAGGCGAATCG
Source organism: Phyllobates terribilis (assembly GCF_046119375.1). NCBI lineage: Eukaryota > Metazoa > Chordata > Amphibia > Anura > Dendrobatidae > Phyllobates > Phyllobates terribilis. The sequence continues at coordinate 6,509,527 of NW_027362837.1, read as the reverse complement.
CTCTGGAACTGAAATCGAAATGCTCACTGACATTTTCCCCTCTCCGAAAGTCTGAAAAATGATGGAAAAATGACTAAGTTGAAAAAAAAATTTTAAGAACTTTTTTCAATTTTACCCCCGTGGGATATATATTCTACCCAAACACATTTGGAACTCTCCTGGGGTACCCTCACACATATTATTCCCTCATTTAATGGATATTTTCACCAAAAAGTGAAGTTTTCAAAAAGTCAGAAAATTGGCTGAAAACGACTTAATATCAAGGACTCATCGGGTGAATCGCTCTGGAACTGAAATCGGAATGCTCACTGACATTTTCCACCCTTCGAAAGCCTGAAAAATGATGGAAAATGACTAAGTCAAAAAAAAAATTTTTTAAACTTTTTTCAATTTTACCCCAGTGGGATATATATTCTACCCACACACATTTGGAAGTCTCCTGGGGTACCCTCACACATATTATTCCCTCATTTAATGGATATTTTCACCAAAAAGAGAAGTTTTCAAAAAGTCAGAAAATTGGCTGAAAACGACTTAATATCAAGGACTCATCGGGCGAATCGCTCTGGTACTGAAATCGGAATGCTCACTGACATTTTCCCCTCTCCAAAACTCTGAAAAATGCTGGAAAAATGACTAAGTCGAAAAAAAAAAATTTTTAAGTTTTTTCAATTTTACCCCCGTGGGATATGTACTCTACACACACACATTTGGAACTCTACTGGGGTACCCTCACACATATTATTCCCTCATTTAATGGATATTTTCACCAAAAGTGAAGTTTTAAAAAATCTGAAAATTGGCTGAAAATGACTTATTATCAAGGATTCATCGGGCGAATCGCTCTGGAACTGAAATCGGAATGCTCACTGACATTTTCCCCTCTCCGAAAGTCTGAAAAATGACTCAGTCCAAAAAAAATTTTTTTAAACTTTTTTCAATTTTACCCCCGTGGGATATATATTCTACCCACACACATTTGGAACTCTACTGGGGTACCCTCACACATATTATTCCCTCATTTAATGGATATTTTCACCAAAAAGTGAAGTTTTCAAAAAGTCAGAAAATTGGCTGAAAACGACTTAATATCAAGGACTCATCTGACGAATCACTCTGGAACTGAAATCGGAATACTCACTAACATTTTCCCCTCTCCGAAAGTCTGAAAAATGATGGCAAAATGACTAAGTCGAAAAAAAAAATTTTAAGAACTTTTTTCAATTTTACCCCCGTGGGATATATATTCTGCCCACACACATTTGGAACTCTCCTGGGGTACACTCACACATACTATTCCCTCATTTAATGGATATTTTCACCAAAAAGTGAAGTTTTCAAAAAGTCAGAAAATTGGCTGAAAACGACTTAATATCAAGGACTCATCGGGCGAATCGCTCTGGAACTGAAATCAGAATGCTCACTGACATTTTCCCCTCTCCGAAAGTCTGAAAAATGATGGAAAAATGACTAAGTCCAAAAAAATTTTTTTGCAAATTTTTTCAATTTTACCCCCATGGGATATATATTCTACCCACACACATTTGGAACTCTCCTGGGGTACCCTCACACATATTATTCCCTCATTTAATGGATATTTTCACCAAAAAGTGAAGTTTTCAAAAATTCTGAAAAAAGGCTGAAAACTACTTAATATCAAGGACTCATCGGGCGAATCGCTCTAGAACTGAAATCGGAATGCTCACTGACATTTTCCCCTCTCCGAAAGTCTGAAAAATGATGGAAAAATGACTAAGTCCAAAAAAATTTTTTTAAAACTTTTTTCAATTTTACCCCCGTGGGATATATATTCTACCCACACACATTTGGAACTCTCCTGGGGTACCCTCACACATATTATTCCCTCATTTAATGGATATTTTCACCAAAAAGTGAAGTTTTCAAAAAGTCAGAAAATTGGCTGAAAACGACTTAATATCAAGGACTCATCGGGCGAATCGCTCTGGAACTGAAATCAGAATGCTCACTGACATTTTCCTCTCTCCGAAAGTCTGAAAAATGATGGAAAAATGACTAAGTCGAAAAAAAAATTTTAAAAACTTTTTTCAATTTTACCCCCGTGGGATATATATTCTGCCCACACACATTTGGAACTCTCCTGGGGTACCCTCACACATATTATTCCCTCATTTAATGGATATTTTCACCAAAAAGTGAAGTTTCAAAAAGTGAGAAAATTTGCTGAAAACGACTTAATATCAAGGACTCATCGGGCGAATGGCTCTGGAACTGAAATCGGAATGCTCACTGACATTTTCCACTTTCCGAAAGTCTGAAAAATGATGGAAAAATGACTAAGTCGAAAAAAAAAATTTAAAAACTTTTTTTCAATTTTACCCCGTGGGATATATATTCTGCCCACACACATTTGGAACTCTCCTGGGGTACCCTCACACATATTATTCCCTCATTTAATGGATATTTTCACCAAAAGTGAAGTTTTCAAAAAGTCAGAAAATTGGCTGAAAACGATTTATTATCAAGGACTCATCGGGCGAATCGCTCTGGATCTGAAATCGGAATGCTCACTGACATTTTCCCCTCTCCGAAAGTCTGAAAAATGATGGAAAAATTACTAAGTCCAAAAAAATTTTTTTAAAACTTTTTTCAATTTTACCCCCGTGGGATATATATTCTACCCACACACATTTGGAACTTTCCTGGGGTACCCTCACACATATTATTCCCTCATTTAATGGATATTTTCACCAAAAAGTGAAGTTTTCAAATAGTCAGAAAATTGGCTGAAAACTACTTAATATCAAGGACTCATCGGGCGAATCGTTCTGGAACTGAAATCGGAATGCTCACTGACATTTTCCCATCTCCAAAACTCTGAAAAATGATGGAAAAATGACTAAGTCCAAAAAAATTTTTTTAAACTTTTTTCAATTTTACCCCCGTGGGATATATATTCTACCCACACACATTTGGAACTCTCCTGGGGTACCCTCACACATATTATTCCCTCATTTAATGGATATTTTCACCAAAAAGTGAAGTTTTCAAAAAGTCAGAAAATTGGCTGAAAACGACTTAATATCAAGGACTCATCGGGCGAATCGCTCTAGAACTGAAATCGGAATGCTCACTGACATTTTCCACTCTCCGAAAGTCTGAAAAATGATGGAAAAATGACAAAGGACCAAAAAAATTTTTTTCAACTTTTTTCAACTTTACCCCCGTGGGATATATATTCAACCCACTCACATTTCTAACTCTCCTGGGGTACCCTCACACATATTATTCCCTCATTTAATGGATATATTCACCAAAAAGTGAAGTTTTCAAAAATTCTGAAAAAAGGCTGAAAACTAGTTAATATCAAGGACTCAGCGGGCGAATCGCTCTGTAACTGAAATCGGAATGCCTACTGACATTTTCCCCTCTCCGAAAGTCTGAAAAATGATGGAAAAATGACTAAGTCCAAAAAAATTTTTTGAAAACTTTTTTCAATTTTACCCCCGTGGGATATATATTCTACCCACACACATTTGGAACTCTCCTGGGGTACCCTCACACATATTATTCCCTCATTTAATGGATATTTTCACCAAAAAGTAAAGTTTTCAAAAAGTCAGAAAATTGGCTGAAAACGACTTAATATCAAGGACTGATCGGGCGAATCGCTCTGGAACTGAAATCGGAATGCTCACTGACATTTTCCCCTCTCCGAAAGTCTGAAAAATGATGGAAAAATTACTAAGTCCAAAAAAATTTTTTTAAAACTTTTTTCAATTTTACCCCCGTGGGATATATATTCTACCCACACACATTTGGAACTTTCCTGGGGTACCCTCACACATATTATTCCCTCATTTAATGGATATTTTCACCAAAAAGTGAAGTTTTCAAATAGTCAGAAAATTTGGCTGAAAACTACTTAATATCAAGGACTCATCGGGCGAATCGCTCTGGAACTGAAATCGGAATGCTCACTGACATTTTCCCATCTCCAAAACTCTGAAAAATGATGGAAAAATGACTAAGTCCAAAAAAATTTTTTTAAACTTTTTTCAATTTTACCCCCGTGGGATATATATTCTACCCACACACATTTGGAACTCTCCTGGGGTACCCTCACACATATTATTCCCTCATTTAATGGATATTTTCACCAAAAAGTGAAGTTTTCAAAAAGTCAGAAAATTGGCTGAAAACGACTTAATATCAAGGACTCATCGGGCGAATCGCTCTGGAACTGAAATCAGAATGCTCACTGACATTTTCCTCTCTCCGAAAGTCTGAAAAATGATGGAAAAATGACTAAGTCGAAAAAAAAATTTTAAAAACTTTTTTTCAATTTTACCCCCGTGGGATATATATTCTGCCCACACACATTTGGAACTCTCCTGGGGTACCCTCACACATATTATTCCCTCATTTAATGGATATTTTCACCAAAAGTGAAGTTTTCAAAAAGTCAGAAAATTGGCTGAAAACGATTTATTATCAAGGACTCATCGGGCGAATCGCTCTGGAACTGAAATCAGAATGCTCACTGACATTTTCCCCTCTCCGAAAGTCTGAAAAATGATGGAAAAATGACTAAGTCCAAAAAAATTTTTGAAAACTTTTTTCAATTTTACCCCCGTGGGATATATATTCTACCCACACACATTTGGAACTCTCCTGGGGTACCCTCACACATATTATTCCCTCATTTAATGGATATTTTCACCAAAAAGTAAAGTTTTCAAAAAGTCAGAAAATTGGCTGAAAACGACTTAATATCAAGGACTGATCGGGCGAATCGCTCTGGAACTGAAATCGGAATGCTCACTGACATTTTCCCATCTCCGAAAGTCTGAAAAATGATGGAAAAATTACCCCAAAAAATTTTTTGAAAACTTTTTTCAATTTTACCCCCGTGGGATATATATTCTACCCACACACATTTGGAACTCTCCTGGGGTACCCTCACACATATTATTCCCTCATTTAATGGATGTTTTCACCAAAAAGTTAAGTTTTCAAAAAGTCAGAAAATTGGCTGAAAACGTCTTAATATCAAGGACTCATCGGGCGAATCGCTCTGGAACTGAAATCGGAATGCTCACTGACATTTTCCACTCTCCGAAAGTCTGAAAAATGCTGAAAAAATGACTAAGTCCAAAAAAATTTTTTGAAAACTTTTTTCAATTTTACCCCCGTGGGATATATATTCTATCCACACACATTTGGAACTCTCCTGGGGTACCCTCACACATATTATTCCCTCATTTAATGGATATTTTCACCAAAAAGTAAAGTTTTCAAAAAGTCAGAAAATTGGCTGAAAACGACTTAATATCAAGGACTGATCGGGCGAATCGCTCTGGAACTGAAATCGGAATGCTCACTGACATTTTCCCATCTCCGAAAGTCTGAAAAATGATGGAAAAATTACCCCAAAAAATTTTTTGAAAACTTTTTTCAATTTTACCCCCGTGGGATATATATTCTACCCACACACATTTGGAACTCTCCTGGGGTACCCTCACACATATTATTCCCTCATTTAATGGATGTTTTCACCAAAAAGTTAAGTTTTCAAAAAGTCAGAAAATTGGCTGAAAACGACTTAATATCAAGGACTCATCGGGCGAATCGCTCTGGAACTGAAATCGGAATGCTCACTGACATTTTCCACTCTCCGAAAGTCTGAAAAATGCTGAAAAAATGACTAAGTCCAAAAAAATTTTTTGAAAACTTTTTTCAATTTTACCCCCGTGGGATATATATTCTATCCACACACATTTGGAACTCTCCTGGGGTACCCTCACACATATTATTCCCTCATTGAATGGATATTTTCACCAAAAAGTAAAGTTTTCAAAAAGTCAGAAAATTGGCTGAAAACGACTTAATATCAAGGACTGATCGGGCGAATCGCTCTGGAACTGAAATCGGAATGCTCACTGACATTTTCCCCTCTCCGAAAGTCTGAAAAATGATGGAAAAATTACTAAGTCCAAAAAAATTTTTTTAAAACTTTTTTCAGTTTTACCCCCGTGGGATATATATTCTACCCACAAACATTTGGAACTTTCCTGGGGTACCCTCACACATATTATTCCCTCATTTAATGGATACTTTCACCAAAAAGTGAAGTTTTCAAATAGTCAGAAAATTGGCTGAAAACTACTTAATATCAAGGACTCATCGGGCGAATCGCTCTGGAACTGAAATCGGAATGCTCACTGACATTTTCCCATCTCCAAAACTCTGAAAAATGATGGAAAAATGACTAAGTCCAAAAAAATTTTTTTAAACTTTTTTCAATTTTACCCCCGTGGGATATATATTCTACCCACACACATTTGGAACTCTCCTGGGGTACCCTCACACATATTATTCCCTCATTTAATGGATGTTTTCACCAAAAAGTGAAGTTTTCAAAAAGTCAGAAAATTGGCTGAAAACGACTTAATATCAAGGATTCATCGGGCGAATCGCTCTGGAACTGAAATCGGAATGCTCACTGACATTTTCCCCTCTCCGAAAGTCTGAAAAATGATGGAAAAATTACCCAAAAAAATTTTTTTAAAACTTTTTTCAATTTTACCCCCGTGGGATATATATTCTACCCACACACATTTGGAACTTTCCTGGGGTACCCTCACACATATGATTCCCTCATTTAATGGATATTTTCACCAAAAAGTGAAGTTTTCAAATAGTCAGAAAATTGGCTGAAAACTACTTAATATCAAGGACTCATCGGGCGAATCGCTCTGGAACTGAAATCGGAATGCTCACTGACATTTTCCCATCTCCAAAACTCTGAAAAATGATGGAAAAATGACTAAGTCCAAAAAAATTTTTTTAAACTTTTTTCAATTTTACCCCCGTGGGATATATATTCTGCCCACACACATTTGGAACTCTCCTGGGGTACCCTCACACATATTATTCCCTCATTTAATGGATATTTTCACCAAAAGTGAAGTTTTCAAAAAGTCAGAAAATTGGCTGAAAACGATTTATTATCAAGGACTCATCGGGCGAATCGCTCTGGAACTGAAATCGGAATGCTCACTGACATTTTCCCCTCTCCGAAAGTCTGAAAAATGATGGAAAAATGACTAAGTCCAAAAAAATTTTTGAAAACTTTTTTCAATTTTACCCCCGTGGGATATATATTCTACCCACACACATTTGGAACTCTCCTGGGGTACCCTCACACATATTATTCCCTCATTTAATGGATATTTTCACCAAAAAGTAAAGTTTTCAAAAAGTCAGAAAATTGGCTGAAAACGACTTAATATCAAGGACTGATCGGGCGAATCGCTCTGGAACTGAAATCGGAATGCTCACTGACATTTTCCCCTCTCCGAAAGTCTGAAAAATGATGGAAAAATTACTAAGTCCAAAAAAATTTTTTTAAAACTTTTTTCAATTTTACCCCCGTGGGATATATATTCTACCCACACACATTTGGAACTCTCCTGGGGTACCCTCACACATATTATTCCCTCATTTAATGGATGTTTTCACCAAAAAGTGAAGTTTTCAAAAAGTCAGAAAATTGGCTGAAAACGACTTAATATCAAGGACTCATCGGGCGAATCGCTCTGGAACTGAAATCGGAATGCTCACTGACATTTTCCACTCTCCGAAAGTCTGAAAAATGCTGAAAAAATGACTAAGTCCAAAAAAATTTTTTGAAAACTTTTTTCAATTTTACCCCCGTGGGATATATATTCTACCCACACACATTTGGAACTCTCCTGGGGTACCCTCACACATATTATTCCCTCATTGAATGGATATTTTCACCAAAAAGTAAAGTTTTCAAAAAGTCAGAAAATTGGCTGAAAACGACTTAATATCAAGGACTGATCGGGCGAATCGCTCTGGAACTGAAATCGGAATGCTCACTGACATTTTCCCCTCTCCGAAAGTCTGAAAAATGATGGAAAAATTACTAAGTCCAAAAAAATTTTTTTAAAACTTTTTTCAGTTTTACCCCCGTGGGATATATATTCTACCCACAAACATTTGGAACTTTCCTGGGGTACCCTCACACATATTATTCCCTCATTTAATGGATACTTTCACCAAAAAGTGAAGTTTTCAAATAGTCAGAAAATTGGCTGAAAACTACTTAATATCAAGGACTCATCGGGCGAATCGCTCTGGAACTGAAATCGGAATGCTCACTGACATTTTCCCATCTCCAAAACTCTGAAAAATGATGGAAAAATGACTAAGTCCAAAAAAATTTTTTTAAACTTTTTTCAATTTTACCCCCGTGGGATATATATTCTACCCACACACATTTGGAACTCTCCTGGGGTACCCTCACACATATTATTCCCTCATTTAATGGATGTTTTCACCAAAAAGTGAAGTTTTCAAAAAGTCAGAAAATTGGCTGAAAACGACTTAATATCAAGGATTCATCGGGCTAATCGCTCTGGAACTGAAATCGGAATGCTCACTGACATTTTCCCCTCTCCGAAAGTCTGAAAAATGATGGAAAAATTACCCAAAAAAATTTTTTTAAAACTTTTTTCAATTTTACCCCCGTGGGATATATATTCTACCCACACACATTTGGAACTTTCCTGGGGTACCCTCACACATATGATTCCCTCATTTAATGGATATTTTCACCAAAAAGTGAAGTTTTCAAATAGTCAGAAAATTGGCTGAAAACTACTTAATATCAAGGACTCATCGGGCGAATCGCTCTGGAACTGAAATCGGAATGCTCACTGACATTTTCCCATCTCCAAAACTCTGAAAAATGATGGAAAAATGACTAAGTCCAAAAAAATTTTTTTAAACTTTTTTCAATTTTACCCCCGTGGGATATATATTCTACCCACACACATTTGGAACTCTCCTGGGGTACCCTCACACATATTATTCCCTCATTTAATGGATGTATTCACCAAAAAGTGAAGTTTTCAAAAAGTCCGAAAATTGGCTGAAAACGACTTAATATCAAGGACTCATCGGGCGAATCGCTCTGGAACTGAAATCGGAATGCTCACTGACATTTTCCACTCTCCGAAAGTCTGAAAAATGCTGGAAAAATGACTAAGTCCAAAAAAATTTTTTGAAAACTTTTTTCAATTTTACCCCCGTGGGATATATATTCTACCCACACACATTTGGAACTCTCCTGGGGTACCCTCACACATATTATTCCCTCATTTAATGGATATTTTCACCAAAAAGTAATGTTTTCAAAAAGTCAGAAAATTGGCTGAAAACGACTTAATATCAAGGACTGATCGGGCGAATCGCTCTGGAACTGAAATCGGAATGCTCACTGACATTTTCCCCTCTCCGAAAGTCTGAAAAATGATGGAAAAATTACTAAGTCCAAAAAAATTTTTTTAAAACTTTTTTCAATTTTACCCCCGTGGGATATATATTCTACCCACACACATTTGGAACTCTCCTGGGGTACCCTCACACATATTATTCCCTCATTTAATGGATGTTTTCACCAAAAAGTGAAGTTTTCAAAAAGTCAGAAAATTGGCTGAAAACGACTTAATATCAAGGACTCATCGGGCGAATCGCTCTGGAACTGAAATCGGAATGCTCACTGACATTTTCCCATCTCCAAAACTCTGAAAAATGATGGAAAAATGACTAAGTCCAAAAAAATTTTTTTAAACTTTTTTCAATTTTACCCCCGTGGGATATATATTCTACCCACACACATTTGGAACTCTCCTGGGGTACCCTCACACATATTATTCCCTCATTTAATGGATGTTTTCACCAAAAAGTGAAGTTTTCAAAAAGTCAGAAAATTGGCTGAAAACGACTTAATATCAAGGATTCATCGGGCTAATCGCTCTGGAACTGAAATCGGAATGCTCACTGACATTTTCCCCTCTCCGAAAGTCTGAAAAATGATGGAAAAATTACTAAGTCCAAAAAAATTTTTTTAAAACTTTTTTCAATTTTACCCCCGTGGGATATATATTCTACCCACACACATTTGGAACTCTCCTGGGGTACCCTCACACATATTATTCCCTCATTTAATGGATGTTTTCACCAAAAAGTGAAGTTTTCAAAAAGTCAGAAAATTGGCTGAAAACGACTTAATATCAAGGACTCATCGGGCGAATCGCTCTGGAACTGAAATCGGAATGCTCACTGACATTTTCCACTCTCCGAAAGTCTGAAAAATGCTGGAAAAATGACTAAGTCCAAAAAAATTTTTTGAAAACTTTTTTCAATTTTACCCCCGTGGGATATATATTCTACCCACACACATTTGGAACTCTCCTGGGGTACCCTCACACATTATTCCCTCATTTAATGGATATTTTCACCAAAAAGTAAAGTTTTCAAAAAGTCAGAAAATTGGCTGAAAACGACTTAATATCAAGGACTGATCGGGCGAATCGCTCTGGAACTGAAATCGGAATGCTCACTGACATTTTCCCCTCTCCGAAAGTCTGAAAAATGATGGAAAAATTACTAAGTCCAAAAAAATTTTTTTAAAACTTTTTTCAATTTTACCCCCGTGGGATATATATTCTACCCACACACATTTGGAACTTTCCTGGGGTACCCTCACACATATTATTCCCTCATTTAATGGATATTTTCACCAAAAAGTGAAGTTTTCAAATAGTCAGAAAATTGGCTGAAAACTACTTAATATCAAGGACTCATCGGGCGAATCGCTCTGGAACTGAAATCGGAATGCTCACTGACATTTTCCCATCTCCAAAACTCTGAAAAATGATGGAAAAATTACTAAGTCCAAAAAAATTTTTTTAAAACTTTTTTCAATTTTACCCCCGTGGGATATATATTCTACCCACACACATTTGGAACTTTCCTGGGGTACCCTCACACATATTATTCCCTCATTTAATGGATATTTTCACCAAAAAGTGAAGTTTTCAAATAGTCAGAAAATTGGCTGAAAGCTACTTAATATCAAGGACTCATCGGGCGAATCGCTCTGGAACTGAAATCGGAATGCTCACTGACATTTTCCACTTTCCGAAAGTCTGAAAAATGATGGAAAAATGACTAAATCGAAAAAAAAAATTTAAAAACTTTTTTTCAATTTTACCCCCGTGGGATATATATTCTACCCACACACATTTGGAACTCTCCTGGGGTACCCTCACACATATTATTCCCTCATTTAATGGATGTTTTCACCAAAAAGTGAAGTTTTCAAAAAGTCAGAAAATTGGCTGAAAACGACTTAATATCAAGGACTCATCGGGCGAATCGCTCTGGAACTGAAATCGGAATGCTCACTGACATTTTCCCCTCTCCGAAAGTCTGAAAAATGATGGAAAAATTACTAAGTCCAAAAAAATTTTTTTAAAACTTTTTTCAATTTTACCCCCGTGGGATATATATTCTACCCACACACATTTGGAACTTTCCTGGGGTACCCTCACACATATTATTCCCTCATTTAATGGATATTTTCACCAAAAAGTGAAGTTTTCAAATAGTCAGAAAATTGGCTGAAAACTACTTAATATCAAGGACTCATCGGGCAAATCGCTCTGGAACTGAAATCGGAATGCTCACTGACATTTTCCCATCTCCAAAACTCTGAAAAATGATGGAAAAATGACTAAGTCCAAAATAATTTTTTTAAAACTTTTTTCAATTTTACCCCCGTGGGATATATATTCTACCCACACACATTTGGAACTCTCCTGGGGTTACCTCACACATTTTATTCCCTCATTTAATGGATATTTTCACCAAAAAGTGAAGTTTTCAAAAAGTCAGAAAATTGGCTGAAAACGACTTAATATCAAGTACTGATCGGGCGAATCGCTCTGGAACTGAAATCGGAATGCTCACTGACATTTTCCCCTCTCCGAAAGTCTGAAAAATTATGGAAAAATTACTAAGTCCAAAAAAAACAATTTTACCCCCGTGGGATATATATTCTGCCCACACACATTTGGAACTCTCCTGGGGTACCCTCACACATATTATTCCCTCATTTAATGGATATTTTCACCAAAAGTGAAGTTTTCAAAAAGTCAGAAAATTGGCTGAAAACGACTTATTATCAAGGAGTCATCGGGCGAATCGCTCTGGAACTGAAATCGGAATGCTCACTGACATTTTCCCCTCTCCGAAAGTCTGAAAAATGATGGAAAAAAGACTAAGTCCAAAAAAATTTTTTGAAAACTTTTTTCAATTTTACCCCCGTGGGATATATATTCTACCCACACACATTTGGAACTCTCCTGGGGTACCCTCACACATTATTCCCTCATTTAATGGATATTTTCACCAAAAAGTAAAGTTTTCAAAAAGTCAGAAAATTGGCTGAAAACGACTTAATATCAAGGACTCATCGGGTGAATCGCTCTGGAACTGAAATCGGAATGCTCACTGACATTTTCCCCTCTCCGAAAGTCTGAAAAATGATGGAAAAATTACTAAGTCCAAAAAAATTTTTTTAAAACTTTTCTCAATTTTACCCCCGTGGGATATATATTCTACCCACACACATTTGGAACTTTCCTGGGGTACCCTCACACATATTATTCCCTCATTTAATGGATATTTTCACCAAAAAGTGAAGTTTTCAAATAGTCAGAAAATTGGCTGAAAACTACTTAATATCAAGGACTCATCGGGCGAATCGCTCTGGAACTGAAATCGGAATGCTCACTGACATTTTGCCCTCTCCGAAAGTCTGAAAAATTATGGAAAAATTACTAAGTCCAAAAAAATTTTTTTTAAACTTTTTTCAATTTTACCCCCGTGGGATATATATTCTACCCACACACATTTGGAACTCTCCTGGGGTACCCTCACACATATTATTCCCTCATTTAATGGATATTTTCACCAAAAAGTGAAGTTTTCAAAAAGTCAGAAAATTGGCTGAAAACGACTTAATATCAAGGACTCATCGGGCGAATCGCTCTGGAACTGAAATCGGAATGCTCACTGACATTTTCCCCTCTCCGAAAGTCTGAAAAATGCTGGAAAAATGACTAAGTCCAAAAAAATTTTTTGAAAACTTTTTTCAATTTTACCCCCGTGGGATATATATTCTACCCACACACATTTGGAACTCTCCTGGGGTACCCTCACACATATTATTCCCTCATTTAATGGATATTTTCACCAAAAAGTAAAGTTTTCAAAAAGTCAGAAAATTGGCTGAAAACGACTTAATATCAAGGACTGATCGGGCGAATCGCTCTGGAACTGAAATCGGAAAGCTCACTGACATTTTCCCCTCTCGGAAAGTCTGAAAAATGATGGAAAAATTACTAAGTCCAAAAAAACAATTTTACCCCCGTGGGATATATATTCTACCCACACACATTTGGAACTTTCCTGGGGTACCCTCACACATATTATTCCCTCATTTAATGGATATTTTCACCAAAAAGTGAAGTTTTCAAATAGTCAGAAAATTGGCTGAAAACTACTTAATATCAAGGACTCATCGGGCGAATCGCTCTGGAACTGAAATCGGAATGCTCACTGACATTTTCCCCTCTCCGAAAGTCTGAAAAATGATGGAAAAATTACTAAGTCCAAAAAAATTTTTTTTAAACTTTTTTCAATTTTACCCCTGTGGGATATATATTCTACCCACACACATTTGGAACTCTCCTGGGGTACCCTCACACATATTATTCCCTCATTTAATGGATATTTTCACCAAAAGTGAAGTTTTCAAAAAATCTGAAAATTGGCTGAAAACAACTTATTATCAAGGACTCATCGGGCGAATTGCTCTGGAACTGAAATCAGAATGCTCACTGACATTTTCCCCTCTCCGAAAGTCTGAAAAATGATGGAAAAATTACTAAGTCCAAAAAAATTTTTTTAAAACTTTTTTCAATTTTACCCCCGTGGGATATATATTCTACCCACACACATTTGGAACTTTCCTGGGGTACCCTCACACATATTATTCCCTCATTTAATGGATATTTTCACCAAAAAGTGAAGTTTTCAAATAGTCAGAAAATTGGCTGAAAACTACTTAATATCAAGGACTCATCGGGCGAATCGCTCTGGAACTGAAATCGGAATGCTCACTGACATTTTCCCATCTCCAAAACTCTGAAAAATGATGGAAAAATGACTAAGTCCAAAATAATTTTTTTAAAACTTTTTTCAATTTTACCCCCGTGGGATATATATTCTACCCACACACATTTGGAACTCTCCTGGGGTACCCTCACACATATTATTCCCTCATTTAATGGATATTTTCACCAAAAAGTGAAGTTTTCAAAAAGTCAGAAAATTGGCTGAAAACGACTTAATATCAAGGACTGATCGGGCGAATCGCTCTGGAACTGAAATCGGAATGCTCACTGACATTTTCCCCTCTCCGAAAGTCTGAAAAATTATGGAAAAATAACTAAGTCCAAAAAAATTTTTTTTAAACTTTTTTCAATTTTACCCCCGTTCGATATATATTCTACCCACACACATTTGGAACTCTCCTGGGGTACCCGCACACATATTATTCCCTCATTTAATGGATATTTTCACCAAAAAGTGAAGTTTTCAAAAAGTCAGAAAATTGGCTGAAAACGACTTAATATCAAGGACTCATCGGGCGAATCGCTCTGGAACTGAAATCGGAATGCTCACTGACATTTTCCCCTCTCCGAAAGTCTGAAAAATGCTGGAAAAATGACTAAGTCCAAAAAAATTTTTTGAAAACTTTTTTCAATTTTACCCCCGTGGGATATATATTCTACCCACACACATTTGGAACTCTCCTGGGGTACCCTCACACATATTATTCCCTCATTTAATGGATATTTTCACCAAAAAGTAAAGTTTTCAAAAAGTCAGAAAATTGGCTGAAAACGACTTAATATCAAGGACTGATCGGGCGAATCGCTCTGGAACTGAAATCGGAATGCTCACTGACATTTTCCCCTCTCCGAAAGTCTGAAAAATGATGGAAAAATTACTAAGTCCAAAAAAACAATTTTACCCCCGTGGGATATATATTCTACCCACACACATTTGGAACTTTCCTGGGGTACCCTCACACATATTATTCCCTCATTTAATGGATATTTTCACCAAAAAGTGAAGTTTTCAAATAGTCAGAAAATTGGCTGAAAACTACTTAATATCAAGGACTCATCGGGCGAATCGCTCTGGAACTGAAATCGGAATGCTCACTGACATTTTCCCATCTCCAAAACTCTGAAAAATGATGGAAAAATGACTAAGTCCAAAATAATTTTTTTAAAACTTTTTTCAATTTTACCCCCGTGGGATATATATTCTACCCACACACATTTGGAACTCTCCTGGGGTACCCTCACACATATTATTCCCTCATTTAATGGATATTTTCACCAAAAAGTGAAGTTTTCAAAAAGTCAGAAAATTGGCTGAAAACGACTTATTATCAAGGACTGATCGGGCGAATTGCTCTGGAACTGAAATCGGAATGCTCACTGACATTTTCCACTTTCCGAAAGTCTGAAAAATGATGGAAAAATGACTAAGTCGAAAAAAAAAATTTAAAAACTTTTTTTCAATTTTACCCCCGTGGGATATATAATCTGCCCACACACATTTGGAACTCTCCTGGGGTACCCTCACACATATTATTCCCTCATTTAATGGATATTTTCACCAAAAGTAAAGTTTTCAAAAAGTCAGAAAATTGGCTGAAAACGACTTATTATCAAGGACTCATCGGGCGAATCGCTCTGGAACTGAAATCGGAATGCTCACTGACATTTTCCCCTCTCCGAAAGTCTGAAAAATGATGGAAAAAAGACTAAGTCCAAAAAAATTTTTTGAAAACTTTTTTCAATTTTACCCCCGTGGGATATATATTCTACCCACACACATTTGGAACTCTCCTGGGGAACCCTCGCACATATTATTCCCTCATTTAATGGATATTTTCACCAAAAAGTGAAGTTTTCAAAAAGTCAAAAAATTGTCTGAAAACGACTTAATATCAAAGACAGATCGGGCGAATCGCTCTGGAACTGAAATCGGAATGCTCACTGACATTTTCCCCTCTCTGAAAGTCTGAAAAATGATGGAAAAATTACTAAGTCCAAAAAATTTTTTTAAAACTTTTTTCAATTTTACCCCCGTGGGATATATATTCTACCCACACACATTTGGAACTCTCCTGGGGTACCCTCACACATATTATTCCCTCATTTAATGGATATTTTCACCAAAAAGTGAAGTTTTCAAAAAGTCAGAAAATTGGCTGAAAACGACTTAATATCAAGGACTCATCGGGCGAATCTCTCTGGAACTGAAATCGGAATGCTCACTGACATTTTCCACTCTCCGAAAGTCTGAAAAATGCTGGAAAAATGACTAAGTCCAAAAAAATTTTTTGAAAACTTTTTTCAATTTTACCCCCGTGGGATATATATTCTACCCACACACATTTGGAACTCTCCTGGGGTACCCTCACACATATTATTCCCTCATTTAATGGATATTTTCACCAAAAGTGAAGTTTTCAAAAAATCTGAAAATTGGCTGAAAACGACTTATTATCAAGGACTCATCGGGCGAATCGCTCTGGAACTGAAATCGGAATGCTCACTGACATTTTCCCCTCTCCGAAAGTCTGAAAAATGATGGAAAAATGACTAAGTCCAAAAAAATTTTTTTAAACTTTTTTCAATTTTACCCCCGTGGGATATACAGTCATATGAAAAAGTTTGGGCACCCCTATTAATCTTAAGATTAATGTTCTATAAAAATTGGTGTTTTTGCAACAGCTATTTCAGTTTGATATATGTAATAACTGTTGGATACAGTAATGTTTCTGCCTTGAAATGAGGTTCATTGTACTAACAGAAAATGTGCAATCTGCATTCAAACAAAATTTGACAGGTGCATAAGTATGGGCACCTCACCAGAAAAGTGACATTAATAGTTAGTAGATCCTCCTTTTGCAAAAATAACAGCCTCTAGTCGCTTCCTGTAGCTTTTAATGAGTTCCTGGATCCTGGATGAAGGTATTTTTGACCATTCCTCTTTACAAAACAATTCCAGTTCAGTTAAGTTTGATGGTCGCCGAGCATGGACAGCCCTCTTCAAATGATCCCACAGATGTTCAATGATATTCAGGTCTGGGGACTGGGATGGCCATTCCAGAACATTGTAGTTGTTCCTCTGCATGAATGCCTGAGTAGATTTGGAGCGGTGTTTTGGATCATTGTCTTGCTGAAAGATCCATCCACTTTGTAACTTCATATTTATCACTGATTCTTGAACACTATTGTCAAGAATCTGCTGATACTGAGTGGAATCCATGTGTCCCTCAACTTTAATAAGATTCCCAGTGCCAGCATTGACCACACAGCCCCAAAGCATGATGGAACCTCCACCAAATTTTACTGTGGGTAGCAAGTGTTTTTCTTGGAATGCTGTGTTTTTTTGCCACCATGCATAACGCCTTTTTGTATGACCAAATAACTCAATCTTGATTTCATCAGTCCACAGGACCTTCTTCATAAAAGAAATTGGCTTCTCCAAATGTGCTTTTGCATTCCTCAGCCAACTCTGTTTTTGGCGTGCTTGCAGAAACGGCTTCTTTCGCATCACTCTCCCATACAGCTTCTCCTTGTGCAAAGTGCCTTGTATAGTTGACCGATGCACAGTGACACCATCTGCAGCAAGTTGATGCTGCAGCTCTCTGGAGGTGGTCTGAGGATTGTCCTTGACTGATCTCACCATTCTTCTTCTCTGCCTTTCTGATGTTTTTCTTGGCCTGCCACTTCTGGCCTTAACAAGAACTGTCCCTGTGTTCTTCCATTTCCTTACTATGTTCCTCACAGTGGAAACTGACAGGTTAAATCTCTGAGACAGCTTTTTGTATGCTTCCCCTGAACAACTATGTTGAATAATCTTTGTTTTCAGATCATTTGACAGTTGTTTTGAGGAGCACATGATGCCACTCTTCAGAGGAGATTCAAACAGGAGAACAACTTGCAAGTGGCCACTTTAAGTAGCTTTTCTCATGATTGCATACACCTGGCTATAAAGTTCAAAGCTCCATGAGGTTACAAAACCAAAAAAAGTGCTTTAGTAAGTCAGTAAAAAGTAGGTAGGAGTATTTAAAACAAGAAAATGATAAGGGTGCCCATACTTATGCACCTTTCAAATTTTGTTTGAATGCAGATTGCACATTTTCTGTTAGTACAATAAACCTCATTTCAAGGCAGAAACATTACTGTGTCCAACAGTTATTACATATATCAAACTGAAATAGCTGTTGCAAAAACACCAATTTTTATAAAACATTAAGCTTAAGATTAATAGGGGTGCCCAAACTATTTCATATGACTGTATATTCTGCCCACACACATTTGGAACTCTCCTGGGGTACCCTCACACATATTATTCCCTCATTTAATGGATATTTTCACCGAAACTCAAGTTTTCAAAAAATCTGAAAATTGGCTGAAAACGACTTATTATCAAGGACTCATCGGGCGAATCGCTCTGGAACTGAAATCGAAATGCTCACTGACATTTTCCACTCTCCGAAAGTCTGAAAAATGATGGAAAAATGACTAAGTCCAAAAAAATTTTTTTAAAACTTTTTTTCAATTTTACCCCAGTGGGATATATATTCTACCCACACACATTTGGAACTCTCCTGGGGTACCCTCACACATATTATTCCCTCATTTAATGGATATTTTCACCGAAAGTGAAGTTTTCAAAAAATCTGAAAATTGGCTGAAAGGACTCATCGGGCGAATCGCTCTGGAACTGAAATCGGAATGCTCACTGACATTTTCCACTCTCCGAAAGTCTGAAAAAGGATGGAAAAATGACTAAGTCCAAAAAAATGTTTTTAAACTTTTTTCAATTTTACCCCCGTGGGATATATATTCTACCCACACACATTTGGAACTCTCCTGGGGTACCCTCACGCATATTATTCCCTCATTTAATGGATATTTTCACCAAAAAGTGAAGTTTTCAAAAAGTCAGAAAATTGGCTGAAAACTACTTTATAGCAAGGACTCATTGGGCGAATCGCTCTGGAACTGAAATCGGAATGCTCACTGACATTTTTCCATCTCCAAAACTCTGAAAAATGATGGAAAATTGACTAAGTCCAAAAAAAATTTTTCAAAACTTTTTTCAATTTTACCCCCGTGGGATATATATTCTACCCACACACATTTGGAACGCTACTGGGGTACCCTCACACATATTATTCCCTCATTTAATGGATATTTTACCCAAAAAATGAAGTTTTCAAAAAGTCAGAAAATTGGCTGTAAACGACTTATTATGAAGGACTCATCGGGCGAATCGCTCTGGAACTGAAATCGGAATGCTCACTGACATTTACCCTCTCCGAAAGTCTGAAACATGATGGAAAAATGACTAATTCCCAAAAAAAAATTTTAAAACTTTTTTCAATTTTACCCCCGTGGGATATATATTCTACCCACAAACATTTGGAACTCTCCTGGGGTACCCTCACACATATTATTCCCGCATTTAATGGATATTTTCACCAAAAAGTGAAGTTTTCAAAAAGTCAGAAAATTGGCTGAAAAATACATAATATCAAGGTGTCATCGGGCGAATCGCTCTGGAACTGAAATCGGAATGCTCACTGACATTTTTCCATCTCCAAAACTCTGAAAAATGATGGAAAAATGACTAAGTCCAAAAAAAATTTTTTCAAACTTTTTTCAATTTTACCCCCGTGGGATATATATTCTACCCACACACATGTGGAACGCTACTGGGGTACCCTCACACATATTATTCCCTCATTTAATGGATATTTTCACCAAAAAGTGAAGTTTTCAAAAAGTCAGAAAATTGGCTGAAAATGACTTATTATCAAGGACTCATCGGGCGAATCGCTCTGGAACTGAAATCGGAATGCTCACTGACATTTTCCTCTCTCCGAAAGTCTGAAAAATGATGGAAAAATGACTAATTCCCAAAAAAAAATTTTAAAACTTTTTTCAATTTTACCCCCGTGGGATATATATTCTACCCACAAACATTTGGAACTCTCCTGGGGTACCCTCACACATATTATTCCCGCATTTAATGGATATTTTCACCAAAAAGTGAAGTTTTCAAAAAGTCAGAAAATTGGCTGAAAAATACATAATATCAAGGACTCATCGGGCGAATCGCTCTGGAACTGAAATCGGAATGCTCACTGACATTTTTCCATCTCCAAAACTCTGAAAAATGATGGAAAAATGACTAAGTCCAAAAAAAATTTTTTCAAACTTTTTTCAATTTTACCCCCGTGGGATATATATTCTACCCACACACATGTGGAACGCTACTGGGGTACCCTCACACATATTATTCCCTCATTTAATGGATATTTTCACCAAAAAGTGAAGTTTTCAAAAAGTCAGAAAATTGGCTGAAAATGACTTATTATCAAGGACTCATCGGGCGAATCGCTCTGGAACTGAAATCGGAATGCTCACTGACATTTTCCCTTCTCCGAAAGTCTGAAAAATGATGGAAAAATGACTAATTCCGAAAAAAAAAATTTAAAACTTTTTTTAATTTTACCCCCTTGGGATATATATTCTACCCACACACATTTGGAACTCTCCTGGGGTACCCTCACACATATTATTCCCTCATTTAATCGATATTTTCACCGAAAGTGAAGTTTTCAAAAAATCTGAAAATTGGCTGAAAGGACTCATCGGGCGAATCGCTCTGGAACTGAAATCGGAATGCTCACTGACATTTTCCAGTCTCCGAAAGTCTGAAAAATGATGGAAAAATGACTAAGTCCAAAAAAATTTTTTTAAACTTTTTTCAATTTTACCCCCGTGGGATATATATTCTACCCACTGTAAAGGGTCTGGGAGGCGGAACCTCTGAGCTACTATACAAGGGGGCGGTCCTTGTAAGGGAGCGGGTGGCGACCAGGCAGGCAGTCACAGCAGGTGACCGGGACAGTCTCTGGAAGAACGGGCAGGAGATCACGGCAAGTGACCGGGGCAGTCTCTGGATGAACGGGCAGATGGTCACGGCAAGTGACCGTGCCAGTCTCTGGGTAAAGGGTTGGTACGACCTGTGGCGGCTGAAGGTAGACGTGAGCTCCCAGGTGAGCAGGCGAGAGTCTCTGGATAAACGGGTGGTCACAGCATGTGACGGCGGAGACTCCAGAAAGACCAACAGACAGGCGGCAGATGAGCGCTCCCAGGTGAGCGGGCAGAAGTCTCTGGACAGGCGGGTGGTCACAGCACGTGACGGAAGAGCCTCCAGGTAGGCTAGCAGACAGGCAGCAGATGAGCGCTCCCAGGTGAGCGGGCAGGAGTCACTGGACAGGCAGGTGGTCACAGCACGTGACAGCGGAGCCTCCAGGTAGGTTAGCAGGCAGGTAGCAGATGTGCGCTCCCAGGTGAGCGGGCAAGCTGGTCCATAGACAGACTGACAGGAGTTGGAAGGCAGACCGTCGGACCTCAGGCAAACAGGCAGGTAGCTGATGTGCGCTCCCAGGTGAGCGGGCAAGCTGGTCCTTAGACAGACTGACAGGAGTTGTAAGGCAGACCGTCGGACCTCAGGCTAGCAGGCAGGTAGCAGAATATCAGGCAGGAATAAGACAGCAAGCTGGCAGGAATCTGGCAGGTATCTGGCAACGGGACCTGAGGGCTGAAGCAGAGTAGTGAACAGTGCAACAACATTGCTCGGGCACCTCCAATTTGGAGGAGGTGCCTTATATATGGTGAAGTCCTCCGGCCATTGGCCGGGGACTCCTTAGGACGGCGCGTGTGGCCCCTTTAAGAGGGAGGGAGAGCGCGCGCGCCCTAAGCACAGTGGCCGGGAAGGAGCGCGCGCTGCCAGCAGAGCGGGAGGAGGACGCCGGGCATGGAGCAGAGAGGTGAGGGGAACAGCGTCCCTGCCTAGCAGAGGGCAGGGACGCCGGAACTACACCCACACACATTTGGAACTCTCCTGGGGTACCCTCACACATATTATTCCCTCATTTAATGGATATTTTCACCAAAAAGTGAAGTTTTCAAAAAGTCAGAAAATTGGCTGAAAACTACTTTATATCAAGGACTCATCGGGCGAATTGCTCTGGAACTGAAATCGGAATGCTCACTGACATTTTTCCATCTCCAAAACTCTGAAAAATGATGGAAAAATGACTAAGTCCAAAAAAATTTTTTTAAAACTTTTTCCAATTTTACCCCCGTGGGATATATATTCTACCCACACACATTTGGAACGCTACTGGGGTACCCTCACACATATTATTCCCTCATTTACTGGATATTTTCACCAAAAAATGAAGTTTTCAAAAAGTCAGAAAATTGGCTGAAAACGACTTATTATCAAGGACTCATCGGGCGAATCGCTCTGGAACTGAAATCGGAATGCTCACTGACATTTTCCACTCTCCGAAAGTCTGAAAAATGATGGAAAAATGACTAAGTCCAAAAAATTTTTTTTAACTTTTTTCAATTTTACCCCCGTGGGATATATATTCTACCCACACACATTTGGAACTCTCCTGGGGTACCCTCACACATATTATTCCCTCATTTAATGGATATTTTCACCAAAAAGTGAAGTTTTCAAAAAGTCAGAAAATTGGCTGAAAACTACTTTATATCAAGGACTCATCGGGCGAATCGCTCTGGAACTGAAATCGGAGTGCTCACTGACATTTTTCCATCTCCAAAACTCTGAAAAATGATGGAAAAATGACTAAGTCCAAAAAAATTTTTTTAAAACACTTTTCAATTTTACCCCCGTGGGATATATATTCAACCCACACACATTTGGAACGCTACTGGGGTACCCTCACACATATTATTCCCTCATTTAATTGATATTTTCACCAAAAAATGAAGTTTCAAAAAGTCAGAAAATTGGCTGAAAACGACTTATTATCAAGGACTCATCGGGCGAATCGCTCTGGAACTGAAATCGGAATGCTCTCTGACATTTTCCCTTCTCCGAAAGTCTGAAAAATGATGGAAAAATGACTAATTCCGAAAAAAAAATTTAAAACTTTTTTAAATTTTACCCCCGTGGGATATATATTCTACCCACACACATTTGGAACTCTCCTGGGGTACCCTCACACATATTATTCCCTCATTTAATGGAGATTTTCACCAAAAAGTGAAGTTTTCAAAAAGTAAGAAAATTGGCTGAAAACGACTTATTATCAAGGACTCATCGGGCGAATCGCTCTGGAACTGAAATCGGAATGCTCACTGACATTTTCCCATCTCCAAAACTCTGAAAAATGATGGAAAAATGACTAAGTCCAAAAAAATTTTTTTTCAACTTTTTTAAATTTTACCCCCGTGGGATATATATTCTACCCACACACATTTGGAACTCTCCTGGGGTACCCTCACACATATAATTCCCTCATTTGATGAATATTTTCACCAAAAAGTGAAGTTTTCAAAAAGTCAGAAAATTGGCTGAAAACGACTTAATATCAAGGACTCATCGGGCGAATCGCTCTGGAACTGAAATCGGAATGATCACTGACATTTTCTCCTCTCCGAAAGTCTGAAAAATGATGGAAAAATTAACAAGTCCAAAAAAAAATTTTTTTCAACTGTTTTCAATTTTACCCCCGTGGGATATATATTCTTCCCACACATATTTGGAACTCTCCTGGGGTACCCTCACACATATTATTCCCTCATTTGATGAATATTTTCACCAAAAAGTGAAGTTTTCAAAAAGTCAGAAAATTGGCTGAAAATGACTTATTATCAAGGAATCATCGGGCGAATCGCTCTGGAACTGAAATCGGAATGCTCACTGACATTTTCCTCTCTCCAAAACTCTGAAAAATGATGGAAAAATGACTAAGTCCAAAAAAAATTTTTTTCAACTTTTTTCAATTTTACCCCTGTGGGATATATATTCTACCCACACACATTTGGAACTCTCCTGGGGTACCCTCACACATATTATTCCCTCATTTAATGGATATTTTCACGAATCGTGAAGTTTTCAAAAAGTCAGAAAATTGGTTGAAAACGACTTAATTTCAAGGACTCATCGGGCCAATCACTCTAGAATTGAAATCGGAATGCTCACTGACATTTTCCCCTCTCCAAAAGTCTGAAAAATGATGGAAAAATGACTAAGTCCAAAAAATTTTTTTCAACTTTTTTCAATTTTACCCATGTGGGATATATATTCTACCCACACACATTTGGAACTCTCCTGGGGTACCCTCACACATATTATTCCCTCATTTAATTTATATTTTCACGAATCGTGAAGTTTTCAAAAAGTCAGAAAATTGGTTGAAAACGACTTAATTTCAAGGACTCATCGGGCCAATCACTCTAGAATTGAAATCAGAATGCTCACTGACATTTTCCCCTCTCCAAAAGTCTGAAAAATGATGGAAAAATGACTAAGTCCAAAAAAATTTTTTCAACTTTTTTCAATTTTACCCATGTGGGATATATATTCTACCCACACACATTTGGAACTCTCCTGGGGTACCCTCACACATATTATTCCCTCATTTAATGGATATTTTCACCAAAAAGTGAAGTTTTCAAAAAGTCAGAAAATTGTCGGAAAACGACTTAATATCAAGGACTCATCGGGTGAATCGCTCTGGAACTGAAATCGGAATGCTCAATGACATTTTCTACTCTCCGAAAGTCTGAAAAATGATGGAAAAATTACTATGTCCAAAAGAATTTTTTTTCAACTTTTTTCAATTTTACCCCCGTGGGTAGTGTTGAGCATTCCGATACTGTAATATCGGGTATCGGCCGATATTCGCGGTATCGGAATTCCGATACTTAATTCCGATACTTTTACAATATCGGATACCGGAATCGGAAGTTCCCATAATGCCTGCGCTCTCCAGTGTCTGTGAAGGATGACAAGTTGGATGGCAGCGCGATCCAGCCTGTCATCAGAATGCCATCCCAGCGGGGGAGAATTCTCCTGATTGTTTAAAAGCCGGCGGGCGGTATAAAGCCGCCGGCTTTTAAACAATCACACAGCCCCATACTGCTTCCCCGCAGCCTCCCACCCCGATCCTCCGCTCCCCTCGCCACCTCCCATCCCGATCGTAAGTTAGGACCGGGCGGGGAGCGCAGCTCCAAGGAGCGGGGAGTGAAGGACCCGGGCGGGGAAGCCGGCAGTGAAAAGACTTCACCGCCGGCTTTCCCGTTCTGTGATGCGCTTTCCCGCCGGTTATTTCAAATGAACAGCTGAGGTATCAGCTGATGCCGATCAGCTGTTCATTTGAAGTCGCCGCGTTGCCCTCAGAGGGTTCATGTGAGTTCATGCTTGACTGCATGAACTCACATGAACTTTCCCACGGCCGCACAGGTCAGCCTCACCTCCCAGACCTTCAGCCCGTCATGATTAGTGTGTGTGCGGGGTGTGTGTGCGGGGTGTGTGCGCGATGTTTGTGCGGGTGTGCGCGTGTCTGTGCGATGTCTGCGGGTGTGCGCGGTGTCTGTGCGATGTGTGCGGGTGTGTGCGGTGTGTGTGCGTGCAGGCAGACATAGGCCGATGTGACACTACTACTCCCATCGGCCTATGTCTGTCCCCCGTCCACTCCTGCCAGCAGGATCAGCTCGATGGGAGCAGTAGTTCCCATCAGACTGATCCTGCTATTTAAATTGCCCTACTGTGTCCCCAATAAATGTTAAATACATGTCATTGGTGGCCAGTGGTTACCTAAAAGAAATTAGTTCATACATTACCTGTCCCCGCCGATCGCCACCTAAAATAAAGTAAAAAATAAAAAACTACACCTATACTCACCAAGACACCTAATTCCCCGAAGCCATCGATCTCCTGTAATAAAATATAAAATAATAAACCACAACCTTATCCTTACCCCTCCGTAGCAGTCCACGAGTGTCCCACGAAGATCTCCAGTTCAGAGCAGCCACATAGAATGTGACCGCTCTGAACCGCTGCCGCCGCTAGAATGACGGGGCCGTAAGGGTTCACCGGAGTTCAGGCAGCGCTGCTCCGGTTAGCTCCTTTACGGCCCTGCTGTATCGTGAGAAATTCCCACGGTACAGCAGTGCCGTAAAGGAGGTCTCCGGAGCTGCGCTGCCTGAATGCACTCCGGTGACCTCAGTCAGTGGTTCCCGCTGCCGGGAGCGGACGTGTTCCCGGCAGCGTGAGCTTACAGCAGCCATGCACAGCTGTCACCATCTCCAGATGTGACAGCTGTGCATGGGAGATCAGCGCAGGAACGTGGACAGGTAACTATTATTTTTAGTAAACTAAGAATTAAATAAAATTGTGTGTTTTATTTCAAATAAATTATTTTTTTCTGGGTGTAGTGTGTTTTTTCTTTTTAACACTTTGTAGGTTAGTAATGGGGGTGTCTTATAGGTGCCCATCATTACTAACCTGGGCTTCATGGCAGCTGGCGCTGACATGAACCCCACCACTATTACCCCCTGCCACCGCACCAGGGCAGCGTGGAAGAGCGAGGCTAAGTGCCAGAGTTGTCGCATCCTATGGATGCGCCATTTCTGGGGCGGCTGACGACTGGTGTTTCTAGCCTGGGAGGGGGCCAATATTCATGGCACCCTTCCTGGGCTATTAATATCAGCCCCCAGCTGTCTGCCTAGCCTTTTCTAGCTATTAAAATAGGGGGGACCCCACGTCATTTTTTTTGGGTGGGTCCCCCATTTTAATAGCTAGTAAAGGCTAGGTATTCAGCTGGGGGCTGATGTTAGTAGCCTGGGAAGCTCCGTGGGTTTTACCCCCTTCCCAGGCTTCAAACATCTGCCCCAGCCGTCTGCTTAACCTCCGCTAGAGACTAAAATTATGGGAGATCCCACGCTATTTTTTTTTTAAATAAATCCATCATTTTAACACTAAATGACATTTGAGGAGTTAATAAAGATGCAGTCCCTAAATTATTATTTATTTTTTAATTAATTTTTCCCAAAACTTTTGACGTGGGCTTCGCCATATTTTTGTATGCCAGCCAGGTACAGCATCCAGCTTCTATGAACGCGCCATTTTCCGGGGCGGCTGCGGACTGCAATTTTCAGCGGGGGGCAGAAAGCTTGGGCCTCCCTGCGCTGCAGATTCCATCCCCCAGCTGCGTAGTTGTACCTGGCTGGACACAAAAATAGGGAGAAGCTCCACGTTTTTTTTTTTTTAATTATTTCATGAAATTCATGGAATAATTAAGAAAAAAAGGGCTTCCCTATATTGTTGTGTCCAACCAGGTACAAATAGGCAGCTGGTGGTTGGGGGCAGCCCGTTCCTGCCTGCTGTACCTGGCTGGACCCAAATATAGTGCAAAGCCCCACGTCAATTTTTTTTTAATTATTTAAGGAAATTCATGAAATAATTAAAAAAAAATTATGTGGGGCTTCGCCCTATATTTGTGTCCAGTCAGGTACAGCAGGCAGGAACGGGCTGCCCCCAACCACCAGCTGCCTATTTGTACCTAGCCGGACACAACAATATAGGGAAGCCCTTTTTTTCTTAATTATTCCATGAATTTCATGAAATAATTAAAAAAAAAATACGTGGGGCTTCGCCCTATTTTTGTGTCCAGCCAGGTACAACAAGGCAGCTGGGGGCTGGTATCCGCAGCGCAGGGAGGCCCAAGCTTTCTGGGCCCCACCCGCTGCAAATTGCAGTCCGCAGCCGCCCCGGAAAATGGCGCGTTCATAGAAGCGCCATCTTCTGGCGCTGTACCCAACTCATCCAGGGCCCTGGTGCGGTGGCTCACTGGGTAATAAAGGGGTTAAGGCCAGCTTGGCATTATCAGCTGGCCCTAAGCCCGAAATTCATGGGGTCACGCCAATATTAGACATGACCACCATGAATTTCTAGTAAAGTATTTAAAAAAAACACAAACACCCAGAAAAAAGTCCTTTAATTGAAATAAAGACACAATTCTTTATTGTTCTAAATTAAACCATACTTACAGTCACGCCCATTCCAGCTGAAGCCAACGATCTCCTGCAATAAAAGTAAATTAATAAAGCAACCTCATCCTTACCTTTCCTTGGTTCCCAGGACAGCTTCAGCTCTGCTACATAGAGATGACAGGCTGGACCGCAGCAGAACGCTGCCATCCAGCCTGTCATCCCGCAGACACTGAGAAGCGCAGGCATGCTTGCGCTCCTCAGTGTCTCGCTGTGACGGCATCCAGATGAGCCGAGGTCATGTCCAATGAACTCAGCTCACCTCATGCACGTCACTGACAGCGTGGGAAAATTCTCCTGCACTCAGCGCTTCAGCGTGAGAATTTTCCCACGCTGTCAGTGACGTGCATGAGGTGCGCCGAGTTCATTGGACATGACCTCACCTCATGCACGTCACTGACAGCGTGGGAAAATTCTCACGCTGAAGCGCTGAGTGCAGGAGAATTCTCCCACGCTGTCAGTGACGTACATGAGGTGAGCCGAGTTCATTGTCGGCTCATCTGGATGCCGTCACAGCCAGACACTGAGGAGTGGAAGTATGCCTGCGCTTCTCAGTGTCTGCGGGATGACAGGCTGGATGGCAGCGTTCTGCTGCGGTCCAGCCTGTCATCTCGATGTAGCAGAGCTGGAGCCGTCGTGGGAGCCATGGAAAGGTAAGGATGAGGTTGCTTTATTATTTTTCTTTTATTGCAGGAGATCGTTGGCTTCAGCTGGAATGGGCGTGATGGTAAGTATGGTTTAATTTAGAACAATAAAGAATTGTGTCTTTATTTCAATTAAAGGACTTTATTCTGGGTGTTTGTGTTTTCTTTTAACTTTGACTATGGGGTTATTAATGAGGGTGTCTTATAGACGCCTCTCCATTACTAACCTGGGCTTGATGTCAGCTGGCATTATAAGCTGACATCAACCCCAACCCTATTACCCCCTGCCACCGCACCAGGGCAGCGTGGAAGAGCGAGGCTAAGTGCCAGAATTGGCGCATCCTATGGATGCGCCATTTCTGGGGCGGCTGACGGCTGGTGTTTCTAGCCTGGGAGGGGGCCAATATTCATGGCTCCCTTCCTGGGCTATTAATATTAGCCCCCAGCTGTCTGCCTAGCCTTTGCTAGCTATTAAATTAGGGGGGACCCCACGTCATTTTTTGGGGGGGGTTCCCCCATTTTAATAGCTAGTAAAGGCTAGGTATTCAGCTGGGGGCTGATATTAGTAGCCTGGGAAGCTCCGTGGGTATTACCCCCTTCCCAGGCTTCAAACATCTGCCCCAGCCGTCTGCTTAACCTCCGCTAGAGACTAAAATTATAGGGGATCCCACGCCAATTTTTTTTTAAATAAATCCTTTATTTTAACACTAAATGACAAGTACAGTAAGCAACACTGTCACTGTACTTCATATATATGTGACTGACATGTTTCTATCTATCTAATCTATGTGTGATTCTCTATTCTTTCTATTCTAAATTGTCGGGTACAGATGCTGAATTGACGGCCGGCTTTCTTAAAGAGACGGTGCATGAAAACACTATTATTTTTTTAAATAAATCCTTTACACTAAATGACAAGTACAGTAACCAACACTATCACTGTACTTATTATATATGTGACTGACATGTTTCTATCTATCTAATCTATGTGTGAAGCTCTATTCTGTCTGTTATAAATTGTCGGGTACCGCTGCTGAATTGCCGGCCGGCTTTTTTAAAGAGACGGTGCACGAAAACACTAATATTTTTTTTAATAAATCCTTTACACTAAATGACAAGTACAGTAAGCAACACTGTCACTGTACTTCATATATATGTGACTGACATGTTTCTATCTATCTAATCTATGTGTGAAGCTCTATTCTTTCTGTTGTAAATTGTCGGGTAACGGTGTATGCCGCTGATGAATTGCCGGCTTTTCATGTCATTCTACATTATTCTTAGTTGTTTTACTTCATGTAGAATTAACCTACAAGGAAAGAAAGGGTTTATTTTCATTCCGATATTTGTGTCCCATTGACTTGCATTGGTTTCCGGTATCGGAATCGGCGATATCCGATACTTTTTGGGTATCGGCCCGATCCAATCCGATACGATATTTCCTGATATCGGAAGGTATCGCTCAACACTACCAGTGGGATATATATTCTATCCAAACATATTTGAAACTCTCCTGGGGTACCCTCACATTTATTATTCCCTCATTTAATGGATATTTTCACCAAAAAGTGAAGTTTTCAAAAAGTCAGAAAATTGGCTGAAAACGAACGACTTAATATCAAGGACTCATCGGGCGAATCGCTCTGGAACTGAAATCGGAATGCTCACTGACATTTTCCCCTCTCCGAAAGTCTGAAAAATGATGGAAGAATGACTAAGTCCCAAAAAATTTTTTTGCAACTTTTTCAATTTTACCCCGTGGGATATATATTATACCCACACACATTTGGAACTCTCCTGGGGTACCCTCACGCATATTATTCCCTCATTTAATGAATATTTTCACCAAAAAGAGAAGTTTTCAAAAAGTCAGAAAATTGGCTGAAAACGACTTAATATCAAGGACTCATCGGGCAAATCGCTCTGGAACTGAAATCGGAATGCTCACTGACATTTTCCCCTCTTCGAAAGTCTGAAAAATGATGGAAAAATGACTAAGTCCAAAAAAATTATTTTTTCAACTTTTTTCAAGTTTACCCATGTGGGATATATATTCTACCCACACATATTTGAATCTCTCCTGGGGTACCCTCACACATATTATTCCCTCATTTAATGGATATTTTCACCAAAAAGTGAAGTTTTCAAAATGTTAGAAAATTGGCTGAAAACAACTTAATATCAAGGACTCATCGGGCGAACCGCTCTGGAACTGAAATTGGAATGCTCACGGACATTTTCCCCTCTCCGAAAGTCTGAAAAATGATGCAAAAATAACTAAGTCCAAAAAAATTTTTTTTAAACTTTTTTCAATTTTACCCCTGTGGGATAGACATTCTACCCACACGCATTTGGAACTCTCCTGGGGTACCCTCACACATATTTCCTCATTTAATGGATATTTTCACCAAAAAGTGAAGTTTTCAAAAAGTCAGAAAATTGGCGGAAAATGACTTAATATCAAGGACTCATTGGGTGAATCACTCTGGAACTGAAATCGGAATGCTCACTGACATTTTCCCGTCTCCGAAAGTCGGAAAAATGACGGAAAAATGACTAAGTCCAAAAAAAAATTTTTTCAACTTTTTTCAATTTTACCCCCGTGGGATATATATTCTACCCACACACATTTGGAACTCTCCTGGGGTACCCTCGCACATATTATTCCCTCATTTAATGGATATTTTCACCAAAAAGTGAAGTTTTCAAAAAGTCAGAAAATTGGCTGAAAACGACTTAATATCAAGGACTCATCGGGTGAATCGCTCTGGAACTGAACTCGGAATGCTCACTGACATTTTCCTCTCTCCAAAACTCTGAAAAATGATGGAAAAATGAATAAGTCAAAAAAAATTTTTTTTCAACTTTTTTCAATTTTACCCCTGTGGGATATATATTCTACCCACACACATTTGGAACTCTCCTGGGTTACCCTCACACATATTATTCATCATTTAATGGATATTTTCACGAATCGTGAAGTTTTCAAAAAGTCAGAAAATTGTCTGAAAACGACATAATATCAAGGACTCATCGGGCGAATCACTCTGGAATTGAAATCGGAATGCTCACTGGCATTTTCCCCTCTCCGAATGTCTGAAAAACGATGGAAAAATGACTAAGTCCCAAAAATTTTTCTTCAATTTTACTCCCGTGGGAAATATATTCTACCCACACACATTTGGAACTCTCCTGGGGTACCCTCACACATATTATTCCCTCATTTAATGGATATTTTCACCAAAAATTGAAGTTTTCAAAAAGTCAGAAAATTGGCTGAAAACGACTTAATATCAAGGACTCATCGGGCGAATCGCTCTGGAACTGAAATCGGAATGCCCACTGACATTTTTCCCTCTCCGAAAGTCTGAAAAATTATGGAAAAATGACTAAGTCCAAAAAAATTTTTTTTAAACTTTTTTCAATTTTACACCCGTGGGATATATTTTCTACCCACACAGATTTGGAACTCTCCTGGGGTACCCTCGCACATATTATTCCCTCATTTAATGGATATTTTCACCAAAAACTGAAGTTTTCAAAAAGTCCGAAAATTGGCTGAAAACGACTTAATATCAAGGAATCATCGGGCGAATCACTCTGGAACAGAAATCGGAATACTCACTGACATTTTCCCCTCTCCGAAAGTCGGAAAAATGACGGAAAAATGACTAAGTCCAAAAAAAAATTTTTTCAACTTTTTTCAATTTTACCCCCGTGGGATATATATTCTACCCACACACATTTGGAACTCTCCTGGGGTACCCTCGCACATATTATTCCCTCATTTAATGGATAATTTCACCAAAAAGTGAAGTTTTCAAAAAGTCAGAAAATTGGCTGAAAACGACTTAATATCAAGGACTCATCGGGCGAATCACTCTGGAACTGAAATCAGAATACTCTCTGACATTTTCCACTCTCCGAAAGTCTGAAAAATGATGGAAAAATGCCTTAGTCCAAAAAAAATTTTTTTAAACTTTTTTCAATTTTACCCCCGTGGGATATATATTCTACCCACACACATTTGGAACTCTCTTGGGGTACCCTCGCACATATTATTCCCTCATTTAATGGATATTTTCACCAAAAAATTAAGTTTTCAAAAAGTCAGAAAATTGGCTGAAAACGACTTAATATCAAGGAATCATCGGGCGAATCGCTCTGGAACTGAAATCGGAATGCTCACTGACATTTTCCCTCCTTCGAAAGTCTGAAAAATGATGGAAAAATGACTAAGTCCAAAAAAAATTTTTTCAACTTTTTTCAATTTTACCCCCGTGGGATATATATTCTACCCACACACATTTGGAACTCTCCTGGGGTACCCTCGCACATATTATTCCCTCATTTAATGGATATTTTCACCAAAAAATGAAGTTTTCAAAAAGTCAGAAAATTGGCTGAAAACGACTTAATATCAAGGACTAATCGGGCGAATCGCTCTGGAACTGAAATCGGAATGCTCACTGACATTTTCCCCTCTCCGAAAATCTGAAAAATGATGGAAAAATGACTAAGTCCAAAAAAAATTGTTTAAACTTTTTTCAATTTTACCCCTGTGGGATATACATTCTACCCACACACATTTGGAACTCTCCTGGGGTACCCTCACACATATTATTCCCTCATTTAATGTATATTTTCACCAAAAAGTGAAGTTTTCAAAAAGTCAGAAAATTGGCTGAAAGCGACTTAATATCAAGGACTCATCGGGCGAAACGCTCTGGAACTGAAATCGGAATGCTGACTGACATTTTCCCCTCTCCGAAAGTCTGAAAAATGATGGAAAAATGACTAAGTCCAAAAAGATTTTTTTTAAACTTTTTTCAATTTTACCCCCATGGGATATATATTCTACCCACACACATTTGGAACTCTCCTGGCTTACCCTCACACATATTATTCCCTCATTTAATGGATATTTTCACCAAAAACTGAAGTTTTCAAACAGTCAAAATTGCCTGAAAACGTCTTAATATCAAGGACTCATCGGGCGAATCGCTCTGGAACTGAAATCGGAATGCTCACTGACATTTTTCCCTCTCCGAAAGTTTGAAAAATTATGGAAAAATGACTAAGTCCAAAAAATTTTTTTTTCAATTTTACCCCCGTGGGATATATATTCTACCCACACACATTTGGAACTCTACTGGGGTACCCTCGCACATATTATTCCCTCATTTAATGGATATTTTCACCAAAAAGTGAAGTTTTCAAAAAGTCAGAAAATTGGCTGAAAACGACTTAATATCAAGGACTCATCGGGCGAATCGCTCTGGAACTGAAATCGGAATGCTCACTGACATTTTCCCTCCTTCGAAAGTCTGAAAAATGATGGAAAAATGACTAAGTCAAAAAAAAATTTTTTAAAACTTTTTTCTATTTTACCCCCGTGGGATATATATTCTACCCACACACATTTGGAACTCTCCTGGGGTACCCTCACACATATTATTCCCTCATTTAATGGATATTTTCACCAAAAAGTGAAGTTTTTAAAAAGTCAGAAAATTGGCTGAAAACGACTTAATATCAAGGACTCATCGGGCGAATCACTATGGAACTGAAATCAGAATACTCTCTGACATTTTCCCCTCTCTGAAAGTCTGAAAAATGATGGAAAAATGCCTTAGTCCAAAAAAATTTTTTTAAACTTTTTTCAATTTTACCCCTGTGGGATATATATTCTACCACACACATTTGGAACTCTCTTGGGGTACCCTTGCACATATTATTCCCTCATTTAATGGATATTTTCACCAAAAAATGAAGTTTTCAAAAAGTCAGAAAATTGGCTGAAAACAACTTAATATCAAAGACTCATCGGGCGAATCACTCTGGAACTGAAATCGGAATACTCACTGACATTTTCCCCTCTCCGAAAGTCTGAAAAATGATGGAAAAATGCCTTAGTCCAAAAAAAATTTTTTTAAACTTTTTTCAATTTTACCCCTGTGGGATATATATTCTACCCACACACATTTGGAACTCTCTTGGGGTACCCTTGCACATATTATTCCCTCATTTAATGGATATTTTCACCAAAAAATGAAGTTTTCAAAAAGTCAGAAAATTGGCTGAAAACAACTTAATATCAAAGACTCATCGGGCGAATCACTCTGGAACTGAAATCGGAATACTCACTGACATTTTCCCCTCTCCGAAAGTCTGAAAAATGATGGAAAAATGCCTTAGTCCAAAAAAAATTTTTTTCAACTTTTTTCAATTTTACCCCCGTGGGATATATATTCTACCCACACACATTTGGAACTCTCCTGGGGTACCCTCGCACATATTATTCCCTCATTTAATGGATATTTTCACCAAAAAATGAAGTTTTCAAAAAGTCAGAAAATTGGCTGAAAGCGACTTAATATCAAGGACTCATCGGGTGAATTGCTCTGTAACTGAAATCGGAATGCTCACTGACATTTTGCCCTCTCAGAAAGTCTGAAAAATGATGGAAAAATGAGTAAGTCCCAAAAAAATTTTTTCAACTTTTTTCAATTTTACCCCCGTGGGATATATATTCTACCCACACACATTTGGAAATCTCCTGGGGTACCCTCGCACATATTATTCCCTCATTTGATGAATATTTTCACCAAAAAGTGAAGTTTTCAAAAAGTCAGAAAATTGGCTGAAAACGACTTAATATCAGGGACTCATCGGGTGAATCGCTCTGGAACTGAAATCGGAATGCTCACTGACATTTTCCTCTCTCCAAAACTCTGAAAAATGATGGAAAAATGAATAAGTCAAAAAAAAATTTTTTTCAACTTTTTTCAATTTTACCCCTGTGGGATATATATTCTACCCACACACATTTGGAACTCTCCTGGGTTACCCTCACACATATTATTCATCATTTAATGGATATTTTCACGAATCGTGAAGTTTTCAAAAAGTCAGAAAATTGGCAGAAAACGACTTAATATCAAGGACTCATCGGGCGAATCACTCTGGAATTGAAATCGGAATGCTCACTGGCATTTTCCCCTCTCCGATTGTCTGAAAAATGATGGAAAAATGACTAAGTCCCAAAAATTTTTCTGCAATTTTACTCCCGTGGGAAATATATTCTACCCACACACATTTGGAACTCTCCTGGGGTACACTCACACATATTATTCCCTCATTTAATGGATATTTTCACGAATCGTGAAGTTTTCAAAAAGTCAGAAAATTGTCTGAAAACGACTTAATATCAAGGACTCATCGGGCGAATCGCTCTGGAACTGAAATCGGAATGCCCACTGACATTTTTCCCTCTCCGAAAGTCTGAAAAATTATGGAAAAATGCCTTAGTCCAAAAAAAATTTTTTTAAACTTTTTTCAATTTTACCCCCGTGGGATATATATTCTACCCACACACATTTGGAACTCTACTGGGGTACCCTCGCACATATTATTCCCTCATTTAATGGATATTTTCACCAAAAAGTGAAGTTTTCAAAAAGTCAGAAAATTGGCTGAAAACGACTTAATATCAAGGACTCATCGGGCGAATCGCTCTGGAACTGAAATCGGAATGCTCACTGACATTTTCCCTCCTTCGAAAGTCTGAAAAATGATGGAAAAATGACTAAGTCCAAAAAAAATTTTTTCAACTTTTTTCAATTTTACCCCCATGGGATATATATTCTACCCACACACATTTGGAACTCTCCTGGGGTACCCTCGCACATATTATTCCCTCATTTAATGGATATTTTCACCAAAAGATGAAGTTTTCAAAAAGTCAGAAAATTGGCTGAAAGCAACTTAATATCAAGGACTCATCGGTCGAATCACTCTGGAACTGAAATCGGAATACTCACTGACATTTTACCCTCTCCGAAAGTCTGAAAAATGATGGAAAAATGACTAAGTCCAAAAAAATTTTTTTTTTACTTTTTTCAATTTTACCACTGTGGGATATACTTTCTACCCACACACATTTGGAACTCTCCTGGGGTACCCTCACACATATTATTCCCTCATTTAATGTATATTTGCACCAAAAACTGAAGTTTTCAAAAAGTCAGAAAATTGGCTGAAAGCGACTTAATATCAAGGACTCATCGGGCGAAACGCTCTGGAACTGAAATCGGAATGCTCACTGACATTTTCCCCTCTCCGAAAGTCTGAAAAATGATGGAAAAATGACTAAGTCCAAAAAAATTTTTTTTAAACTTTTTTCAATTTTACCACTGTGGGATATACATTCTACCCACACACATTTGGAACTCTCCTGGGGTACCCTCACACATATTATTCCCTCATTTAATAGATATTTTCACCAAAAACTGAAGTTTTCAAACAGTCAAAATTGGCTGAAAACGACTTAATATCAAGGACTCATCGGGCGAATCGCTCTGGAACTGAAATCGGAATGCTCACTGACATTTTTCCCTCTCAGAAAGTCTGAAAAATTATGGAAAAATGACTAAGTCCAAAAAAATTTTTTTTCAATTTTACCCCCGTGGGATATATATTCTACCCACACACATTTGGAACTCTACTGGGGTACCCTCGCACATATTATTCCCTCATTTAATGGATATTTTCACCAAAAAGTGAAGTTTTCAAAAAGTCAGAAAATTGGCTGAAAACGACTTAATATCAAGGACTCATCGGGCGAATCGCTCTGGAACTGAAATCGGAATGCTCACTGACATTTTCCCTCCTTCGAAAGTCTGAAAAATGATGGAAAAATGACTAAGTCCAAAAAAAAATTTTTTTAAACTTTTTTCTATTTTACCCCCGTGGGATATATATTCTACCCACACACATTTGGAACTCTCCTGGGGTACCCTCACACATATTATTCCCTCATTTAATGGATATTTTCACCAAAAAGTGAAGTTTTCAAAAAGTCAGAAAATTGGCTGAAAACGACTTAATATCAAAGACTCATCGGGCGAATCACTCTGGAACTGAAATCCGAATACTCACTGACATTTTCCCCTCTCCGAAAGTCTGAAAAATGATGGAAAAATGCCTTAGTCCAAAAAAAAATTTTTTCAACTTTTTTCAATTTTACCCCCGTGGGATATATATTCTACCCACACACATTTGGAACTCTCCTGGGGTACCCTCGCACATATTATTCCCTCATTTAATGGATATTTTCACCAAAAAATGAAGTTTTCAAAAAGTCAGAAAATTGGCTGAAAGCGACTTAATATCAAGGACTCATCGGGCGAATCGCTCTGTAACTGAAATCGGAATGCTCACTGACATTTTCCCCTCTCCGAAAGTCTGAAAAATGATGGAAAAATGAGTAAGTCCCAAAAAAATTTTTTCAACTTTTTTCAATTTTACCCCCGTGGGATATATATTCTACCCACACACATTTGGAACTCTACTGGGGTACCCTCGCACATATTATTCCCTCATTTAACGGATATTTTCACCAAAAAGTGAAGTTTTCAAAAAGTCAGAAAATTGGCTGAAAATGACTTAATATCAAGGACTCATCGGGCGAATCACTCTGGAACTGAAATCAGAATACTCTCTGATATTTTCCCCTCTCCGAAAGTCTGAAAAATGATGGAAAAATGCCTTAGTCCAAAATAATTTTTTTTAAACTTTTTTCAATTTTACACCCGTGGGATATATTTTCTACCCACACACATTTGGAACTCTCCTGGGGTACCCTCGCACATATTATTCCCTCATTTAATGGATATTTTCACCAAAAAGTGAAGTTTTCAAAAAGTCAGAAAATTGGCTGAAAATGACTTAATATCAAGGACTCATCGGGCGAATCACTCTGGAACTGAAATCAGAATACTCTCTGATATTTTCCCCTCTCCGAAAGTCTGAAAAATGATGGAAAAATGCCTTAGTCCAAAAAAAATTTTTTTAAACTTTTTTCAATTTTACCCCCGTGGGATATATATTCTACCCACACACATTTGGAACTCTATTGGGGTACCCTCGCACATATTATTCCCTCATTTAATGGATATTTTCACCAAAAAGTGAAGTTTTCAAAAAGTCAGAAAATTGGCTGAAAACGACTTAATATCAAGGACTCATCGGGCGAATCGCTCTGGAACTGAAATCGGAATGCTCACTGACATTTTCCCTCCTTCGAAAGTCTGAAAAATGATGGAAAAATGACTAAGTCCAAAAAAAATTTTTTCAACTTTTTTCAATTTTACCCCCATGGGATATATATTCTACCCACACACATTTGGAACTCTCCTGGGGTACCCTCACACATATTATTCCCTCATTTAATGGATATTTTCACCAAAAACTGAAGTTTTCAAACAGTCAAAATTGGCTGAAAACGTCTTAATATCAAGGACTCATCGGGCGAATCGCTCTGGAACTGAAATCGGAATGCTCACTGACATTTTTCCCTCTCCGAAAGTCTGAAAAATTATGGAAAAATGGCTAAGTCCAAAAAATTTTTTTTTCAATTTTACCCCCGTGGGATATATATTCTACCCACACACATTTGGAACTCTCCTGGGGTACCCTCGCACATATTATTCCCTCATTTAATGGATATTTTCACCAAAAGATGAAGTTTTCAAAAAGTCAGAAAATTGGCTGAAAGCAACTTAATATCAAGGACTCATCGGTCGAATCACTCTGGAACTGAAATCGGAATACTCACTGACATTTTCCCCTTTCCGAAAGTCTGAAAAATGATGGAAAAATGACTAAGTCCAAAAAAATTTTTTTTTTACTTTTTTCAATTTTACCACTGTGGGATATACTTTCTACCCACACACATTTGGAACTCTCCTGGGGTACCCTCACACATATTATTCCCTCATTTAATGTATATTTTCACCAAAAACTGAAGTTTTCAAAAAGTCAGAAAATTGGCTGAAAACGACTTAATATCAAGGACTCATCGGGCGAATCGCTCTGGAACTGAAATCGGAATGCTCACTGACATTTTTCCCTCTCCGAAAGTCTGAAAAATTATGGAAAAATGACTAAGTCCAAAAAAATTTTTTTTCAATTTTACCCCCGTGGGATATATATTCTACCCACACACATTTGGAACTCTACTGGGGTACCCTCGCACATATTATTCCCTCATTTAATGGATATTTTCACCAAAAAGTGAAGTTTTCAAAAAGTCAGAAAATTGGCTGAAAACGACTTAATATCAAGGACTCATCGGGCGAATCGCTCTGGAACTGAAATCGGAATGCTCACTGACATTTTCCCTCCTTCGAAAGTCTGAAAAATGATGGAAAAATGACTAAGTCCAAAAAAAAATTTTTTTAAACTTTTTTCTATTTTACCCCCGTGGGATATATATTCTACCCACACACATTTGGAACTCTCCTGGGGTACCCTCACACATATTATTCCCTCATTTAATGGATATTTTCACCAAAAAGTGAAGTTTTCAAAAAGTCAGAAAATTGGCTGAAAACGACTTAATATCAAAGACTCATCGTGCGAATCACTCTGGAACTGAAATCGGAATACTCACTGACATTTTCCCCTCTCCGAAAGTCTGAAAAATGATGGAAAAATGACTAAGTCCAAAAAAATTTTTTTTCAATTTTACCCCCGTGGGATATATATTCTACCCACACACATTTGGAACTCTACTGGGGTACCCTCGCACATATTATTCCCTCATTTAACGGATATTTTCACCAAAAAGTGAAGTTTTCAAAAAGTCAGAAAATTGGCTGAAAACGACTTAATATCAAGGACTCATCGGGCGAATCACTCTGGAACTGAAATCAGAATACTCTCTGACATTTTCCCCTCTCCGAAAGTCTGAAAAATGATGGAAAAATGCCTTAGTCCAAAAAAATTTTTTTTAAACTTTTTTCAATTTTACCCCTGTGGGATATATATTCTACCCACACACATTTGGAACTCTCTTGGGGTACCCTCGCACATATTATTCCCTCATTTAATGGATATTTTCACCAAAAAATGAAGTTTTCAAAAAGTCAGAAAATTGGCTGAAAGCGACTTAATATCAACCACTCATCGGGCGAATCGCTCTGTAACTGAAATCGGAATGCTCACTGACATTTTCCCCTCTCCGAAAGTCTGAAAAATGATGGAAAAATGAGTAAGTCCCAAAAAAATTTTTTCAACTTTTTTCAATTTTACCCCCGTGGGATATATATTCTACCCACACACATTTGGAACTCTCCTGGGGTACCCTCACACATATTATTCCCTCATTTAATGAATATTTTCAAAAAAAAGTGAAGTTTTCAAAAAGTCAGAAAATTGGCTGAAAACGACTAAATATCAAGGACTCATCGGGCGAATCACTCTGGAACTGAAATCAGAATACTCTCTGACATTTTCCCCTCTCCGAAAGTCTGAAAAATGATGGAAAAATGCCTTAGTCCAAAAAAAATTTTTTTAAACTTTTTTCAATTTTACCCCTGTGGGATATATATTCTACCCACACACATTTGTAACTCTCTTGGGGTACCCTCGCACATATTATTCCCTCATTTAATGGATATTTTCACCAAAAAATGAAGTTTTCAAAAAGTCAGAAAATTGGCTGAAAACGACTTAATATCAAAGACTCATCGGGCGAATCACTC
This sequence comes from Phyllobates terribilis, assembly GCF_046119375.1. NCBI lineage: Eukaryota > Metazoa > Chordata > Amphibia > Anura > Dendrobatidae > Phyllobates > Phyllobates terribilis. The sequence goes on along the minus strand of NW_027362837.1, from coordinate 6,468,427 downwards.
TGGAACTGAAATCGGAATACTCACTGACATTTTCCCCTCTCAGAAAGTCTGAAAAATGATGGAAAAATGACTAAGTCCAAAAAAATTTTTTTTATCTTTTTTCAATTTTACCACTGTGGGATATACATTCTACCCACACACATTTGGAACTCTCCTGGGGTACCCTCGCACATATTATTCCCTCATTTAACGGATATTTTCACCAAAAAGTGAAGTTTTCAAAAAGTCAGAAAATTGGCTGAAAACGACTTAATATCAAGGACTCATCGGGCGAATCGCTCTGGAACTGAAATCGGAATGCTCACTGACATTTTCCCTCCTTCGAAAGTCTGAAAAATGATGGAAAAATGACTAAGTCCAAAAAAAAATTTTTTAAAACTTTTTTCTATTTTACCCCCGTGGGATATATATTCTACCCACACACATTTGGAACTCTCCTGGGGTACCCTCACACATATTATTCCCTCATTTAATGGATATTTTCACCAAAAAGTGAAGTTTTCAAAAAGTCAGAAAATTGGCTGAAAACGACTTAATATCAAGGACTCATCGGGCGAATCACTCTGGAACTGAAATCAGAATACTCTCTGACATTTTCCCCTCTCCGAAAGTCTGAAAAATGATGGAAAAATGCCTTAGTCCAAAAAAAATTTTTTTAAACTTTTTTCAATTTTACCCCTGTGGGATATATATTCTACCCACACACATTTGGAACTCTCTTGGGGTACCCTCGCACATATTATTCCCTCATTTAATGGATATTTTCACCAAAAAATGAAGTTTTCAAAAAGTCAGAAAATTGGCTGAAAACGACTTAATATCAAAGACTCATCGGGCGAATCACTCTGGAACTGAAATCCGAATACTCACTGACATTTTCCCCTCTCCGAAAGTCTGAAAAATGATGGAAAAATGCCTTAGTCCAAAAAAAAATTTTTTCAACTTTTTTCAATTTTACCCCCGTGGGATATATATTCTACCCACACACATTTGGAACTCTCCTGGGGTACCCTCGCACATATTATTCCCTCATTTAATGGATATTTTCACCAAAAAATGAAGTTTTCAAAAAGTCAGAAAATTGGCTGAAAGCGACTTAATATCAAGGATTCATCGGGCGAATCGCTCTGTAACTGAAATCGGAATGCTCACTGACATTTTCCCCTCTCCGAAAGTCTGAAAAATGATGGAAAAATGAGTAAGTCCCAAAAAATTTTTTTCAACTTTTTTCAATTTTACCCCCGTGGGATATATATTCTACCCACACACATTTGGAAATCTCCTGGGGTACCCTCGCACATATTATTCCCTCATTTAATGGATATTTTCAAAAAAAAGTGAAGTTTTCAAAAAGTCAGAAAATTGGCTGAAAACGACTTAATATCAAGGACTCATCGGGCGAATCACTCTGGAACTGAAATCGGAATACTCACTGACATTTTCCCCTCTCCGAAAGTCTGAAAAATGATGGAAAAATGCCTTAGTCAAAAAAAAATTTTTTAAATTTTTTCAATTTTACCCCTATGGGATATACATTCTACCCACACACATTTGGAACTCTCCTGGGGTACCCTCACACATATTATTCCCTCATTTAATGTATATTTTCACCAAAAAGTGAAGTTTTCAAAAAGTCAGAAAATTGGCTGAAAGCGACTTAATATCAAAGACTCATCGGGCGAATCACTCTGGAACTGAAATCGGAATACTCACTGACATTTTCCCCTCTCCGAAAGTCTGAAAAATGATGGAAAAATGACTAAGTCCAAAAAAATTTTTTTTAAACTTTTTTCAATTTTACCCCTGTGGGATATATATTCTACCCACACACATTTGGAACTCTCTTGGGGTATCCTCGCACATATTATTCCCTCATTTAATGGATATTTTCACCAAAAAATGAAGTTTTCAAAAAGTTAGAAAATTGGCTGAAAACGACTTAATATCAAAGACTCATCGGGCGAATCACTCTGGAACTGAAATCGGAATACTCACTGACATTTTCCCCTCTCCGAAAGTCTGAAAAATGATGGAAAAATGACTAAGTCCAAAAACATTTTTTTAAACTTTTTTCAATTTTACCCCTATGGGATATACATTCTACCCACACACATTTGGAACTCTCCTGGGGTACCCTCACACATATTATTCCCTCATTTAATGTATATTTTCACCAAAAAGTGAAGTTTTCAAAAAGTCAGAAAATTGGCTGAAAGCGACTTAATATCAAGGACTCATCGGGCGAATCACTCTGGAACTGAAATTGGAATACTCACTGACATTTTCCCCTCTCCGAAAGTCTGAAAAATGATGGAAAAATGACTAAGTACAAAAAAATTTTTTTAAACTTTTTTCAATTTTACCCCCATGGGATATATATTCTACCCACACACATTTGGAACTCTCCTGGGGTACCCTCACACATATTATTCCCTCATTTAATGGATATTTTCACCAAAAACTGAAGTTTTCAAACAGTCAAAATTGGCTGAAAACTACTTAATATCAAGGACTCATCGGGCGAATCACTCTGGAACTGAAATCGGAATGCTCACTGACATTTTCCCCTCTCCGAAAGTCTGAAAAATGATGGAAAAATGCCTTAGTCCAAAAAAAAATTTTTTCAACTTTTTCAATTTTACCCCCGTGGGATATATATTCTACCCACACACATTTGGAACTCTCCTGGGGTACCCTCGCACATATTATTCCCTCATTTAATGGATATTTTCACCAAAAAATGAAGTTTTCAAAAAGTCAGAAAATTGGCTGAAAGCGACTTAATATCAAGGACTCATCGGGCGAATCGCTCTGTAACTGAAATCGGAATGCTCACTGACATTTTCCCCTCTCCGAAAGTCTGAAAAATGATGGAAAAATGAGTAAGTCCCAAAAAAATTTTTTCAACTTTTTTCAATTTTACCCCCGTGGGATATATATTCTACCCACACACATTTGGAAATCTCCTGGGGTACCCTCGCACATATTATTCCCTCATTTAATGGATATTTTCACCAAAAAATGAAGTTTTCAAAAAGTCAGAAAATTGGCTGAATGCGACTTAATATCAAGGACTCATCGGGCGAATCGCTCTGGAACTGAAATCGGAATGCTCACTGACATTTTCCCTCCTTCGAAAGTCTGAAAAATGATGGAAAAATGACTAAGTCCAAAAAAAAATTTTTTAAAACTTTTTTCTATTTTACCCCCGTGGGATATATATTCTACCCACACACATTTGGAACTCTCCTGGGGTACCCTCACACATATTATTCCCTCATTTAATGGATATTTTCAAAAAAAAGTGAAGTTTTCAAAAAGTCAGAAAATTGGCTGAAAACGACTTAATATCAAGGACTCATCGGGCGAATCACTCTGGAACTGAAATCCGAATACTCACTGACATTTTCCCCTCTCCGAAAGTCTGAAAAATGATGGAAAAATGCCTTAGTCCAAAAAAAAATTTTTTCAACTTTTTTCAATTTTACCCCCGTGGGATATATATTCTACCCACACACATTTGGAACTCTCCTGGGGTACCCTCGCACATATTATTCCCTCATTTAATGGATATTTTCACCAAAAAATGAAGTTTTCAAAAAGTCAGAAAATTGGCTGAAAGCGACTTAATATCAAGGACTCATCGCGCGAATCGCTCTGTAACTGAAATCGGAATGCTCACTGACATTTTCCCCTCTCCGAAAGTCTGAAAAATGATGGAAAAATGAGTAAGTCCCAAAAAAATTTTTTCAACTTTTTTCAATTTTACCCCCGTGGGATATATATTCTACCCACACACATTTGGAAATCTCCTGGGGTACCCTCGCACATATTATTCCCTCATTTAATGGATATTTTCACCAAAAAATGAAGTTTTCAAAAAGTCAGAAAATTGGCTGAAAGCGACTTAATATCAAGGACTCATCGGGCGAATCGCTCTGGAACTGAAATCGGAATGCTCACTGACATTTTCCCTCCTTCGAAAGTCTGAAAAATGATGGAAAAATGACTAAGTCCAAAAAAAAATTTTTTAAAACTTTTTTCTATTTTACCCCCGTGGGATATATATTCTACCCACACACATTTGGAACTCTCCTGGGGTACCCTCACACATATTATTCCCTCATTTAATGGATATTTTCAAAAAAAAGTGAAGTTTTCAAAAAGTCAGAAAATTGGCTGAAAACGACTTAATATCAAGGACTCATCGGGCGAATCACTCTGGAACTGAAATCAGAATACTCTCTGACATTTTCCCCTCTCCGAAAGTCTAAAAAATGATGGAAAAATGCCTTAGTCCAAAAAAATTTTTTTATACTTTTTTCAATTTTACCCCTGTGGGATATATATTCTACCCACACACATTTGGAACTCTCTTGGGGTACCCTCGCACATATTATTCCCTCATTTAATGGATATTTTCACCAAAAAATGAAGTTTTCAAAAAGTCAGAAAATTGGCTGAAAACGACTTAATATCAAAGACTCATCGGGCGAATCACTCTGGAACTGAAATCGGAATACTCACTGACATTTTCCCCTCTCCGAAAGTCTGAAAAATGATGGAAAAATGCCTTAGTCCAAAAAAAAATTTTTAAACTTTTTTAAATTTTACCCCTATGGGATCTACATTCTACCCACACACATTTGGAACTCTCCTGGGGTACCCTCACACATATTATTCCCTCATTTAATGTATATTTTCACCAAAAAGTGAAGTTTTCAAAAAGTCAGAAAATTGGCTGAAAGCGACTTAATATCAAGGACTCATCGGGCGAATCGCTCTGGAACTGAAATCGGAATGCTCACTGACATTTTCCCTCCTTCGAAAGTCTGAAAAATGATGGAAAAATGCCTTAGTCCAAAAAAAATTTTTTTAAACTTTTTTCAATTTTACCCCTGTGGGATATATATTCTACCCACACACATTTGGAACTCTCTTGGGGTACCCTCGCACATATTATTCCCTCATTTAATGGATATTTTCACCAAAAAATGAAGTTTTCAAAAAGTTAGAAACTTGGCTGAAAACGACTTAATATCAAAGACTCATCGGGCGAATCACTCTGGAACTGAAATCGGAATACTCACTGACATTTTCCCCTCTCCGAAAGTCTGAAAAATGATGGAAAAATGACTAAGTCCAAAAAAAAATTTTTTCAACTTTTTTCAATTTTACCCCCGTGGGATATATATTCTACCCACACACATTTGGAACTCTCCTGGGGTACCCTCGCACATATTATTCCCTCATTTAATGGATATTTTCACCAAAAAATTAAGTTTTCAAAAAGTCAGAAAATTGGCTGAAAGCGACTTAATATCACGGACTCATCAGGCGAATCGCTCTGTAACTGAAATCGGAATGCTCACTGACATTTTCCCCTCTCCGAAAGTCTGAAAAATGATGGAAAAATGAGTAAGTCCCAAAAAAATTTTTTCAGCTTTTTTCAATTTTACCCCCGTGGGATATATATTCTACCCACACACATTTGGAAATCTCCTGTGGTACCCTCGCACATATTATTCCCTCATTTAATGGATATTTTCACCAAAAAATGAAGTTTTCAAAAAGTCAGAAAATTGGCTGAAAACTACTTAATATCAAGGACTCATCGGGCGAATCGCTCTGGAACTGAAATCGGAATGCTCACTGACATTTTCCCCTCTCCGAAAGTCTGAAAAATGATGGAAAAATGACTAAGTCCAAAAAAATTTTTTTAAACTTTTTTCAATTTTACCCCCTTGGGATATATATTCTACCCACACACATTTGGAACTCTCCTGGGGTACCCTCGCACATATTATTCCCTCATTTAATGGATATTTTCACCAAAAAATGAAGTTTTCAAAAAGTCAGAAAATTGGCTGAAAACGACTTAATATTAAGGACTCATCGGGCGAATCACTCTGGAACTGAAATCAGAATACTCTCTGACATTTTCCCCTCTCCGAAAGTCTGAAAAATGATGGAAAAATGCCTTAGTCCAAAAAAAATTTTTTTAAACTTTTTTCAATTTTACCCCTGTGGGATATATATTCTACCCACACACATTTGGAACTCTCTTGGGGTACCCTCGCACATATTATTCCCTCATTTAATGGATATTTTCACCAAAAAATGAAGTTTTCAAAAAGTTAGAAAATTGGCTGAAAACGACTTAATATCAAAGACTCATCGGGCGAATCACTCTGGAACTGAAATCGGAATACTCACTGACATTTTCCCCTCTCCGAAAGTCTGAAAAATGATGGAAAAATGAGTAAGTCCCAAAAAAATTTTTTCAACTTTTTTCAATTTTACCCCCGTGGGATATATATTCTACCCACACCCATTTGGAAATCTCCTGGGGTACCCTCGCACATATTATTCCCTCATTTAATGGATATTTTCACCAAAAAATGAAGTTTTCAAAAAGTCAGAAAATTGGCTGAAAACGACTTAATATCAAGGACTCATCGGGCGAATCGCTCTGGAACTGAAATCGGAATGCTCACTGACATTTTCCCCTCTCCGAAAGTCTGAAAAATGATGGAAAAATGACTAAGTCCAAAAACATTTTTTTAAACTTTTTTCAATTTTACCCCTATGGGATATACATTCTACCCACACACATTTGGAACTCTCCTGGGGTACCCTCACACATATTATTCCCTCATTTAATGTATATTTTCACCAAAAAGTGAAGTTTTCAAAAAGTCAGAAAATTGGCTGAAAGCGACTTAATATCAAGGACTCATCGGGCGAATCACTCTGGAACTGAAATTGGAATACTCACTGACATTTTCCCCTCTCCGAAAGTCTGAAAAATGATGGAAAAATAACTAAGTCCAAAAAAATTTTTTTTTTACTTTTTTCAATTTTACCACTGTGGGATATACATTCTACCCACACATATTTGAAACTCTACTGGGGTACCCTCACACATATTATTCCCTCATTTAATGTATATTTTCACCAAAAACTGAAGTTTTCAAAAAGTCAGAAAATTGGCTGAAAACGACTTAATATCAAGGACTCATCGGGCGAATCGCTCTGGAACTGAAATCGGAATGCTCACTGACATTTTTCCCTCTCCGAAAGTCTGAAAAATTATGGAAAAATGACGAAGTCCAAAAAAAATTTTTTTCAATTTTACCCCGTGGGATATATATTCTACCCACACACATTTGGAACTCTACTGGGGTACCCTCGCACATATTATTCCCTCATTTAATGTATATTTTCACCAAAAACTGAAGTTTTCAAAAAGTCAGAAAATTGGCTGAAAGCGACTTAATATCAAGGACTCATCGGGCGAAACGCTCTGGAACTGAAATCGGAATGCTCACTGACATTTTCCCCTCTCCGAAAGTCTGAAAAATGATGGAAAAATGACTAAGTCCAAAAAAATTTTTTTTAAACTTTTTTCAATTTTACCCCCGTGGGATATATATTCTACCCACACACATTTGGAACTCTACTGGGGTACCCTCGCACATATTATTCCCTCATTTAATGGATATTTTCACCAAAAAGTGAAGTTTTCAAAAAGTCAGAAAATTGGCTGAAAACGACTTAATATCAAAGACTCATCGGGCGAATCACTCTGGAACTGAAATCGGAATACTCACTGACATTTTCCCCTCTCCGAAAGTCTGAAAAATGATGGAAAAATGACTAAGTCCAAAAAAATTTTTTTAAAACTTTTTTCAATTTTACCCCCGTGGGATATATATTCTACCCACACACATTTGGAACTCTCTTGGGGTACCCTCGCACATATTATTCCCTCATTTAATGGATATTTTCACCAAAAAATGAAGTTTTCAAAAAGTCAGAAAATTGGCTGAAAACGACTTAATATCAAAGACTCATCGGGCGAATCACTCTGGAACTGAAATCGGAATACTCACTGACATTTTCCCCTCTCCGAAAGTCTGAAAAATGATGGAAAAATGCCTTAGTCCAAAAAAAAATTTTTTCAACTTTTTTCAATTTTACCCCCGTGGGATATATATTCTACCCACACACATTTGGAACTCTCCTGGGGTACCCTCGCACATATTATTCCCTCATTTAATGGATATTTTCACCAAAAAATGAAGTTTTCAAAAAGTCAGAAAATTGGCTGAAAGTGACTTAATATCAAGGACTCATCGGCCGAATCGCTCTGGAACTGAAATCGGAATGCTCACTGACATTTTCCCCTCTCCGAAAGTCTGAAAAATGATGGAAAAATGATTAAGTCCAAAAAAATTTTTTTAAACTTTTTTCAATTTTACCCCTATGGGATATACATTCTACCCACACACATTTGGAACTCTCCTGGGGTACCCTCACACATATTATTCCCTCATTTAATGTATATTTTCACCAAAAACTGAAGTTTTCAAAAAGTCAGAAAATTGGCTGAAAGCGACTTAATATCAAGGACTCATCGGGCGAATCGCTCTGGAACTGAAATCGGAATGCTCACTGACATTTTCCCCTCTCCGAAAGTCTGAAAAATGATGGAAAAATGACTAAGTACAAAAAAATTTTTTTAAACTTTTTTCAATTTTACCCCTGTGGGATATACATTCTACCACACACATTTGGAACTCTCCTGGGGTACCCTCACACATATTATTCCCTCATTTAATGTATATTTTCACCAAAAAGTGAAGTTTTCAAAAAGTCAGAAAATTGGCTGAAAGCGACTTAATATCAAGGACTCATCGGGCGAATCACTCTGGAACTGAAATCGGAATACTCACTGACATTTTCCCCTCTTCGAAAGTCTGAAAAATGATGTAAAAATGACTAAGTCCAAAAAAAATTTTTTTCAACTTTTTTCAATTTTACCCCCGTGGGATATATATTCTACCCACACACATTTGGAACTCTCCTGGGGTACCCTCGCACAAATTATTCCCTCATTTAATGGATATTTTCACCAAAAAGTGAAGTTTTCAAAAAGTCAGAAAATTGGCTGAAAACGACTTAATATCAAGGACTCATCGCGCGAATCACTCTGGAACTGAAATTGGAATGCTCATTGACATTTTCCCCTCTCCGAAAGTCTGAAAAATGATGTAAAAATGACTAAGTCCAAAAAAAATTTTTTTCAACTTTTTTCAATTTTACCCCCGTGGGATATATATTCTACCCACACACATTTGGAACTCTCCTGGGGTACCCTCACACATATTATTCCCTCATTTAATGTATATTTTCACCAAAAAGTGAAGTTTTCAAAAAGTCTGAAAATTGGCTGAAAGCGACTTAATATCAAGGACTCATCGGGCGAATCGCTCTGGAACTGAAATCGGAATGCTCACTGACATTTTCCCCTCTCCGAAAGTCTGAAAAATGCTGGAAAAATGACTAAGTCCAAAAAAAATTTTTTTCAACTTTGTTCAATTTTACCCCTGTGGGATATACATTCTACCCACTCACATTTGGAACTCTCCTGGGGTACCCTCACACATATTATTCCCTCATTTAATGGATATTTTCACCAAAAAGTGAAGTTTTCAAAAAGTCAGAAAATTGGCTGAAAACAACTTAATATCAAGGAATCATCGGGCGAATCGCTCTGGAACTGAAATCGGAATGCTCACTGACATTTTCTCTCCTTCAAAAGTCTGAAAAATGATGGAAAATTGAATAAGTCCAAAAAAAAATTTTTAAAACTTTTTTCAATTTTATCCCCGTGGGATATATATTCTACCCACACACATTTGGAACTCTCCTGGGGTAACCTCACACATATTATTCCCTCATTTAATGGATATTTTCACCAAAAAGTGAAGTTTTCAAAAAGTCAGAAAATTGGCTGAAAACGACTTAATATCAAGGACTCATCGGGCGAATCGCTCTGGAACTGAAATCGGAATGCTCACTGACATTTTCCCCCCTTCGAAAGTCTGAAAAATGATGGAAAAATGACTAAGTCCAAAAAAAAATTTTTAGAACTTTTTTCAATTTTACCCCCGTGGGATATAGATTCTACCCACACACATTTGGAACTCTCCTTGGGTACCCTCACACATATTATTCCCTCATTTAATGGATATGTTCACCAAAAAGTGAAGTTTTCAAAAAGTCAGAAAATTGGCTGAAAACGAATTCATATCAAGGACTCAACGGGCGATTCACTCTGGAACTAAAATCGGAATGCTCACTGACATTTTCCCTCCTTCAAAAGTCTGAATAATGATGGAAAATTGACTAAGTCCAAAAAAAAATTTTTAAAACTTTTTTCAATTTTACCCCCGTGGGATATATATTCTACCCACACACATTTGGAACTCTCCTGGGGTACCCTCACACATATTATTGCCTCATTTAATGGATATTTTCACCAAAAAGTGAAGTTTACAAAAAGTCAGAAAATTGGCTGAAAACGACTTAATATCAAGGACTCATCGGGCGAATCGCTCTGGAACTGAAATCGGAATGCTCACTGACATTTTCCCTCCTTCAAAAGTCTGAAAAATGATGGAAAATTGACTAAGTCCAAAAAAAAATTTTTAAAACTTTTTTCAATTTTACCCCCGTGGGATATATATTCTACCCACACACATTTGGAACTCTCCTGGGGTAACCTCACACATATTATTCCCTCATTTAATGGATATTTTCACCAAAAAGTGAAGTTTTCAAAAAGTCAGAAAATTGGCTGAAAACAACTTAATATCAAGGACTCATCGGGCGAATCGCTCTGGAACTGAAATCGGAATGCTCACTGACATTTTCCCTCCTTCAAAAGGCTGAAAAATGATGGAAAATTGACTAAGTCCAAAAAACATTTTTTTCAACTTTTTTCAATTTTACCCCCATGGGATATATATTCTACCCACACACATTTGGAACTCTCCTGGGGTACCCTCACACATATTATTCCCTCATTTAATGGTTATTTTCACCAAAAAGTGAAGTTTTCAAAAAGTCAGAAAATTGGCTGAAAACGACTTAATATCAAGGACTCATCGTGCGAATCACTCTGGAACTGAAATCGGAATGCTCACTGACATTTTCCCCTCTCCGAAAGTCTGAAAAATGATGAAAAAATGTCAGTCCAAAAATATTTTTTTTAAACTTTTTTCAATTTTTCCCCCATGGGATATATATTCTACCCACACACATTTGGAACTCTCCTGGGGTACCCTCACACATATTATTCCCTCATTTAATGGATATTTTCACCAAAAAATGAAGTTTTCAAAAAGTCAGAAAATTGGCTGAAAACGACTTAATATCAAGGACTCATCGGGTGAATCGCTCTGGAACTGAAATCGGAATGCTCACTGACATTTTTACCTCTCCGAAAGTCTGAAAAATAATGGAAAAATGACTAAGTCCAAAAAAATTTTTTTTCAACTTTTTTCAATTTTACCCCCATGGGATATATATTCTACCCACACACATTTGGATCTCTCCTGGGGTAACCTCACACATATTATTCCCTCATTTAATGGATATTTTCACCAAAAAGTGAAGTTTTCAAAAAGTCAGAAAATTGGCTTAAAACGACTTAATATCAAGGACTCATCGGGCGAATCACTCTGGAACTGAAATCGGAATACTCACTGACATTTTCCCCTCTCCGAAAGTCTAAAAAATGATGGAAAAATGACTAAGTCCAAAAAACATTTTTTTCAACTTTTTTCAATTTTACCCCCATGGGATATATATTCTACCCACACATATTTGGAACTCTCCTGGGGTACCCTCACACATATTATTCCCTCATTTAATGGATATTTTCACCAAAAAGTGAAGTTTTCAAAAAGTCAGAAAATTGGCTGAAAACGACTTTATATCAAGGACTCATCGGGCGAATCGCTCTGGAACTGAAATCGGAATGCTCACTGACATTTTCCCCTCTCCGAAAGTCTGAAAAATGATGGAAAAATGACTAAGTCCAAAAAAATTTTTTTTAAACTTTTTTCAATTTTACCCCCATGGGATATATATTCTACCCACACACATTTGGAACTCTCCTGGGGTACCCTCACACATATTATTCCCTCATTTAATGGATATTTTCACCAAAAAGTGAAGTTTTCAAAAAGTCAGAAAATTGGCTGAAAACGACTTAATATCAAGGACTCATCGGGCGAAACGCTCTGGAACTGAAATCGGAATGCTTACTGACATTTTCCCCTCTCCGAAAGTCTGAAAAATGATGAAAAAATGACAGTCCAAAAAAATTTTTTTTAAACTTTTTTCAATTTTTCCCCCATGGGATATATATTCTACCCACACACATTTGGAACTCTCCTGGGGTACCCTCACACATATTATTCCCTCATTTAATGGATATTTTCACCAAAAAGTGAAGTTTTCAAAAAGTCAGAAAATTGGCTGAAAACGACTTAATATCAAGGACTCATCGGGCGAATCACTCTGGAACTGAAATCGGAATACTCACTGACATTTTCCCCTCTCTGAAAGCCTGAAAAATGATGGAAAAATGACTAAGTCCAAAAAAATTTTTTTTAAACTTTTTTCAATTTTACCCCCATGGGATATATATTCTACCCACACACATTTGGAACTCTCCTGGGGTACAATCACACATATTATTCCCTCATTTAATGGATATTTTCACCAAAAAGTGAAGTTTTCAAAAAGTCAGAAAATTGGCTGAAAACGACTTTATATCAAGGACTCATCGGGCGAATCGCTCTGGAACTGAAATCGGAATGCTCACTAACATTTTTCCCTCTCCGAAAGTCTGAAAAATGATGGAAAAATGACTAAGTCCAAAAAAATTTTTTTTAAACTTTTTTCAATTTTACCCCCATGGGATATATATGCTACCCACACACATTTGGAACTCTCCTGGGGTACCCTCACACATATTATTCCCTCATTTAATGGATATTTTCACCAAAAAGTGAAGTTTTCAAAAAGTCAGAAAATTGGCTGAAAACGACTTAATATCAAGGACTCATCGGGCGAATCACTCTGGAACTGAAATTGGAATACTCACTGACATTTTCCCCTCTCCAAAAGTCTGAAAAATGATGGAAAAATGACTAAGTCCAAAAAACATTTTTTTCAATTTTACCCCCGTGGGATATATAATCTACCCACACACATTTGGAACTCTCCTGGGGTACCCTCGCATATATTATGCATTAATTTAATGGATATTTTCACCAAAAAGTGAAGTTTTCAAAAAGTCAAAATTGGCTATAAACGACCTAATATCAAGGACTCATCGGGCGAATCGCTCTGGAACTGAAATCGGAATGCTCACTGACATTTTTCCCTCTCCGAAAGTCTGAAAAATGATGGAAAAATGACTAAGTCCAAAAAAAATTTTTTTAAAACTTTTTTCAATTTTACCCCCGTGGGATATACATTCTACCCACACACATTATGAACTCTCCTGGGGTACCCTCACACATATTATTCCCTCATTTAATGTATATTTTCACCAAAAAGTGAAGTTTTCAAAAAGTCAAAAAATTGGCTGAAAGCGACTTAACATCAAGGACTCATCGGGAGAATCACTCTGGAACTGAAATCGGAATACTCACTGACATTTTCCCCTCTCTGAAAGTCTGAAAAATGATGGAAAAATGACTAAGTCCAAAAAAATTTTTTTTTTTACTTTTTTCAATTTTACCCCTGTGGGATATACATTCTACCCACACACATTTGGATCTCTTCTGGGGTACCCTCACACATATTATTCCCTCATTTAATGGATATTTTCACCAAAAAGTGAAGTTTTCAAAAAGTCAGAAAATTGGCTGAAAACGACTTAATATCAAGGACTCATCGGGCGAATCGCTCTGGAACTGAAATCGGAATGCTCACTGACATTTTCCCCTCTCTGAAAGTCTGAAAAATGATGGAAAAATGACTAAGTCCAAAAAAATTTTTTTTTTACTTTTTTCAATTTTACCCCTGTGGGATATACATTCTACCCACACACATTTGGATCTCTCCTGGGGTACCCTTGCACATATTATTCCCTCATTTAATGGATATTTTCACCAAAAAGTGAAGTTTTCAAAAAGTCAGAAAATTGGCTGAAAACGACTTAATATCAAGGTCTCATCGGGCGAATCACTCTGGAACTGAAATCGGAATAGTCACTGACATTTTCCCCTCTCCGAAAGTCTGAAAAATGATGGAAAAATGACTAAGTCCAAAAAAATTTTTTTTTTTACTTTTTTCAATTTTACCCCTGTGGGATATACAATCTACCCAAACAGATTTGGATCTCTCCTGGGGTACCCTCACACATATAATTCCCTCATTTAATTGATATTTTCACCAAAAAGTGAAGTTTTCAAAAAGTCAGAAAATTGGCTGAAAACGACTTAATATCAAGGACTCATCGGGCGAATCGCTCTGGAACTGAAATCGGAATGCTCACTGACATTTTCCCCTCTCTGAAAGTCTGAAAAATGATGGAAAAATGACTAAGTCCCAAAAATTTTTTTTTTTTACTTTTTTCAATTTTACCCCTGTGGGATATATATTCTACCCACACACATTTGGAACTCTCCTGGGGTACCCTCACACATATTATTCCCTCATTTAATGGATATTTTCACCAAAAAATGAAGTTTTCAAAAAGTCAGAAAATTGGCTGAAAACGACTTAATATCAAGGACTCATCGGGCGAATCGCTCTGGAACTGAAATCGGAATGCTCACTGATATTTTCCCCTCTCCAAAAGTCTGAAAAATGATGGAAAAATGACTAAGTCCAAAAAACATTTTTTTAAATTTTACCCCCGTGGGATATATATTCTACCCATACACATTTGGAACTCTCCTGGGGTACCCTCGCATATATTATGCCCTAATTTAATGGATATTTTCACCAAAAAGTGAAGTTTTCAAAAAGTCAAAATTGGCTATAAACGACCTAATATCAAGGACTCATCGGGCGAATCGCTCTGGAACTGCAATCGGAATGCTCACTGACATTTTTCCCTCTCCGAAAGTCTGAAAAATGATGGAAAAATGACTAAGTCCAAAAAAAATTTTTTTAAAACTTTTTTCAATTTTACCCCCGTGGGATATACATTCTACCCACACACATTATGAACTCTCCTGGGGTACCCTCACACATATTATTCCCTCATTTAATGTATATTTTCACCAAAAAGTGAAGTTTTCAAAAAGTCAGAAAATTGGCTGAAAGCGACTTAACATCAAGGACTCATCGGGAGAATCACTCTGGAACTGAAATCGGAATACTCACTGACATTTTCCCCTCTCCGAAAGTCTGAAAAATGATGGAAAAATGACTAAGTCCAAAAAAATTTTTTTTTAACTTTTTTCAATTTTACCCCTGTGGGATATACATTCTACCCACACACATTTGGATCTCTCCTGGGGTACCCTTGCACATATTATTCCCTCATTTAATGTATATTTTCACCAAAAAGTGAAGTTTTCAAAAAGTCAGAAAATTGGCTGAAAACGACTTAATATCAAGGACTCATCGTGCGAATCGCTCTGGAACTGAAATTGGAATGCTCACTGACATTTTCCCCTCTCTGAAAGTCTGAAAAATGATGGAAAAATGACTAAGTCCAAAAAAATTTTTTTTTTACTTTTTTCAATTTTACCCCTGTGGGATATACATTCTACCCACACACATTTGGATCTCTCCTGGGGTACCCTTGCACATATTATTCCCTCATTTAATGGATATTTTCACCAAAAAGTGAAGTTTTCAAAAAGTCAGAAAATTGGTTGAAAACGACTTAATATCAAGGTCTCATCGGGCGAATCACTCTGGAACTGAAATCGGAATAGTCACTGACATTTTCCCCTCTCCGAAAGTCTGAAAAATGCTGGAAAAATTACTAAGTCCCAAAAAATTTTTTTTTAACTTTTTTCAATTTTACCCCTGTGGGATATATATTCTACCCACACACATTTGGAACTCTCCTGGGGTACCCTCACACATATTATTCCCTCATTTAATGGATATTTTCACCAAAAAGTGAAGTTTTCAAAAAGTCAGAAAATTGGCTGAAAACGACTTAATATCAAGGACTCATCGGGCGAATCACTCTGGAACTGAAATCGGAATACTCACTGACATTTTCCCCTCTCTGAAAGTCTGAAAAATGATGGAAAAATGACTAAGTCCAAAAAAATTTTTTTTTTTACTTTTTTCAATTTTACCCCTGTGGGATATACAATCTACCCAAACACATTTGGATCTCTCCTGGGGTACCCTCACACATATTATTCCCTCATTTAATGGATATTTTCACCAAAAAGTGAAGTTTTCAAAAAGTCAGAAAATTGGCTGAAAACGACTTAACATCAAGGACTCATCGTGCGAATCACTCTGGAACTGAAATCGGAATGCTCACTGACATTTTCCCCTCTCCGAAAGTCTGAAAAATGATGGAAAAATGACTAAGTCCAAAAAAATTTTTTTTAAACTTTTTTCAATTTTACCCCTGTGGAATATACATTCTACCCACACACATTTGGAACTCTCCTGGGGTACCCTCACACATATTATTCCCTCATTTAATGGATATTTTCACCAAAAAGTGAAGTTTTCAAAAAGTCAGAAAATTGGCTGAAAACGACTTAATATCAAGGACTCATCGTGCGAATCACTCTGGAACTGAAATCGGAATGCTCACTGACATTTTCCCCTCTCTGAAAGTCTGAAAAATGCTGGAAAAATGACTAAGTCCCAAAAAATTTTTTTTTAACTTTTTTCAATTTTACCCCTGTGGGATATATATTCTACCCACACACATTTGGAACTCTCCTGGGGTACCCTCACACATATTATTCCCTCATTTAATGGATATTTTCACCAAAAAATGAAGTTTTCAAAAAGTCAGAAAATTGGCTGAAAACGACTTAATATCAAGGACTCATCGGGCGAATCGCTCTGGAACTGAAATCGGAATGCTCACTGACATTTTCCCCTCTCCGAAAGTCTGAAAAATGATGGAAAAATGACTAAGTCCAAAAAAATTTTTTTTAAACTTTTTTCAATTTTACCCCTGTGGGATATACATTCTACCCACACACATTTGGAACTCTCCTGGGGTACCCTCACACATATTATTCCCTCATTTAATGGATATTTTCACCAAAAAGTGAAGTTTTCAAAAAGTCAGAAAATTGGCTGAAAACGACTTAATATCAAGGACTCATCGTGCGAATCACTCTGGAACTGAAATCGGAATGCTCACTGACATTTTCCCCTCTCTGAAAGTCTGAAAAATGCTGGAAAAATGACTAAGTCCAAAAAAATTTTTTTTTAACTTATTTCAATTTTACCCCTGTGGGATATACATTCTTCCCACACACATTTGGATCTCTCCTGGGGTACCCTCACACATATTATGCCCTCATTTAATGGATATTTTCACCAAAAAGTGAAGTTTTCAAAAAGTCAGAAAATTGGCTGAAAACGACTTAATATCAAGGACTCATCGGGCGAATCACTCTGGAACTGAAATCGGAATACTCACTGACATTTTCCCCTCTCCGAAAGTCTGAAAAATGATGGAAAAATGACTAAGACCAAAAAACATTTTTTTCAACTTTTTTCAATTTTACCCCCATGGGATATATATTCTACCCACACACATTTGGAACTCTCCTGGGGTACCCTCACACATATTATTCCCTCATTTAATGGTTATTTTCACCAAAAAGTGAAGTTTTCAAAAAGTCAGAAAATTGGCTGAAAACGACTTAATATCAAGGACTCATCGGGCGAATCGCTCTGGAACTGAAATCGGAATGCTCACTGACATTTTCCCCTCTCTGAAAGTCTGAAAAATGCTGGAAAAATGACTAAGTCCCAAAAAATTTTTTTTTAACTTTTTTCAATTTTACCCCTGTGGGATATATATTCTACCCACACACATTTGGAACTCTCCTGGGGTACCCTCACACATATTATTCCCTCATTTAATGGATATTTTCACCAAAAAATGAAGTTTTCAAAAAGTCAGAAAATTGGCTGAAAACGACTTAATATCAAGGACTCATCGGGCGAATCACTCTGGAACTGAAATCTGAATGCTCACTGACAGTTTCCCCTCTCCGAAAGTCTGAAAAATGATGGAAAAATGACTAAGTCCAAAAAAATTTTTTTTAAACTTTTTTCAATTTTACCCCTGTGGGATATACATTCTACCCACACACATTTGGAACTCTCCTGGGGTACCCTCACACATATTATTCCCTCATTTAATGGTTATTTTCACCAAAAAGTGAAGTTTTCAAAACGTCAGAAAATTGGCTGAAAACGACTTAATATCAAGGACTCATCATGCGAATCACTCTGGAATTGAAATCGGAATGCTCACTGACATTTTCCCCTCTCTGAAAGTCTGAAAAATGCTGGAAAAATGACTAAGTCCAAAAAAATTTTTTCTTAACTTATTTCAATTTTACCCCTGTGGGATATACATTCTTCCCACACACATTTGGATCTCTCCTGGGGTACCCTCACACATATTATGCCCTCATTTAATGGATATTTTCACCAAAAAGTGAAGTTTTCAAAAAGTCAGAAAATTGGCTGAAAACGACTTAATATCAAGGACTCATCGGGCGAATCACTCTGGAACTGAAATCGGAATACTCACTGACATTTTCCCCTCTCCGAAAGTCTGAAAAATGATGGAAAAATGACTAAGTCCAAAAAAATTTTTTTTTAACTTTTTTCAATTTTACCCCTGTGGGATATGCATTTTACCCACACACATTTGGATCTCTCCTGGGGTACCCTCACACATATTATTCCCTCATTTAATGGATATTTTCACCAAAAAGTGAAGTTTTCAAAAAGTCAGAAAATTGGCTGAAAACGACTTAGCATCAAGGACTCATCGAGCGAATCACTCTGGAACTGAAATCGGAATGCTCACTGACATTTTCCCCTCTCCGAAAGTCTGAAAAATGATGGAAAAATGACTAAGTCCAAAAAAATTTTTTTTAAACTTTTTTCAATTTTTCCCCCATGGGATATATATTCTACCCACACACATTTGGAACTCTCCTGGGGTACCCTCACACATATTATTCCCTCATTTAATGGATATTTTCACCAAAAAATGAAGTTTTCAAAAAGTCAGAAAATTGGCTGAAAACGACTTAATATCAAGGACTCATCGGGCGAATCGCTCTGGAACTGAAATCGGAATGCTCACTGACATTTTTCCCTCTCCGAAAGTCTGAAAAATAATGGAAAAATGACTAAGTCCAAAAAACATTTTTTTCAACTTTTTTCAATTTTACCCCCATGGGATATATATTCTACCCACACACATTTGGAACTCTCCTGGGGTACCCTCACACATATTATTCCCTCATTTAATGGTTATTTTCACCAAAAAGTGAAGTTTTCAAAAAGTCAGAAAATTGGCTGAAAACAACTTAACATCAAGGACTCATCGTGCGAATCACTCTGGAACTGAAATCGGAATGCTCACTGACATTTTCCCCTCTCCGAAAGTCTGAAAAATGATGGAAAAATGACTAAGTCCAAAAAAATTTTTTTTAAACTTTTTTCAATTTTACCCCTGTGGGATATACATTCTACCCACACACATTTGGAACTCTCCTGGGGTACCCTCACACATATTATTCCCTCATTTAATGGATATTTTCACCAAAAAGTGAAGTTTTCAAAAAGTCAGAAAATTGGCTGAAAACGACTTAATATCAAGGACTCATCGGGCGAATCGCTCTGGAACTGAAATCTGAATGCTCACTGACAGTTTCCCCTCTCCGAAAGTCTGAAAAATGATGGAAAAATGACTAAGTCCAAAAAACATTTTTTTCAACTTTTTTCAATTTTACCCCCATGGGATATATATTCTACCCACACACATTTGGAACTCTCCTGGGGTACCCTCACACATATTATTCCCTCATTTAATGGTTATTTTCACCAAAAAGTGAAGTTTTCAAAAAGTCAGAAAATTGGCTGAAAACGACTTAATATCAAGGACTCATCGTGCGAATCACTCTGGAACTGAAATCGGAATGCTCACTGACATTTTCCCCTCTCCGAAAGTCTGAAAAATGATGGAAAAATGACTAAGTCCAAAAAAATTTTTTTTAAACTTTTTTCAATTTTACCCCTGTGGGATATACATTCTACCCACACACATTTGGAACTCTCCTGGGGTACCCTCACACATATTATTCCCTCATTTAATGGATATTTTCACCAAAAAGTGAAGTTTTCAAAAAGTCAGAAAATTGGCTGAAAACGACTTAATATCAAGGACTCATCGTGCGAATCACTCTGGAACTGAAATCGGAATGCTTACTGACATTTTCCCCTCTCTGAAAGTCTGAAAAATGCTGGAAAAATGACTAAGTCCAAAAAAAATTTTTTTTAACTTATTTCAATTTTACCCCTGTGGGATATACATTCTTCCCACACACATTTGGATCTCTCCTGGGGTACCCTCACACATATTATGCCCTCATTTAATGGATATTTTCACCAAAAAGTGAAGTTTTCAAAAAGTCAGAAAATTGGCTGAAAACGACTTAATATCAAGGACTCATCGTGCGAATCGCTCTGGAACTGAAATCGGAATGCTCACTGACATTTTCCCCTCTCCGAAAGTCTGAAAAATGATGGAAAAATGACTAAGTCCAAAAAAATTTTTTTTAAACTTTTTTCAATTTTTCCCCCATGGGATATATATTCTACCCACACACATTTGGAACTCTCCTGGGGTACCCTCACACATATTATTCCCTCATTTAATGGTTATTTTCACCAAAAAGTGAAGTTTTCAAAACGTCAGAAAATTGGCTGAAAACGACTTAATATCAAGGACTCATCATGCGAATCACTCTGGAACTGAAATCGGAATGCTCACTGACATTTTCCCCTCTCTGAAAGTCTGAAAAATGCTGGAAAAATGACTAAGTCCAAAAAAATTTTTTTTTAACTTATTTCAATTTTACCCCTGTGGGATATACATTCTTCCCACACACATTTGGATCTCTCCTGGGGTACCCTCACACATATTATGCCCTCATTTAATGGATATTTTCACCAAAAAGTGAAGTTTTCAAAAAGTCAGAAAATTGGCTGAAAACGACTTAATATCAAGGACTCATCGGGCGAATCACTCTGGAACTGAAATCGGAATACTCACTGACATTTTCCCCTCTCCGAAAGTCTGAAAAATGATGGAAAAATGACTAAGTCCAAAAAAATTTTTTTTTAACTTTTTTCAATTTTACCCCTGTGGGATATGCATTTTACCCACACACATTTGGATCTCTCCTGGGGTACCCTCACACATATTATTCCCTCATTTAATGGATATTTTCACCAAAAAGTGAAGTTTTCAAAAAGTCAGAAAATTGGCTGAAAACGACTTAGCATCAAGGACTCATCGAGCGAATCACTCTGGAACTGAAATCGGAATGCTCACTGACATTTTCCCCTCTCCGAAAGTCTGAAAAATGATGGAAAAATGACTAAGTCCAAAAAAATTTTTTTTAAACTTTTTTCAATTTTTCCCCCATGGGATATATATTCTACCCACACACATTTGGAACTCTCCTGGGGTACCCTCACACATATTATTCCCTCATTTAATGGTTATTTTCACCAAAAAGTGAAGTTTTCAAAAAGTCAGAAAATTGGCTGAAAACAACTTAACATCAAGGACTCATCGTGCGAATCACTCTGGAACTGAAATCGGAATGCTCACTGACATTTTCCCCTCTCCGAAAGTCTGAAAAATGATGGAAAAATGACTAAGTCCAAAAAAATTTTTTTTAAACTTTTTTCAATTTTACCCCTGTGGGATATACATTCTACCCACACACATTTGGAACTCTCCTGGGGTACCCTCACACATATTATTCCCTCATTTAATGGATATTTTCACCAAAAAGTGAAGTTTTCAAAAAGTCAGAAAATTGGCTGAAAACGACTTAATATCAAGGACTCATCGGGCGAATCGCTCTGGAACTGAAATCTGAATGCTCACTGACAGTTTCCCCTCTCCGAAAGTCTGAAAAATGATGGAAAAATGACTAAGTCCAAAAAACATTTTTTTCAACTTTTTTCAATTTTACCCCCATGGGATATATATTCTACCCACACACATTTGGAACTCTCCTGGGGTACCCTCACACATATTATTCCCTCATTTAATGGTTATTTTCACCAAAAAGTGAAGTTTTCAAAAAGTCAGAAAATTGGCTGAAAACGACTTAATATCAAGGACTCATCGTGCGAATCACTCTGGAACTGAAATCGGAATGCTCACTGACATTTTCCCCTCTCCGAAAGTCTGAAAAATGATGGAAAAATGACTAAGTCCAAAAAAATTTTTTTTAAACTTTTTTCAATTTTACCCCTGTGGGATATACATTCTACCCACACACATTTGGAACTCTCCTGGGGTACCCTCACACATATTATTCCCTCATTTAATGGATATTTTCACCAAAAAGTGAAGTTTTCAAAAAGTCAGAAAATTGGCTGAAAACGACTTAATATCAAGGACTCATCGTGCGAATCACTCTGGAACTGAAATCGGAATGCTTACTGACATTTTCCCCTCTCTGAAAGTCTGAAAAATGCTGGAAAAATGACTAAGTCCAAAAAAAATTTTTTTTAACTTATTTCAATTTTACCCCTGTGGGATATACATTCTTCCCACACACATTTGGATCTCTCCTGGGGTACCCTCACACATATTATGCCCTCATTTAATGGATATTTTCACCAAAAAGTGAAGTTTTCAAAAAGTCAGAAAATTGGCTGAAAACGACTTAATATCAAGGACTCATCGTGCGAATCGCTCTGGAACTGAAATCGGAATGCTCACTGACATTTTCCCCTCTCCGAAAGTCTGAAAAATGATGGAAAAATGACTAAGTCCAAAAAAATTTTTTTTAAACTTTTTTCAATTTTTCCCCCATGGGATATATATTCTACCCACACACATTTGGAACTCTCCTGGGGTACCCTCACACATATTATTCCCTCATTTAATGGTTATTTTCACCAAAAAGTGAAGTTTTCAAAACGTCAGAAAATTGGCTGAAAACGACTTAATATCAAGGACTCATCATGCGAATCACTCTGGAACTGAAATCGGAATGCTCACTGACATTTTCCCCTCTCTGAAAGTCTGAAAAATGCTGGAAAAATGACTAAGTCCAAAAAAATTTTTTTTTAACTTATTTCAATTTTACCCCTGTGGGATATACATTCTTCCCACACACATTTGGATCTCTCCTGGGGTACCCTCACACATATTATGCCCTCATTTAATGGATATTTTCACCAAAAAGTGAAGTTTTCAAAAAGTCAGAAAATTGGCTGAAAACGACTTAATATCAAGGACTCATCGGGCGAATCACTCTGGAACTGAAATCGGAATACTCACTGACATTTTCCCCTCTCCGAAAGTCTGAAAAATGATGGAAAAATGACTAAGTCCAAAAAAATTTTTTTTTAACTTTTTTCAATTTTACCCCTGTGGGATATGCATTTTACCCACACACATTTGGATCTCTCCTGGGGTACCCTCACACATATTATTCCCTCATTTAATGGATATTTTCACCAAAAAGTGAAGTTTTCAAAAAGTCAGAAAATTGGCTGAAAACGACTTAGCATCAAGGACTCATCGAGCGAATCACTCTGGAACTGAAATCGGAATGCTCACTGACATTTTCCCCTCTCCGAAAGTCTGAAAAATGATGGAAAAATGACTAAGTCCAAAAAAATTTTTTTTAAACTTTTTTCAATTTTTCCCCCATGGGATATATATTCTACCCACACACATTTGGAACTCTCCTGGGGTACCCTCACACATATTATTCACTCATTTAATGGATATTTTCACAAAAAAAATGAAGTTTTCAAAAAATCAGAAAATTGGCTGAAAACGACTTAATATCAAGGACTCATCGGGCGAATCGCTCTGGAACTGAAATCGGAATGCTCACTCACATTTTTCCCTCTCCGAAAGTCTGAAAAATAATGGAAAAATGACTAAGTCCAAAAAATTTTTTTTTAAACTTTTTTCAATTTTTCCCCCATGGGATATATATTCTACCCGCACACATTTGGAACTCTCCTGGGGTACCCTCACACATATTATTCCCTCATTTAATGGATATTTTCACCAAAAAGTGAAGTTTTCAAAAAGTCAGAAAATTGGCTGAAAACGACTTAATATCAAGGACTCATCGGGCGAATCGCTCTGGAACTGAAATCGGAATGCTCACTGACATTTTCCCCTCTCTGAAAGTCTGAAAAATGCTGGAAAAATGACTAAGTTCAAAAAATTTTTTTTTTAACTTTTTTCAATTTTACCCCTGTGGGATATACATTCTACCCACACACATTTGGATCTCTCCTGGGGTACCCTCACACATATTATTCCCTCATTTAATGGATATTTTCACCAAAAAGTGAAGTTTTCAAAAAGTCAGAAAATTGGCTGAAAACGACTTAATATCAAGGACTCATCGGGCGAATCGCTCTGGAACTGAAATCGGAATGCTCACTGACATTTTCCCCTCTCCGAAAGTCTGAAAAATGATGGAAAAATGACTAAGTCCAAAAAATTTTTTTTAAACTTTTTTCAATTTTTCCCCCATGGGATATATATTCTACCCACACACATTTGGAACTCTCCTGGGGTACCCTCACACATATTATTCCCTCATTTAATGGATATTTTCACCAAAAAGTAAAGTTTTCAAAAAGTCAGAAAATTGGCTGAAAACGACTTAATATCAAGGACTCATCGGGCGAATCACTCTGGAACTGAAATCGGAATGCTCACTGACATTTTTCCCTCTCCGAAAGTCTGAAAAATAATGGAAAAATGACTAAGTCCAAAAAACATTTTTTTCAACTTTTTTCAATTTTACCCCCATGGGATATATATTCTACCCACACACATTTGGAACTCTCCTGGGGTACCCTCACACATATTATTCCCTCATTTAATGGTTATTTTCACCAAAAAGTGAAGTTTTCAAAAAGTCAGAAAATTGGCTGAAAACGACTTAACATCAAGGACTCATCGTGCGAATCACTCTGGAACTGAAATCGGAATGCTCACTGACATTTTCCCCTCTCCGAAAGTCTGAAAAATGATGGAAAAATGACTAAGTCCAAAAAAATTTTTTTTAAACTTTTTTCAATTTTACCCCTGTGGGATATACATTCTACCCACACACATTTGGAACTCTCCTGGGGTACCCTCACACATATTATTCCCTCATTTAATGGATATTTTCACCAAAAAGTGAAGTTTTCAAAAAGTCAGAAAATTGGCTGAAAACGACTTAATATCAAGGACTCATCGTGCGAATCACTCTGGAACTGAAATCGGAATGCTCACTGACATTTTCCCCTCTCCGAAAGTCTGAAAAATGATGGAAAAATGACTAAGTCCAAAAAAATTTTTTTTAAACTTTTTTCAATTTTACCCCTGTGGGATATACATTCTACCCACACACATTTGGAACTCTCCTGGGGTACCCTCACACATATTATTCCCTCATTTAATGGATATTTTCACCAAAAAGTGAAGTTTTCAAAAAGTCAGAAAATTGGCTGAAAACGACTTAATATCAAGGACTCATCGTGCGAATCGCTCTGGAACTGAAATCGGAATGCTCACTGACATTTTCCCCTCTCCGAAAGTCTGAAAAATGATGGAAAAATGACTAAGTCCAAAAAAATTTTTTTTAAACTTTTTTCAATTTTTCCCCCATGGGATATATATTCTACCCACACACATTTGGAACTCTCCTGGGGTACCCTCACACATATTATTCCCTCATTTAATGGTTATTTTCACCAAAAAGTGAAGTTTTCAAAACGTCAGAAAATTGGCTGAAAACGACTTAATATCAAGGACTCATCATGCGAATCACTCTGGAACTGAAATCGGAATGCTCACTGACATTTTCCCCTCTCTGAAAGTCTGAAAAATGCTGGAAAAATGACTAAGTCCAAAAAAATTTTTTTTTAACTTATTTCAATTTTACCCCTGTGGGATATACATTCTTCCCAAACACATTTGGATCTCTCCTGGGGTACCCTCACACATATTATTCCCTCATTTAATGGATATTTTCACCAAAAAGTGAAGTTTTCAAAAAGTCAGAAAATTGGCTGAAAACTACTTTATATCAAGGACTCATCGTGCGAATCACTCTGGAACTGAAATCGGAATGCTCACTGACATTTTCCCCTCTCCGAAAGTCTGAAAAATGATGGAAAAATGACTAAGTCCAAAAAATTTTTTTTTCAACTTTTTTCAATTTTACCCCCATGGGATATATATTCTACCCACACACATTTGGAACTCTCCTGGGGTACCCTCACACATATTATTCCCTCATTTAATGGATATTTTCACCAAAAAGTGAAGTTTTCAAAAAGTCAGAAAATTGGCTGAAAACGACTTAATATCAAGGACTCATCGGGCGAATCGCTCTGGAACTGAAATCGGAATGCTCACTCACATTTTTCCCTCTCCGAAAGTCTGAAAAATAATGGAAAAATGACTAAGTCCAAAAAATTTTTTTTTAAACTTTTTTCAATTTTTCCCCCATGGGATATATATTCTACCCGCACACATTTGGAACTCTCCTGGGGTACCCTCACACATATTATTCCCTCATTTAATGGATATTTTCACCAAAAAGTGAAGTTTTCAAAAAGTCAGAAAATTGGCTGAAAACGACTTAATATCAAGGACTCATCGGGCGAATCGCTCTGGAACTGAAATCGGAATGCTCACTGACATTTTCCCCTCTCTGAAAGTCTGAAAAATGCTGGAAAAATGACTAAGTTCAAAAAATTTTTTTTTTTACTTTTTTCAATTTTACCCCTGTGGGATATACATTCTACCCACACACATTTGGATCTCTCCTGGGGTACCCTCACACATATTATTTCCTCATTTAATGGATATTTTCACCAAAAAGTGAAGTTTTCAAAAAGTCAGAAAATTGGCTGAAAACGACTTAATATCAAGGACTCATCGGGCGAATCACTCTGGAACTGAAATCGGAATACTCACTGACATTTTCCCCTCTCCGAAAGTCTGAAAAATGATGGAAAAATGACTAAGTCCAAAAAACATTTTTTTAAACTTTTTTCAATTTTACCCCCATGGGATATATATTCTACCCACACACATTTGGATCTCTCCTGGGGTACCCTCACACATATTATTCCCTCATTTAATGGATATTTTCACCAAAAAGTGAAGTTTTCAAAAAGTCAGAAAATTGGCTGAAAACGACTTAATATCAAGGACTCATCGAGCGAATCACTCCGGAACTGAAATCGGAATACTCACTGACATTTTCCCCTCTCCGAAAGTCTGAAAAATGATGGAAAAATGACTAAGACCAAAAAACATTTTTTTCAACTTTTTTCAATTTTACCCCCATGGGATATATATTCTACCCACACATATTTGGAACTCTCCTGGGGTACCCTCACACATATTATTCCCTCATTTAATGGATATTTTCACCAAAAAGTGAAGTTTTCAAAAAGTCAGAAAATTGGCTGAAAACGACTTAACATCAAGGACTCATCGTGCGAATCACTCTGGAACTGAAATCGGAATGCTCACTGACATTTTCCCCTCTCCGAAAGTCTGAAAAATGATGGAAAAATGACTAAGACCAAAAAACATTTTTTTCAACTTTTTTCAATTTTACCCCCATGGGATATATATTCTACCCACACATATTTGGAACTCTCCTGGGGTACCCTCACACATATTATTCCCTCATTTAATGGATATTTTCACCAAAAAGTGAAGTTTTCAAAAAGTCAGAAAATTGGCTGAAAACGACTTAACATCAAGGACTCATCGTGCGAATCACTCTGGAACTGAAATCGGAATGCTCACTGACATTTTCCCCTCTCCGAAAGTCTGAAAAATGATGGAAAAATGACTAAGTCCAAAAAAATTTTTTTTAAACTTTTTTCAATTTTACCCCTGTGGGATATACATTCTACCCACACACATTTGGAACTCTCCTGGGGTACCCTCACACATATTATTCCCTCATTTAATGGATATTTTCACCAAAAAGTGAAGTTTTCAAAAAGTCAGAAAATTGGCTGAAAACGACAATATCAAGGACTCATCGGGCGAATCGCTCTGGAACTGAAATCGGAATGCTCACTGACATTTTCCCCTCTCTGAAAGTCTGAAAAATGCTGGAAAAATGACTAAGTTCAAAAAATTTTTTTTTTAACTTTTTTCAATTTTACCCCTGTGGGATATACATTCTACCCACACACATTTGGATCTCTCCTGGGGTACCCTCACACATATTATTCCCTCATTTAATGGATATTTTCACCAAAAAGTGAAGTTTTCAAAAAGTCAGAAAATTGGCTGAAAACGACTTAATATCAAGGACTCATCGGGCGAATCACTCTGGAACTGAAATCGGAATACTCACTGACATTTTCCCCTCTCCGAAAGTCTGAAAAATGATGGAAAAATGACTAAGTCCAAAAAACATTTTTTTAAACTTTTTTCAATTTTACCCCCATGGGATATATATTCTACCCACACACATTTGGATCTCTCCTGGGGTACCCTCACACATATTATTCCCTCATTTAATGGATATTTTCACCAAAAAGTGAAGTTTTCAAAAAGTCAGAAAATTGGCTGAAAACGACTTAATATCAAGGACTCATCGAGCGAATCACTCTGGAACTGAAATCGGAATACTCACTGACATTTTCCCCTCTCCGAAAGTCTGAAAAATGATGGAAAAATGACTAAGACCAAAAAACATTTTTTTCAACTTTTTTCAATTTTACCCCCATGGGATATATATTCTACCCACACATATTTGGAACTCTCCTGGGGTACCCTCACACATATTATTCCCTCATTTAATGGATATTTTCACCAAAAAGTGAAGTTTTCAAAAAGTCAGAAAATTGGCTGAAAACGACTTAATATCAAGGACTCATCGGGCGAATCGCTCTGGAACTGAAATCGGAATGCTCACTGACATTTTCCCCTCTCCGAAAGTCTGAAAAATGATGGAAAAATGACTAAGTCCAAAAAATTTTTTTTAAACTTTTTTCAATTTTTCCCCCATGGGATATATATTCTACCCACACACATTTGGAACTCTCCTGGGGTACCCTCACACATATTATTCCCTCATTTAATGGATATTTTCACCAAAAAGTGAAGTTTTCAAAAAGTCAGAAAATTGGCTGAAAACGACTTAATATCAAGGACTCATCGGGCGAATCACTCTGGAACTGAAATCGGAATACTCACTGACATTTTTCTCTCTCCGAAAGTCTGAAAAATAATGGAAAAATGACTAAGTCCAAAAAAATTTTTTTTAAACTTTTTTCAATTTTTCCCACATGGGATATATATTCTACCCACACACATTTGGAACTCTCCTTTGGTACCCTCACACATATTATTCCCTCATTTATTGGATATTTTCACCAAAAAGTGAAGTTTTCAAAAAGTCAGAAAATTGGCTGAAAACGACAATATCAAGGACTCATCGGGCGAATCACTCTGGAACTGAAATCGGAATACTCACTGGCATTTTCCCCTCTCCGAAAGTCTGAAAAATGATGGAAAAATGACTAAGTCCAAAAAACATTTTTTTAAACTTTTTTCAATTTTACCCCCATGGGATATATATTCTACCCACACACATTTGGATCTCTCCTGGGGTACCCTCACACATATTATTCCCTCATTTAATGGATATTTTCACCAAAAAGTGAAGTTTTCAAAAAGTCAGAAAATTGGCTGAAAACGATTTAATATCAAGGACTGATCGGGTGAATCGCTCTGGAACTGAAATCGGAATGTTCACTGACATTTTTCCCTCTCCGAAAGTCTGAAAAATGATGGAAAAATGACTAAGTCCAAAAAAATTTTTTTTTAACTTTTTTCAATTTTGCCCCTGTGGGATATACATTCTACCCACACACATTTGGATCTCTCCTGGGGTACCCTCACACATAATATCCATTAAATGAGGAAATAATTTCACCAAAAAGTGAAGTTTTCAAAAAGTCAGAAAATTGGCTGAAAATGACTTAATATCAAGGACTCATCGGGCGAATCACTCTGGAACTGAAATCGGAATACTCACTGACATTTTCCCCTCTCCGAAAGTCTGAAAAATGATGGAAAAATGACTAAGTCCAAAAAACATTTTTTTCAACTTTTTGCAATTTTACCCCCGTGGGATATATATTCTAACAACACACATTTGGAACTCTCCTGGGGTACCCTCGCACATATTATTCCCTCATTTAATGGATATTTTCACCAAAAAGTGAAGTTTCAAAAAGTCAGAAAATTGGCTGAAAACGACTTAATATCAAGGACTCATCGGGTGAATCGCTCTGGAACTGATATTGGAATGCTCACTGACATTTTCCCCTCTTCGAAAGTCTGAAAAATGATGGAAAAATGACTAAGTCCCAAAAAATTTTTTTTTACTTTTTTCAATTTTACCCCTGTGGGATATACATTCTACCCACACACATTTGGATCTCTCCTTGGGTACCCTCACACATATTATTTCCTCATTTAATGGATATTTTCACCAAAAAGTGAAGTTTTCAAAAAGTCAGAAAATTGGCTGAAAACGACTTAATATCAAGGACTCATCGGGCGAAACACTCTGGAACTGAAATCAGAATACTCTCTGACATTTTACCCTCTCCGAATGTCTGAAAAATGATGGAAAAATGACTAAGTCCAAAAAAAATTTTTTTAAAACTTTTTTCAATTTTACCCCCGTGGGATATACATTCTACCCACACACATTATGAACTCTCCTGGGGTACCCTCACACATATTATTCCCTCATTTAATGGATATTTTCACCAAAAAGTGAAGTTTTCAAAAAGTCAGAAAATTGGCTGAAAGCGACTTAACATCAAGGACTCATAGGGAGAATCACTCTGGAACTGAAATCGGAATACTCACTGACATTTTCCCCTCTCCGAAAGTCTGAAAAATGATGGAAAAATGACTAAGTCCAAAAAACATTTTTTTAAACTTTTTTCAATTTTACCCCCATGGGATATACATTCTACCCACACACATTTGGAACTCTCCTGGGGTACACTCACACATATTATTCCCTCATTTAATGGATATTTTCACCAAAAAGTGAAGTTTTCAAAAAGTCAGAAAATTAGTTGAAAACGACTTAATATCAAGGACTCATCGGGGCAAATCGCTCTGGAACTGAAATCGGAATGCTCACTGACATTTTCCCCTCTCCGAAAGTCTGAAAAATGATGGAAAAATGACTAAGTCCAAAAAAATTTTTTTAAACTTTTTTCAATTTTACCCCCATGGGATATATATTCTACCCACACACATTTGGAACTCTCCTGGGGTACCCTCACACATATTATTCCCTCATTTAATGGATATTTTCACCAAAAAGTGAAGTTTTCAAAAAGTCAGAAAATTAGTTGAAAATGACTTAATATCAAGGACTCATCGGGGCAAATCGCTCTGGAACTGAAATCGGAATGCTCACTGACATTTTCCCCTCTCCGAAAGTCTGAAAAATGATGGAAAAATGACTAAGTCCAAAAAAATTTTTTTTTTACTTTTTTCAATTTTGCCCCTGTGGGATATACATTCTACCCACACACATTTGGATCTCTCCTGGGGTACCCTCACACATATTATTCCCTCATTTAATGGATATTTTCACCAAAAAGTGAAGTTTTCAAAAAGTCAGAAAATTGGCTGAAAACGACTTCATATCAAGGACTCATCGGGCGAATCACTCTGGAACTGAAATCGGAATACTCACTGACATTTTCCCCTCTCCGAAAGTCTGAAAAATGATGGAAAAATGACTTTGTCCAAAAAAATTTTTTT
This sequence comes from Phyllobates terribilis, assembly GCF_046119375.1. Lineage (NCBI taxonomy): Eukaryota > Metazoa > Chordata > Amphibia > Anura > Dendrobatidae > Phyllobates > Phyllobates terribilis. The sequence goes on along the minus strand of NW_027362837.1, from coordinate 6,436,524 downwards.
TAAAACTTTTTTCAATTTTACCCCCATGGGATATATATTCTACCCACACACATTTGGAACTCTCCTGGGGTACCCTCACACATATTATACCCTCATTTAATGGATATTTTCACCAAAAAGTGAAGTTTCAAAAAGTCAGAAAATTGGCTGAAAACGACTTAATATCAAGGACTCATCGGGTGAATCGCTCTGGAACTGAAATCGGAATGCTCACTGACATTTTCCCCTCTCCGAAAGTCTGAAAAATGATGGAAAAATGACTAAGTCCAAAAAAATTTTTTTTTTACTTTTTTCAATTTTACCCCTGTGGGATATACATTCTACCCACACACATTTGGATCTCTCCTTGGGTACCCTCACACATAATATTTCCTCATTTAATGGATATTTTCACCAAAAAGTGAAGTTTTCAAAAAGTCAGAAAATTGGCTGAAAACGACTTAATATCAAGGACTCATCGGGCGAAACACTCTGGAACTGAAATCGGAATACTCACTGACATTTTACCCTCTCCGAAAGTCTGAAAAATGATGGAAAAATGACTAAGTCCAAAAAACATTTTTTTCAATTTTACCCCCGTGGGATATATATTCTACCCACACACATTTGGAACTCTCCTGGGGTACCCTCGCATATGTTATGCCCTTATTTAATGGATATTTTCACCAAAAAGTGAAGTTTTCAAAAAGTCAAAATTGGCTATAAACGACCTAATATCAAGGACTCATCGAGCGAATCGCTCTGGAACTGAAATCGGAATGCTCACTGACATTTTTCCCTCTCCAAAGTCTGAAAAATGATGGAAAAATGCCTAAGTCCAAAAAACATTTTTTTCAACTTTTTTCAATTTTACCCCCGTGGGATATACATTCTACCCACACACATTATGAACTCTCCTGGGGTACCCTCACACATATTATTCCCTCATTTAATGTATATTTTCACCAAAAAGTGAAGTTTTCAAAAAGTCAGAAAATTGGCTGAAAGCGACTTAACATCAAGGACTCATCGGGAGAATGACTCTGGAACTGAAATCGGAATACTCACTGACATTTTCCCCTCTCCGAAAGTCTGAAAAATGATGGAAAAATGCCTAAGTCCAAAAAACATTTTTTTCAACTTTTTTCAATTTTACCCCCGTGGGATATATATTCTACCCACACACATTTGGAACTCTCCTGGGGTACACTCACACATATTATTCCCTCATTTAATGGATATTTTCACCAAAAAGTGAAGTTTTCAAAAAGTCAGAAAATTAGTTGAAAATGACTTAATATCAAGGACTCATCGGGGCAAATCGCTCTGGAACTGAAATCGGAATGCTCACTGACATTTTCCCCTCTCCGAAAGTCTGAAAAATGATGGAAAAATGACTAAGTCCAAAAAAATTTTTTTTTTACTTTTTTCAATTTTGCCCCTGTGGGATATACATTCTACCCACACACATTTGGATCTCTCCTGGGGTACCCTCACACATATTATTCCCTCATTTAATGGATATTTTCACCAAAAAGTGAAGTTTTCAAAAAGTCAGAAAATTGGCTGAAAACGACTTAATATCATGGACTGATCGGGCGAATCGCTCTGGAACTGAAATCGGAATGCTCACTGACATTTTTCCCTCTCCGAAAGTCTGAAAAATGATGGAAAAATGACTAAGTCGAAAAAACATTTTTTTCAACTTTTTTCAATTTTACCCCCGTGGATTATATATTCTACCCACACACATTTGGATCTCTCCTGGGGTACCCTCACACATATTATTCCCTCATTTAATGGATATTTTCACCAAAAAGTGAAGTTTTCAAAAAGTCAGAAAATTGGCTGAAAACGACTTCATATCAAGGACTCATCGGGCGAATCACTCTGGAACTGAAATCGGAATACTCACTGACATTTTCCCCTCTCCGAAAGTCTGAAAAATGATGGAAAAATGACTAAGTCCAAAAAACATTTTTTTAAAACTTTTTTCAATTTTACCCCCGTGGGATATACATTCTACCCACACACATTATGAACTCTCCTGGGGTACCCTCACACATATTATTCCCTCATTTAATGGATATTTTCACCAAAAAGTGAAGTTTTCAAAAAGTCAGAAAATTGGCTGAAAGCGACTTAACATCAAGGACTCATAGGGAGAATCACTCTGGAACTGAAATCGGAATACTCACTGACATTTTCCCCTCTCCGAAAGTCTGAAAAATGATGGAAAAATGACTAAGTCCAAAAAACATTTTTTTAAACTTTTTTCAATTTTACCCCCATGGGATATACATTCTACCCACACACATTTGGAACTCTCCTGGGGTACACTCACACATATTATTCCCTCATTTAATGGATATTTTCACCAAAAAGTGAAGTTTTCAAAAAGTCAGAAAATTAGTTGAAAACGACTTAATATCAAGGACTCATCGGGGCAAATCGCTCTGGAACTGAAATCGGAATGCTCACTGACATTTTCCCCTCTCCGAAAGTCTGAAAAATGATGGAAAAATGACTAAGTCCAAAAAAATTTTTTTAAACTTTTTTCAATTTTACCCCCATGGGATATATATTCTACCCACACACATTTGGAACTCTCCTGGGGTACCCTCACACATATTATTCCCTCATTTAATGGATATTTTCACCAAAAAGTGAAGTTTTCAAAAAGTCAGAAAATTAGTTGAAAATGACTTAATATCAAGGACTCATCGGGGCAAATCGCTCTGGAACTGAAATCGGAATGCTCACTGACATTTTCCCCTCTCCGAAAGTCTGAAAAATGATGGAAAAATGACTAAGTCCAAAAAAATTTTTTTTTTACTTTTTTCAATTTTGCCCCTGTGGGATATACATTCTACCCACACACATTTGGATCTCTCCTGGGGTACCCTCACACATATTATTCCCTCATTTAATGGATATTTTCACCAAAAAGTGAAGTTTTCAAAAAGTCAGAAAATTAGTTGAAAACGACTTAATATCAAGGACTCATCGGGGCAAATCGCTCTGGAACTGAAATCGGAATGCTCACTGACATTTTCCCCTCTCCGAAAGTCTGAAAAATGATGGAAAAATGACTAAGTCCAAAAAAATTTTTTTAAACTTTTTTCAATTTTACCCCCATGGGATATATATTCTACCCACACACATTTGGAACTCTCCTGGGGTACCCTCACACATATTATTCCCTCATTTAATGGATATTTTCACCAAAAAGTGAAGTTTTCAAAAAGTCAGAAAATTAGTTGAAAATGACTTAATATCAAGGACTCATTGGGGCAAATCGCTCTGGAACTGAAATCGGAATGCTCACTGACATTTTCCCCTCTCCGAAAGTCTGAAAAATGATGGAAAAATGACTAAGTCCAAAAAAATTTTTTTTTTACTTTTTTCAATTTTGCCCCTGTGGGATATACATTCTACCCACAGACATTTGGATCTCTCCTGGGGTACCCTCACACATATTATTCCCTCATTTAATGGATATTTTCACCAAAAAGTGAAGTTTTCAAAAAGTCAGAAAATTGGCTGAAAACGACTTAATATCATGGACTGATCGGGCGAATCGCTCTGGAACTGAAATCGGAATGCTCACTGACATTTTTCCCTCTCCGAAAGTCTGAAAAATGATGGAAAAATGACTAAGTCCAAAAAACATTTTTTTCAACTTTTTTCAATTTTACCCCCGTGGATTATATATTCTACCCACACACAATTGGATCTCTCCTGGGGTACCCTCACACATATTATTCCCTCATTTAATGGATATTTTCACCAAAAAGTGAAGTTTTCAAAAAGTCAGAAAATTGGCTGAAAACGACTTCATATCAAGGACTCATCGGGCGAATCACTCTGGAACTGAAATCGGAATACTCACTGACATTTTCCCCTCTCCGAAAGTCTGAAAAATGATGGAAAAATGACTTTGTCCAAAAAAATTTTTTTTAAAACTTTTTTCAATTTTACCCCCATGGGATATATATTCTACCCACACACATTTGGAACTCTCCTGGGGTACCCTCACACATATTATACCCTCATTTAATGGATATTTTCACCAAAAAGTGAAGTTTCAAAAAGTCAGAAAATTGGCTGAAAACGACTTAATATCAAGGACTCATCGGGTGAATCGCTCTGGAACTGAAATCGGAATGCTCACTGACATTTTCCCCTCTCCGAAAGTCTGAAAAATGATGGAAAAATGACTAAGTCCAAAAAAATTTTTTTTTTACTTTTTTCAATTTTACCCCTGTGGGATATACATTCTACCCACACACATTTGGATCTCTCCTTGGGTACCCTCACACATAATATTTCCTCATTTAATGGATATTTTCACCAAAAAGTGAAGTTTTCAAAAAGTCAGAAAATTGGCTGAAAACGACTTAATATCAAGGACTCATCGGGCGAAACACTCTGGAACTGAAATCGGAATACTCACTGACATTTTACCCTCTCCGAAAGTCTGAAAAATGATGGAAAAATGACTAAGTCCAAAAAACATTTTTTTCAATTTTACCCCCGTGGGATATATATTCTACCCACACACATTTGGAACTCTCCTGGGGTACCCTCGCATATGTTATGCCCTTATTTAATGGATATTTTCACCAAAAAGTGAAGTTTTCAAAAAGTCAAAATTGGCTATAAACGACCTAATATCAAGGACTCATCGAGCGAATCGCTCTGGAACTGAAATCGGAATGCTCACTGACATTTTTCCCTCTCCAAAGTCTGAAAAATGATGGAAAAATGCCTAAGTCCAAAAAACATTTTTTTCAACTTTTTTCAATTTTACCCCCGTGGGATATACATTCTACCCACACACATTATGAACTCTCCTGGGGTACCCTCACACATATTATTCCCTCATTTAATGTATATTTTCACCAAAAAGTGAAGTTTTCAAAAAGTCAGAAAATTGGCTGAAAGCGACTTAACATCAAGGACTCATCGGGAGAATGACTCTGGAACTGAAATCGGAATACTCACTGACATTTTCCCCTCTCCGAAAGTCTGAAAAATGATGGAAAAATGCCTAAGTCCAAAAAACATTTTTTTCAACTTTTTTCAATTTTACCCCCGTGGGATATATATTCTACCCACACACATTTGGAACTCTCCTGGGGTACACTCACACATATTATTCCCTCATTTAATGGATATTTTCACCAAAAAGTGAAGTTTTCAAAAAGTCAGAAAATTAGTTGAAAATGACTTAATATCAAGGACTCATCGGGGCAAATCGCTCTGGAACTGAAATCGGAATGCTCACTGACATTTTCCCCTCTCCGAAAGTCTGAAAAATGATGGAAAAATGACTAAGTCCAAAAAAATTTTTTTTTTACTTTTTTCAATTTTGCCCCTGTGGGATATACATTCTACCCACACACATTTGGATCTCTCCTGGGGTACCCTCACACATATTATTCCCTCATTTAATGGATATTTTCACCAAAAAGTGAAGTTTTCAAAAAGTCAGAAAATTGGCTGAAAACGACTTAATATCATGGACTGATCGGGCGAATCGCTCTGGAACTGAAATCGGAATGCTCACTGACATTTTTCCCTCTCCGAAAGTCTGAAAAATGATGGAAAAATGACTAAGTCCAAAAAACATTTTTTTCAACTTTTTTCAATTTTACCCCCGTGGATTATATATTCTACCCACACACATTTGGATCTCTCCTGGGGTACCCTCACACATATTATTCCCTCATTTAATGGATATTTTCACCAAAAAGTGAAGTTTTCAAAAAGTCAGAAAATTGGCTGAAAACGACTTCATATCAAGGACTCATCGGGCGAATCACTCTGGAACTGAAATCGGAATACTCACTGACATTTTCCCCTCTCCGAAAGTCTGAAAAATGATGGAAAAATGACTTTGTCCAAAAAAAATGTTTAAAACTTTTTTCAATTTTACCCCCATGGGATATATATTCTACCCACACACATTTGGAACTCTCCTGGGGTACCCTCACACATATTATACCCTCATTTAATGGATATTTTCACCAAAAAGTGAAGTTTCAAAAAGTCAGAAAATTGGCTGAAAACGACTTAATATCAAGGACTCATCGGGTGAATCGCTCTGGAACTGAAATCGGAATGCTCACTGACATTTTCCCCTCTCCGAAAGTCTGAAAAATGATGGAAAAATGACTAAGTCCAAAAAAATTTTTTTTTTACTTTTTTCAATTTTACCCCTGTGGGATATACATTCTACCCACACACATTTGGATCTCTCCTTGGGTACCCTCACACATAATATTTCCTCATTTAATGGATATTTTCACCAAAAAGTGAAGTTTTCAAAAAGTCAGAAAATTGGCTGAAAACGACTTAATATCAAGGACTCATCGGGCGAAACACTCTGGAACTGAAATCGGAATACTCACTGACATTTTACCCTCTCCGAAAGTCTGAAAAATGATGGAAAAATGACTAAGTCCAAAAAACATTTTTTTCAATTTTACCCCCGTGGGATATATATTCTACCCACACACATTTGGAACTCTCCTGGGGTACCCTCGCATATGTTATGCCCTTATTTAATGGATATTTTCACCAAAAAGTGAAGTTTTCAAAAAGTCAAAATTGGCTATAAACGACCTAATATCAAGGACTCATCGAGCGAATCGCTCTGGAACTGAAATCGGAATGCTCACTGACATTTTTCCCTCTCCAAAGTCTGAAAAATGATGGAAAAATGCCTAAGTCGAAAAAACATTTTTTTCAACTTTTTTCAATTTTACCCCCGTGGGATATACATTCTACCCACACACATTATGAACTCTCCTGGGGTACCCTCACACATATTATTCCCTCATTTAATGTATATTTTCACCAAAAAGTGAAGTTTTCAAAAAGTCAGAAAATTGGCTGAAAGCGACTTAACATCAAGGACTCATCGGGAGAATCACTCTGGAACTGAAATCGGAATACTCACTGACATTTTCCCCACTCCGAAAGTCTGAAAAATGATGGAAAAATGCCTAAGTCCAAAAAACATTTTTTTCAACTTATTTCAATTTTACCCCCGTGGGATATATATTCTACCCACACACATTTGGAACTCTCCTGGGGTACACTCACACATATTATTCCCTCATTTAATGGATATTTTCACCAAAAAGTGAAGTTTTCAAAAAGTCAGAAAATTGGCTGAAAACGACTTAATATCAAGGACTGATCGGGCGAATCGCTCTGGAACTGAAATCGGAATGCTCACCGACATTTTTCCCTCTCCGAAAGTCTGAAAAATGATGGAAAAATGACTAAGTCCAAAAAATTTTTTTTCAACTTTTTTCAATTTTACCCCCGTGGATTATATATTCTACTCACACACATTTGGAAATCTCCTGGCGTACCCTCGCACATATTATTCCCTCATTTAATGGATATTTTCACCAAAAAGTGAAGTTTTCAAAAAGTCAGAAAATTAGTTGAAAACGACTTAATATCAAGGACTCATCGGGGCAAAACGCTCTGGAACTGAAATCGGAATGCTCACTGACATTTTCCCCTCTCCGAAAGTCTGAAAAATGATGGAAAAATGACTAAGTCCAAAAAACATTTTTTTCAACTTTTTTCAATTTTACCCCCTTAAATTATATATTCTACCCACACACATTTGGAAATCTCCTGGCGTACCCTCTCACATATTATTCCCTCATTTAATGGATATTTTCACCAAAAAGTGAAGTTTTCAAAAAGTCAGAAAATTAGTTGAAAACGACTTAATATCAAGGACTCATCGGGGCAAATCGCTCTGGAACTGAAATCGGAATGCTCACTGACATTTTCCCCTCTCGAAAGTCTGAAAAATGATGGAAAAATGACTAAGTCCAAAAAAATTTTTTTTTAACTTTTTTCAATTTTGCCCCTGTGGGATATACATTCTACCCACACACATTTGGATCTCTCCTGGGGTACCCTCACACATATTATTTCCTCATTTAATGGATATTTTCACCAAAAAGTGAAGTTTTCAAAAAGTCAGAAAATTGGCTGAAAACGACTTAATATCAAGGACTCATCGGGCGAATCACTCTGGAACTGAAATCGGAATACTCACTGACATTTTCCCCTCTCCGAAAGTCTGAAAAATGATGGAAAAATGACTAAGTCCAAAAAACATTTTTTTCGACTTTTTTCAATTTTACCCCCGTGGGATATATATTCTAACAACACACATTTGGAACTCTCCTGGGGTACCCTCGCACATATTATTCCCTCATTTAATGGATATTTTCACCAAAAAGTGAAGTTTTCAAAAAGTCAGAAAATTGGCTGAAAACGACTTAATATCAAGGACTCATCGGGCGAATAACTCTGGAACTGAAATCGGAATGCTCACTGACATTATTCCCTCTCCGAAAGTCTGAAAAATGATGGAAAAATGACTAAGTCCAAAAAAAATTTTTTAAACTTTTTTCAATTTTACCCCCATGGGATATATATTCTACCCACACACATTTGGAACTCTCCTGGGGTACACTCACACATATTATTCCCTCATTTAATGGATATTTTCACCAAAAAGTGAAGTTTTCAAAAAGTCAGAAAATTGGCTGAAAACGACTTAATATCAAGGACTGATCGGGCGAATCGCTCTGGAACTGAAATCGGAATGCTCACTGACATTTTTCCCTCTCCGAAAGTCTGAAAAATGATGGAAAAATGACTAAGTCCAAAAAAAATTTTTTTTTTACTTTTTTCAATTTTACCCCCATGGGATATATATTCTACCCACACACATTTGGATCTCTCCTGGGGTACCCTCACACATATTATTTCCTCATTTAATGGATATTTTCACCAGAAAGTGAAGTTTTCAAAAAGTCAGAAAATTGGCTGAAAACGACTTAATATCAAGGACTCATCGGGCGAAACACTCTGGAACTGAAATCGGAATACTCACTGATATTTTCCCCTCTCCGAAAGTCTGAAAAATGATGGAAAAATGACTAAGTCCAAAAAACATTTTTTTCAATTTTACCCCCGTGGGATATATATTCTACCCACACACGTTTGGAACTCTCCTGGGGTACCCTCGAATATATTATGCCCTAATTTAATGGATATTTTCACCAAAAAGTGAAGTTTTCAAAAAGTCAAAATATGCTATAAACGACCTAATATCAAGGACTCATCGGGGCGAATCGCTCTGGAACTGAAATCGGAATGCTCACTGACATTTTTCCCTCTCCAAAAGTCTGAAAAATGATGGAAAAATCACTAAGTCCAAAAAAAATTTTTTTAAAACTTTTTTCAATTTTACCCCCGTGGGATATACATTCTACCCACACACATTATGAACTCTCCTGGGGTACCCTCACACATATTATTCCCTCATTTAATGTATATTTTCACCAAAAAGTGAAGTTTTCAAAAAGTCAGAAAATTGGCTGAAAGCGACTTAACATCAAGGACTCATCGGGAGAATCACTCTGGAACTGAAATCGGAATACTCACTGACATTTTTCCCTCTCCGAAAGTCTGAAAAATGATGGAAAAATGACTAAGTCCAAAAAACATTTTTTTCAACTTTTTGCAATTTTACCCCCGTGGATTATATATTCTACCCACACAAATTTGGAAATCTCCTGGCGTACCCTCGCACATATTATTCCCTCATTTAATGGATATTTTCACCAAAAAGTGAAGTTTTCAAAAAGTCAGAAAATTAGTTGAAAACGACTTAATATCAAGGACTCATCGGGGCAAATCGCTCTGGAACTGAAATCGGAATGCTCACTGACATTTTCCCCTCTCTGAAAGTCTGAAAAATGATGGAAAAATGACTAAGTCCAAAAAACATTTTTTTCAACTTTTTTCAATTTTACCCCCGTGGGATATACATTCTACCCACACACATTATGAACTCTCCTGGGGTACCCTCACACATATTATTCCCTCATTTAATGTATATTTTCACCAAAAAGTGAAGTTTTCAAAAAGTCAGAAAATTGGCTGAAAGCGACTTAACATCAAGGACTCATCGGGAGAATCACTCTGGAACTGAAATCGGAATACTCACTGACATTTTCCCCTCTCCGAAAGTCTGAAAAATGATGGAAAAATGCCTAAGTCCAAAAAACATTTTTTTCAACTTATTTCAATTTTACCCCCGTGGGATATATATTCTACCCACACACATTTGGAACTCTCCTGGGGTACACTCACACATATTATTCCCTCATTTAATGGATATTTTCACCAAAAAGTGAAGTTTTCAAAAAGTCAGAAAATTGGCTGAAAACGACTTAATATCAAGGACTGATCGGGCGAATCGCTCTGGAACTGAAATCGGAATGCTCACCGACATTTTTCCCTCTCCGAAAGTCTGAAAAATGATGGAAAAATGACTAAGTCCAAAAAATTTTTTTTCAACTTTTTTCAATTTTACCCCCGTGGATTATATATTCTACTCACACACATTTGGAAATCTCCTGGCGTACCCTCGCACATATTATTCCCTCATTTAATGGATATTTTCACCAAAAAGTGAAGTTTTCAAAAAGTCAGAAAATTAGTTGAAAACGACTTAATATCAAGGACTCATCGGGGCAAAACGCTCTGGAACTGAAATCGGAATGCTCACTGACATTTTCCCCTCTCCGAAAGTCTGAAAAATGATGGAAAAATGACTAAGTCCAAAAAACATTTTTTTCAACTTTTTTCAATTTTACCCCCTTAAATTATATATTCTACCCACACACATTTGGAAATCTCCTGGCGTACCCTCTCACATATTATTCCCTCATTTAATGGATATTTTCACCAAAAAGTGAAGTTTTCAAAAAGTCAGAAAATTAGTTGAAAACGACTTAATATCAAGGACTCATCGGGGCAAATCGCTCTGGAACTGAAATCGGAATGCTCACTGACATTTTCCCCTCTCGAAAGTCTGAAAAATGATGGAAAAATGACTAAGTCCAAAAAATTTTTTTTTTAACTTTTTTCAATTTTGCCCCTGTGGGATATACATTCTACCCACACACATTTGGATCTCTCCTGGGGTACCCTCACACATATTATTTCCTCATTTAATGGATATTTTCACCAAAAAGTGAAGTTTTCAAAAAGTCAGAAAATTGGCTGAAAACGACTTAATATCAAGGACTCATCGGGCGAATCACTCTGGAACTGAAATCGGAATACTCACTCACATTTTCCCCTCTCCGAAAGTCTGAAAAATGATGGAAAAATGACTAAGTCCAAAAAACATTTTTTTCAACTTTTTTCAATTTTACCCCCGTGGGATATATATTCTAACAACACACATTTGGAACTCTCCTGGGGTACCCTCGCACATATTATTCCCTCATTTAATGGATATTTTCACCAAAAAGTGAAGTTTTCAAAAAGTCAGAAAATTGGCTGAAAACGACTTAATATCAAGGACTCATCGGGCGAATAACTCTGGAACTGAAATCGGAATGCTCACTGACATTATTCCCTCTCCGAAAGTCTGAAAAATGATGGAAAAATGACTAAGTCCAAAAAAATTTTTTTAAACTTTTTTCAATTTTACCCCCGTGGATTTTATATTCTACCCACACACATTTGGAAATCTCCTGGCGTACCCTCGCACATATTATTCCCTCATTTAATGGATATTTTCACCAAAAAGTGAAGTTTTCAAAAAGTCAGAAAATTAGTTGAAAACGACTTAATATCAAGGACTCATCGGGGCAAATCGCTCTGGAACTGAAATCGGAATGCTCACTGACATTTTCCCCTCTCCGAAAGTCTGAAAAATGATGGAAAAATGACTAAGTCCAAAAAAAATTTTTTAAACTTTTTTCAATTTTACCCCCATGGGATATATATTCTACCCACACACATTTGGAACTCTCCTGGGGTACACTCACACATATTATTCCCTCATTTAATGGATATTTTCACCAAAAAGTGAAGTTTTCAAAAAGTCAGAAAATTGGCTGAAAACGACTTAATATCAAGGACTGATCGGGCGAATCGCTCTGGAACTGAAATCGGAATGCTCACCGACATTTTTCCCTCTCCGAAAGTCTGAAAAATGATGGAAAAATGACTAAGTCCAAAAAAAATTTTTTTTTTACTTTTTTCAATTTTACCCCCATGGGATATATATTCTACCCACACACATTTGGATCTCTCCTGGGGTACCCTCACACATATTATTTCCTCATTTAATGGATATTTTCACCAGAAAGTGAAGTTTTCAAAAAGTCAGAAAATTGGCTGAAAACGACTTAATATCAAGGACTCATCGGGCGAAACACTCTGGAACTGAAATCGGAATACTCACTGATATTTTCCCCTCTCCGAAAGTCTGAAAAATGATGAAAAAATGACTAAGTCCAAAAAACATTTTTTTCAATTTTACCCCCGTGGGATATATATTCTACCCACACACGTTTGGAACTCTCCTGGGGTACCCTCGCATATATTATGCCCTAATTTAATGGATATTTTCACCAAAAAGTGAAGTTTTCAAAAAGTCAAAATATGCTATAAACGACCTAATATCAAGGACTCATCGGTGCGAATCGCTCTGGAACTGAAATCGGAATGCTCACTGACATTTTTCCCTCTCCAAAAGTCTGAAAAATGATGGAAAAATCACTAAGTCTAAAAAAAATTTTTTTTTAACTTTTTTCAATTTTGCCCCTGTGGGATATACATTCTACCCACACACATTTGGATCTCTCCTGGGGTACCCTCACACATATTATTCCCTCATTTAATGGATATTTTCACCAAAAAGTGAAGTTTTCAAAAAGTCAGAAAATTGGCTGAAAACGACTTAATACCAAGAACTCATCGGGCGAATCACTCTGGAACTGAAATCGGAATACTCACTGACATTTTCCCCTCTCCGAAAGTCTGAAAAATGATGGAAAAATGACTAAGTCCAAAAAACATTTTTTTTCAACTTTTTTCAATTTTTCCCCCGCGGGATATATATTCTACCCACACACATTTGGAACTCTCCTGGGGTACCCTCACACATATTATTTCCTCATTTAATGGATATTTTCACCAAAAAGTGAAGTTTTCAAAAAGTCAGAAAATTGGCTGAAAACGACTTAATATCAAGGACTCATCGGGCGAAACACTCTGGAACTGAAATCGGAATACTCACTGATATTTTCCCCTCTCCGAAAGTCTGAAAAAGGATGGAAAAATGACTAAGTCCAAAAAACATTTTTTTCAACTTTTTTCAATTTTACCCCCGTGGGATATATATTCTACCCACACACATTTGGAACTCTCCTGGGGTACCCTCGCACATATTATTCCCTCATTTAATGGATATTTTCACCAAAAAGTGAAGTTTTCAAAAAGTCAGAAAATTGGCTGAAAACAACTTAATATCAAGGACTCATCGGGGCAAATCGCTCTGGAACTGAAATCGGAATGCTCACTGACATTTTCCCCTCTCCGAAAGTCTGAAAAATGATGGAAAAATGACTAAGTCCAAAAAAATTTTTTTTTAACTTTTTTCAATTTTGCCCCTGTGGGATATACATTCTATCCACACACATTTGGATCTCTCCTGGGGTACCCTCACACATATTATTCCCTCATTTAATGGATATTTTCACCAAAAAGTGAAGTTTTCAAAAAGTCAGAAAATTGGCTGAAAACGACTTAATATCAAGGACTGATCGGGCGAATCGCTCTGGAACTGAAATCGGAATGCTCACTGACATTTTTCCCTCTCCGAAAGTCTGAAAAATGATGGAAAAATGACTAAGTCCAAAAAACATTTTTTTCAACTTTTTTCAATTTTACCCCCGTGTATTATATATTCTACCCACACACATTTGGAAATCTCCTGGTGTACCCTCGCACATATTATTCCCTCATTTAATGGATATTTTCACCAAAAAGTGAAGTTTTCAAAAAGTCAGAAAATTAGTTGAAAACGACTTAATATCAAGGACTCATCGGGGCAAATCACTCTGGAACTGCAATCGGAATGCTCACTGAGATTTTCCCCTCTCCGAAAGTCTGAAAAATGATGGAAAAATGACTAAGTCCAAAAAAATTTTTTTTTTACTTTTTTCAATTTTGCCCCTGTGGGATATACATTCTACCCACACACATTTGGATCTCTCCTGGGGTACCCTCACACATATTATTCCCTCATTTAATGGATATTTTCACCAAAAAGTGAAGTTTTCAAAAAGTCAGAAAATTGGCTGAAAACGACTTAATATCAAGAACTCATCGGGCGAATCACTCTGGAACTGAAATCGGAATACTCACTGACATTTTCCCCTCTCCGAAAGTCTGAAAAATGATGGAAAAATGACTAAGTCCAAAAAACATTTTTTTTCAACTTTTTTCAATTTTTCCCCCGCGGGATATATATTCTACCCACACACATTTGGAACTCTCCTGGGGTACCCTTGCACATATTATTCCCTCATTTAATGGATATTTTCACCAAAAAGTGAAGTTTTCAAAAAGTCAGAAAATTGGCTGAAAACGACTTAATATCAAGGACTCATCGCGCGAATCACTCTGGAACTGAAATCGGAATGCTCACTGACATTTTCCCCTCTCAAAAAGTCTGAAAAATGATGGAAAAATGACTAAGTCCAAAAAAATTTTTTTTTTACTTTTTTCAATTTTACCCCTGTGGGATATACATTCTACCCACACACATTTGGATCTCTCCTGGGGTACCCTCACACATATTATTTCCTCATTTAATGGATATTTTCACCAAAAAGTGAAGTTTTCAAAAAGTCAGAAAATTGGCTGAAAACGACTTAATATCAAGGACTCATCGGGCGAATCACTCTGGAACTGAAATCGGAATACTCACTGACATTTTCCCCTCTCCGAAAGTCTGAAAAATGATGGAAAAATGACTAAGTCCAAAAAACATTTTTTTCAACTTTTTTCAATTTTACCCCCGTGGGATATATATTCTACCCACACACATTTGGAACTCTCCTGGGGTACCCTCGCACATATTATTCCCTCATTTAATGGATATTTTCACCAAAAAGTGAAGTTTTCAAAAAGTCAGAAAATTGGCTGAAAACGACTTAATATCAAGGACTCATCGGGCGAATCACTCTGGAACTGAAATCGGAATACTCACTGACATTTTCCCCTCTCCGAAAGTCTGAAAAATTATGGAAAAATGACTAAGTCCAAAAAACATTTTTTTCAACTTTTTTCAATTTTACCCCTGTGGGATATACATTCTACCCACACACATTTGGATCTCTCCTGGGGTACCCTCACACATATTATTCCCTCATTTAATGGATATTTTCACCAAAAAGTGAAGTTTTCAAAAAGTCAGAAAATTGGCTGAAAACGACTTAATATCAAGGACTCATCTGGCGAATCACTCTGGAACTGAAATCGGAATACTCACTGACATTTTCACCTCTCCGAAAGTCTGAAAAATGCTGGAAAAATGACTAAGTCCAAAAAAAAATTTTTTAAACTTTTTTCAATTTTACCCCTGTGGGATATACATTCTACCCACACACATTTGGATCTCTCCTGGGGTACCCTCACACATATTATTTCCTCATTTAATGGATATTTTCACCAAAAAGTGAAGTTTTCAAAAAGTCAGAAAATTGGCTGAAAACGACTTAATATCAAGGACTCATCGGGCAAATCGCTCTGGAACTGAAATCGGAATGCTCACTGACATTTTCCCCTCTCCGAAAGTCTGAAAAATGATGGAAAAATGACTAAGTCCAAAAAAATTTTTTTTTAACTTTTTTCAATTTTGCCCCTGTGGGATATACATTCTATCCACACACATTTGGATCTCTCCTGGGGTACCCTCACACATATTATTCCCTCATTTAATGGATATTTTCACCAAAAAGTGAAGTTTTCAAAAAGTCAGAAAATTGGCTGAAAACAACTTAATATCAAGGACTGATCGGGCGAATCGCTCTGGAACTGAAATCGGAATGCTCACTGACATTTTTCCCTCTCCAAAAGTCTGAAAAATGATGGAAAAATGACTAAGTCCAAAAAACATTTTTTTCAACTTTTTTCAATTTTACCCCCGTGTATTATATATTCTACCCACACACATTTGGAAATCTCCTGGCGTACCCTCGCACATATTATTCCCTCATTTAATGGATATTTTCACCAAAAAGTGAAGTTTTCAAAAAGTCAGAAAATTAGTTGAAAACGACTTAATATCAAGGACTCATCGGGGCAAATCACTCTGGAACTGCAATCGGAATGCTCACTGAGATTTTCCCCTCTCCGAAAGTCTGAAAAATGATGGAAAAATGACTAAGTCCAAAAAAATTTTTTTTTTACTTTTTTCAATTTTGCCCCTGTGGGATATACATTCTACCCACACACATTTGGATCTCTCCTGGGGTACCCTCACACATATTATTCCCTCATTTAATGGATATTTTCACCAAAAAGTGAAGTTTTCAAAAAGTCAGAAAATTGGCTGAAAACGACTTAATATCAAGAACTCATCGGGCGAATCACTCTGGAACTGAAATCGGAATACTCACTGACATTTTCCCCTCTCCGAAAGTCTGAAAAATGATGGAAAAATGACTAAGTCCAAAAAACATTTTTTTTCAACTTTTTTCAATTTTTCCCCCGCGGGATATATATTCTACCCACACACATTTGGAACTCTCCTGGGGTACCCTTGCACATATTATTCCCTCATTTAATGGATATTTTCACCAAAAAGTGAAGTTTTCAAAAAGTCAGAAAATTGGCTGAAAACGACTTAATATCAAGGACTCATCGCGCGAATCACTCTGGAACTGAAATCGGAATGCTCACTGACATTTTCCCCTCTCAAAAAGTCTGAAAAATGATGGAAAAATGACTAAGTCCAAAAAAATTTTTTTTTTACTTTTTTCAATTTTACCCCTGTGGGATATACATTCTACCCACACACATTTGGATCTCTCCTGGGGTACCCTCACACATATTATTTCCTCATTTAATGGATATTTTCACCAAAAAGTGAAGTTTTCAAAAAGTCAGAAAATTGGCTGAAAACGACTTAATATCAAGGACTCATCGGGCGAATCACTCTGGAACTGAAATCGGAATACTCACTGACATTTTCCCCTCTCCGAAAGTCTGAAAAATGATGGAAAAATGACTAAGTCCAAAAAACATTTTTTTCAACTTTTTTCAATTTTACCCCCGTGGGATATATATTCTACCCACACACATTTGGAACTCTCCTGGGGTACCCTCGCACATATTATTCCCTCATTTAATGGATATTTTCACCAAAAAGTGAAGTTTTCAAAAAGTCAGAAAATTGGCTGAAAACGACTTAATATCAAGGACTCATCGGGCGAATCACTCTGGAACTGAAATCGGAATACTCACTGACATTTTCCCCTCTCCGAAAGTCTGAAAAATGATGGAAAAATGACTAAGTCCAAAAAACATTTTTTCCAACTTTTTTCAATTTTACCCCTGTGGGATATACATTCTACCCACACACATTTGGATCTCTCCTGGGGTACCCTCACACATATTATTCCCTCATTTAATGGATATTTTCACCAAAAAGTGAAGTTTTCAAAAAGTCAGAAAATTGGCTGAAAACGACTTAATATCAAGGACTCATCTGGCGAATCACTCTGGAACTGAAATCGGAATACTCACTGACATTTTCACCTCTCCGAAAGTCTGAAAAATGCTGGAAAAATGACTAAGTCCAAAAAAAAATTTTTTAAACTTTTTTCAATTTTACCCCTGTGGGATATACATTCTACCCACACACATTTGGATCTCTCCTGGGGTACCCTCACACATATTATTTCCTCATTTAATGGATATTTTCACCAAAAAGTGAAGTTTTCAAAAAGTCAGAAAATTGGCTGAAAACGACTTAACATCAAGGACTCATCGGGCGAATCACTCTGGAACTGAAATCGTTATGCTCACTGACATTTTTCCCTCTCCGAAAGTCTGAAAAATGATGGAAAAATGACTAAGTCCAAAAAAATTTTTTTGAAACTTTTTTCAATTTTACCCCCATGGGATATATATTCTACCCACACACATTTGGAACTCTCCTGGGGTACCCTCACACATATTATTCCCTCATTTAATGGATATTTTCACCAAAAAGTGAAGTTTCAAAAAGTCAGAAAATTGGCTGAAAACGACTTAATATCAAGGACTCATCGGGGCAAATCGCTCTGGAACTGAAATCGGAATGCTCACTGACATTTTCCCCTCTCCGAAAGTCTGAAAAATGATGGAAAAATGACTAAGTGGAAAAAAATTTTTTTTTAACTTTTTTCAATTTTGCCCCTGTGGGATATACATTCTACCCACACACATTTGGATCTCTCCTGGGGTACCCTCACACATATTATTCCCTCATTTAATGGATATTTTCACCAAAAAGTGAAGTTTTCAAAAAGTCAGAAAATTGGCTGAAAACATCTTAATATCAAGGACTGATCGGGCGAATCGCTCTGGAACTGAAATCGGAATGCTCACTGACATTTTTCCCTCTCCGAAAGTCTGAAAAATGATGGAAAAATGACTAAGTCCAAAAAACATTTTTTTCAACTTTTTTCAATTTTACCCCCGTGTATTATATATTCTACCCACACACATTTGGAAATCTCCTGGCGTACCCTCGCACATATTATTCCCTCATTTAATGGATATTTTCACCAAAAAGTGAAGGTTTCAAAAAGTCAGAAAATTAGTTGAAAACGACTTAATATTAAGGACTCATCGGGGCAAATCGCTCTGGAACTGAAATCGGAATGCTCACTGACATTTTCCCCTCTCCGAAAGTCTGAAAAATGATGGAAAAATGACTAAGTCCAAAAAAAATTTTTTTTTAACTTTTTTCAATTTTGCCCCTGTGGGATATACATTCTACGCACACACATTTGGATCTCTCCTGGGGTACCCTCACACATATTATTCCCTCATTTAATGGATATTTTCACCAAAAAGTGAAGTTTTCAAAAAGTCAGAAAATTGGCTGAAAACGACTTAATATCAAGGACTCATCGGGCGAATCACTCTGGAACTGAAATCGGAATACTCACTGACATTTTCCCCTCTCCGAAAGTCTGAAAAATGATGGAAAAATGACTAAGTCCAAAAAACATTTTTTTCAACTTTTTTCAATTTTACCCCCGTGGGATATATATTCTACCCACACACATTTGGAACTCTCCTGGGGTACCCTCACACATATTATTCCCTCATTTAATGGATATTTTCACCAAAAAGTGAAGTTTCAAAAAGTCAGAAAATTGGCTGAAAACGACTTAATATCAAGGACTCATCGGGTGAATCGCTCTGGAACTTAAATCGGAATGCTCACTGACATTTTCCCCTCTCCGAAAGTCTGAAAAATGATGGAAAAATGACTAAGTCCAAAAAACATTTTTTTCAACTTTTTTCAATTTTACCCCCGTGGGATATATATTCTACCCACACACATTTGGAACTCTCCTGGGGTACCCTCACACATATTATTCCCTCATTTAATGGATATTTTCACCAAAAAGTGAAGTTTTCAAAAAGTCAGAAAATTGGCTGAAAACGACTTAATATCAAGGACTCATCGGGGCAAATCGCTCTGGAACTGAAATCGGAATGCTCACTGACATTTTCCCCTCTCCGAAAGTCTGAAAAATGATGGAAAAATGACTAAGTGCAAAAAAATTTTTTTTTAACTTTTTTCAATTTTGCCCCTGTGGGATATACATTCTACCCACACACATTTGGATCTCTCCTGGGGTACCCTCACACATATTATTCCCTCATTTAATGGATATTTTCAACAAAAAGTGAAGTTTTCAAAAAGTCAGAAAATTGGCTGAAAACAACTTAATATCAAGGACTGATCGGGCGAATCGCTCTGGAACTCAAATCGGAATGCTCACTGACATTTTTCCCTCTCCGAAAGTCTGAAAAATGATGGAAAAATGACTAAGTCCAAAAAACATTTTTTTCAACTTTTTTCAATTTTACCCCCGTGTATTATATATTCTACCCACACACATTTGGAAATCTCCTGGCGAACCCTCGCACATATTATTCCCTCATTTAATGGATATTTTCACCAAAAAGTGAAGGTTTCAAAAAGTCAGAAAATTAGTTGAAAACGACTTAATATTATGGACTCATCGGGGCAAATCGCTCTGGAACTGAAATCGGAATGCTCACTGACATTTTCCCCTCTCCGAAAGTCTGAAAAATGATGGAAAAATGACTAAGTCCAAAAAAATTTTTTTTTAACTTTTTTCAATTTTGCCCCTGTGGGATATACATTCTACCCACACACATTTGGATCTCTCCTGGGGTACCCTCACACATATTATTCCCTCATTTAATGGATATTTTCACCAAAAAGTGAAGTTTTCAAAAAGTCAGAAAATTGGCTGAAAACGACTTAATATCAAGGACTCATCGGGCGAATCACTCTGGAACTGAAATCGGAATACTCACTGACATTTTCACCTCTCCGAAAGTCTGAAAAATGATGGAAAAATGACTAAGTCCAAAAAACATTTTTTTCAACTTTTTTCAATTTTACCCCCGTGGGATATAAATTCTACCCACACACATTTGGAACTCTCCTGGGGTACCCTCACATATATTATGCCCTCATTTAATGGATATTTTCACCAAAAAGTGAAGTTTTCAAAAAGTCAGAAAATTAGTTGAAAACGACTTAATATCAAGGACTCATCGGGGCAAATCGCTCTGGAACTGAAATCGGAATGCTCACTGACATTTTCCCCTCTCCGAAAGTCTGAAAAATGATGGAAAAATGACTAAGTCCAAAAAAATTTTTTTTTAACTTTTTTCAATTTTGCCCCTGTGGGATATACATTCTACGCACACACATTTGGATCTCTCCTGGGGTACCCTCACACATATTATTCCCTCATTTAATGGATATTTTCACCAAAAAGTGAAGTTTTCAAAAAGTCAGAAAATTGGCTGAAAACGACTTAATATCAAGGACTCATCTGACGAATCACTCTGGAACTGAAATCGGAATGCTCACTGACATTTTACCCTCTCCGAAAGTCTGAAAAATGATGGAAAAATGACTAAGTCCAAAAAACATTTTTTTCAACTTTTTTTAATTTTACCCCCGTGGGATATATATTCTACCCACACACATTTGGAACTCTCCTGGGGTACCCTCGCACATATTATTCCCTCATTTAATGGATATTTTCACCAAAAAGTGAAGTTTTCAAAAAGTCAGAAAATTGGCTGAAAACGACTTAATATCAAGGACTCATCGCGCGAATCACTCTGGAACTGAAATCGGAATGCTCACTGACATTTTCCCCTCTCCAAAAGTCTGAAAAATGATGGAAAAATGACTAAGTCCAAAAAAAATTTTTTTAAAACTTTTTTCAATTTTACCCCCATGGGATATATATTCAACCCACACACATTTGGAACTCTCCTGGGGTATCCTCGCATATATTATGCCCTCATTTAATGGATATTTTCACCAAAAAGTGAAGTTTTCAAAATGTCAAAATTGGCTATAAACGACCTAATATCAAGGACTCATCGGGCGAATCGCTCTGGAACTGAAATCGGAATGCTCACTGACATTTTTCCCTCTCCGAAAGTCTGAAAAATGATGGAAAAATGACTAAGTCCAAAAAAATTTTTTTTAAAACTTTTTTCAATTTTACCCCTGTGGGATATACATTCTACCCACACACATTTGGAACTCTCCTGGGGTACCCTCACACATATTATTCCCTCATTTAATGTATATTTTCACTAAAAAGTGAAGTTTTCAAAAAGTCATAAAATTGGCTGAAAGCGACTTAACATCAAGGACTCATCGGGCGAATCACTCTGGAACTGAAATCGGAATACTCACTGACATTTTCCCCTCTCCGAAAGTCTGAAAAATGATGGAAAAATGACTAAGTCCAAAAAACATTTTTTTTTTACTTTTTTCAATTTTGCCCCTGTGGGATATACATTCTACCCACACACATTTGGATCTCTCCTGGGGTACCCTCACACATATTATTCCCTCATTTAATGGATATTTTCACCAAAAAGTGAAGTTTTCAAAAAGTCAGAAAATTGGCTGAAAAGGACTTAATATCAAGGACTCATCGGGCGAATCACTCTGGAACTGAAATCGGAATACTCACTGACATTTTCCCCTCTCCGAAAGTCTGAAAAATGATGGAAAAATGACTAAGTCCAAAAAAAATTTTTAAAACTTTTTTCAATTTTACCCCCGTGGGATATATATTCTACCCACACACATCTGGAACTCTCCTGGGGTACCCTCACACATATTATTCCCTCATTTAATGGATATTTTCACCAAAAAGTGAAGTTTTCAAAAAGTCAGAAAATTGGCTGAAAATGACTTAATATCAAGGACTCATCGGGCGAATCGCTCTGGAGCTGAAATCGGAATGCTCACTGACATTTCCCCCCCTTCGAAAGTCTGAAAAATGCTGGAAAAATGACTAAGTTCCAAAAAAATTTTTTAATACTTTTTTCAATTTTACCCCCGTGGGATATATATTCTACCCACACACATTTGGAACTCTCCTGGGGTACCCTCACACATATTATTCCCTCATTTAATGGATATTTTCACCAAAAAGTGAAGTTTTCAAAAAGTCAGAAAATTGGCTGAAAATGACTTATTATCAAGGAATCATCAGGCGAATCGCTCTGGAACTGAACTCGGAATGCTCACTGATATTTTCCACTCTCCGAAAGTCTGAAAAATGATGGGAAAATGACAGTCCAAAAAAAATTTTTTTCAACTTTTTTCAATTTTACCCCCGTGGGATATATATTCTACCCACACACATTTGGAACTCTACTGGGGTACCCTCACACATATTATTCCCTCATTTAATGGATATTTTCACCAAAAAGTGAAGTTTTCAAAAAGTCAGAAAATTGGCTGAAAACGACTTAATATCAAGGACTCATCGGGCGAATCGCTTTGGAACTGAAATCGGAATGCTCACTGACATTTTCCCCCCTTCGAAAGTCTGAAAAATTATGGAAAAATGACTAAGTCCAAAAAAATTTTTTTTCAACTTTTTTCAATTTTACCCCTGTGGGATATACATTCTACCCACACACATTTGGAACTCTCCTCGGGTACCCTCACACATATTATTCCCTCATTTAATGTATATTTTCACCAAAAAGTGAAGTTTTCAAAAAGTCCGAAAATTGGCTGAAAACGACTTAATATCAAGGACTCATCGGGCGAATCGCTCTGGAACTGAAATCGGAATGCTCACCGACATTTTCCCCTCTCCGAAAATCTGAAAAATGCTGGAAAAATGACTAAGTCCAAAAAAATTTTTTTAAAACGTTTTTTAATTTTACCCCCATGGGATATATATTCTACCCACACACATTTGGAACTCTCCTGGGGTACCCTCACACATATTATTGCCTCATTTAATGGATATTTTTACCAAAAAGTGAAGTTTTCAAAAAGTCAGAAAATTGGCTGAAAATGAATTATTATCAAGGACTCATCGGGCGAATCGCTCTGGAGCTGAAATCGGAATGCTCACTGACATTTCCCCCCCTTCGAAAGTCTGAAAAATGCTGGAAAAATGACTAAGTTCCAAAAAAATTTTTTAATACTTTTTTCAATTTTACCCCCGTGGGATATATATTCTACCCACACACACTTGGAACTCTCCTGGGGTACCCTCACACATATTATTCCCTCATTTAATGGAAATTTTCACCAAAAAGTGAAGTTTTCAAAAAGTCAGAGAATTGGCTGAAAACGACTTAATATCAAGGACTCATCGGGCGAATCGCTCTGGAGCTGAAATCGGAATGCTCACTGACATTTTCCCCCCTTCGAAAGTCTGAAAAATGATGGAAAAATGACTAACTTAAAAAAAAAAAATTTTCAACTTTTTTCAATTTTACCCCTGTGGGATATATATTCTACGCACACACATTTGGAACTCTCCTGGGGTACGCTCACACATATTATTCCCTCATTTAATGGATATTTTCACCAAAAAGTGAAGTTTTCAAAAAAGTCAGAAAATTGGCTGAAAATGACTTATTATCAAGGAATCATCAGGCGAATCGCTCTGGAACTGAAATCGGAATGCTCACTGATATTTTCCCCTCTCCGAAAGTCTGAAAAATGATGGAAAAATGAAAGTCCAAAAACATTTTTTTTCAACTTTATTCAATTTTACCCCCGTGGGATATATATTCTACCCACACACATTTGGAACTCTCCTGGGGTACCCTCACACATATTATTCCCTCATTTAATGGATATTTTCACCAAAAAGTGAAGTTTTCAAAAAGTCAGAAAATTGGCTGAAAACGACTTAATATCAAGGACTCATCGGGCGAATCGCTCTGGAACTGAAATCGGAATGCTCACTGACATTTTCCCTCCTTCGAAAGCCTGAAAAATGATGGAAAAAAGACTAAGTCGAAAAAAATTTTTTCTAAGCTTTCTTCAATTTTACCCCCGTGGCATATATATTCTACCCACACACATTTGGAACTCTCCTGGGGTACCCTCACACATATTATTCCCTCATTTAATGAATATTTTCACCAAAAATTGAAGTTTTCAAAAAGTCAGAAAATTGGCTGAAAACGACATAATATCAAGGACTCATCGGGCAAATCGCTCTGGAACTGAAATCGGAATGGTCACTGACATTTTCCCCCCTTCGAAAGTCTGAAAAATGATGGAAAAGTGACTAAGTCCAAAAAAAATGTTTTAAAACTTTTTTCAATTTTACCCCCGTGGGATATATATTCTACCCACACACATTTGGAACTCTCCTGGGGTACCCTCACACATATTATTCCCTCATTTAATGGATATTTTCACCAAAAAGTGAAGTTTTCAAAAAGTCAGAAAATTGTCTGAAAACGACTTAATATCAAGGACTCATCGGGCGAATCGCTCTGGAACTGAAATCGGAATGCTCACTGATATTTTCCCCTCTCCAAAAGTCTGAAAAATGATGGAAAAATGACTAAGTCCAAAAAAATTTTTTTAAAACTTTTTTCAATTTTACCCCCGTGGGATATATATTCTATCCACACACATTTGTAACTCTCCTGGGGTACCCTCACACATATTATTCCCTCATTTAATGGATATTTTCACCAAAAAGTGAAGTTTTCAAAAAGTCCGAAAATTGTTGAAAACGAATTAATATCAAGGACTCATCGGGCGAATCGCTCTGGAACTGAAATCGGAATGCTCACTGACATTTTCCCCCCTTCGAAAGTCTGAAAAATGATGGAAAAATGACTAAGTCCAAAAAAATTTTTTTAAAACTTTTTTCAATTTTACCCCCGTGGGATATATATTCTACGCACACACATTTGGAACTCTCCTGGGGTACGCTCAAACATATTATTCCCTCATTTAATGGATATTTTCACCAAAAAGTGAAGTTTTCAAAAAAGTCAGAAAATTGGCTGAAAATGACTTATTATCAAGGAATCATCAGGCGAATCGCTCTGGAACTGAACCCGCAATGCTCACTGACATTTTCCACTCTCCGAAAGTCTGAAAAATGATGGAAAAATGAAAGTCCAAAAACATTTTTTTTCAACTTCATTCAATTTTACCCCCGTGGGATATATATTCTACCCACACACATTTGGAACTCTCCTGGGGTACCCTCACACATATTATTCCCTCATTTAATGGATATTTTCACCAAAAAGTGAAGTTTTCAAAAAGTCAGAAAATTGGCTGAAAACGACTTAATATCAAGGACTCATCGGGCGAATCGCTCTGGAACTGAAATCGGAATGCTCACTGACATTTTCCCTCCTTCGAAAGCCTGAAAAATGATGGAAAAAAGACTAAGTCGAAAAAAAATTTTTCTAAGCTTTTTTCAATTTTACCCCCGTGGGATATATATTCTACCCACACACATTTGGAACTCTCCTGGGGTACCCTCACACATATTATTCCCTCATTTAATGAATATTTTCACCAAAAATTGAAGTTTTCAAAAAGTCAGAAAATTGGCTGAAAACGACATAATATCAAGGACTCATCGGGCAAATCGCTCTGGAACTGAAATCGGAATGGTCACTGACATTTTCCCCCCTTCGAAAGTCTGAAAAATGATGGAAAAGTGACTAAGTCCAAAAAAAATGTTTTAAAACTTTTTTCAATTTTACCCCCGTGGGATATATATTCTACCCACACACATTTGGAACTCTCCTGGGGTACCCTCACACATATTATTCCCTCATTTAATGGATATTTTCACCAAAAAGTGAAGTTTTCAAAAAGTCAGAAAATTGGCTGAAAATGACTTATTATCAAGGAATCATCAGGCGAATCGCTCTGGAACTGAAATCGGAATGCTCACTGATATTTTCCCCTCTCCAAAAGTCTGAAAAATGCTGGAAAAATGACTAAGTCCAAAAAAATTTTTTTAAAACTTTTTTCAATTTTACGCCCGTGGGATATATATTCTACCCACACACATTTGTAACTCTCCTGGGGTACCCTCACACATATTATTCCCTCATTTAATGGATATTTTCACCAAAAAGTGAAGTTTTCAAAAAGTCAGAAAATTGTTGAAAACGACTTAATATCAAGGACTCATCGGGCGAATCGCTCTGGAACTGAAATCGGAATACTCACTGACATTTTCCCCCCTTCGAAAGTCTGAAAAATGATGGAAAAATGACTAAGTCCAAAAAAATTTTTTTAAAACTTTTTTCAATTTTACCCCCGTGGGATATATATTCTACGCACACACATTTGGAACTCTCCTGGGGTACGCTCAAACATATTATTCCCTCATTTAATGGATATTTTCACCAAAAAGTGAAGTTTTCAAAAAAGTCAGAAAATTGGCTGAAAATGACTTATTATCAAGGAATCATCAGGCGAATCGCTCTGGAACTGAACCCGCAATGCTCACTGACATTTTCCACTCTCCGAAAGTCTGAAAAATGATGGAAAAATGAAAGTCCAAAAACATTTTTTTTCAACTTTATTCAATTTTACCCCCGTGGGATATATATTCTACCCACACACATTTGGAACTCTCCTGGGGTACCCTCACACATATTATTCCCTCATTTAATGGATATTTTCACCAAAAAGTGAAGTTTTCAAAAAGTCAGAAAATTGTTGAAAACGACTTAATATCAAGGACTCATCGGGCGAATCGCTCTGGAACTGAAATCGGAATACTCACTGACATTTTCCCCCCTTCGAAAGTCTGAAAAATGATGGAAAAATGACTAAGTCCAAAAAAATTTTTTTAAAACTTTTTTCAATTTTACCCCCGTGGGATATATATTCTACGCACACACATTTGGAACTCTCCTGGGGTACGCTCAAACATATTATTCCCTCATTTAATGGATATTTTCACCAAAAAGTGAAGTTTTCAAAAAAGTCAGAAAATTGGCTGAAAATGACTTATTATCAAGGAATCATCAGGCGAATCGCTCTGGAACTGAACCCGCAATGCTCACTGACATTTTCCACTCTCCGAAAGTCTGAAAAATGATGGAAAAATGAAAGTCCAAAAACATTTTTTTTCAACTTTATTCAATTTTACCCCCGTGGGATATATATTCTACCCACACACATTTGGAACTCTCCTGGGGTACCCTCACACATATTATTCCCTCATTTAATGGATATTTTCACCAAAAAGTGAAGTTTTCAAAAAGTCAGAAAATTGGCTGAAAACGACTTAATATCAAGGACTCATCGGGCGAATCGCTCTGGAACTGAAATCGGAATGCTCACTGACATTTTCCCTCCTTCGAAAGCCTGAAAAATGATGGAAAAAAGACTAAGTCGAAAAAAAATTTTTCTAAGCTTTTTTCAATTTTACCCCCGTGGGATATATATTCTACCCACACACATTTGGAACTCTCCTGGGGTACCCTCACACATATTATTCCCTCATTTAATGAATATTTTCACCAAAAATTGAAGTTTTCAAAAAGTCAGAAAATTGGCTGAAAACGACATAATATCAAGGACTCATCGGGCAAATCGCTCTGGAACTGAAATCGGAATGGTCACTGACATTTTCCCCCCTTCGAAAGTCTGAAAAATGATGGAAAAGTGACTAAGTCCAAAAAAAATGTTTTAAAACTTTTTTCAATTTTACCCCCGTGGGATATATATTCTACCCACACACATTTGGAACTCTCCTGGGGTACCCTCACACATATTATTCCCTCATTTAATGGATATTTTCACCAAAAAGTGAAGTTTTCAAAAAGTCAGAAAATTGTCTGAAAACGACTTAATATCAAGGACTCATCGGGCGAATCGCTCTGGAACTGAAATCGGAATGCTCACTGATATTTTCCCCTCTCCAAAAGTCTGAAAAATGATGGAAAAATGACTAAGTCCAAAAAAATTTTTTTAAAACTTTTTTCAATTTTACCCCCGTGGGATATATATTCTATGCACACACATTTGGGACTCTCCTGGGGTACCCTCACACATATTATTCCCTCATTTAATGGATATTTTCACCAAAAAGTGAAGTTTTCAAAAAGTCAGAAAATTGGCTGAAAACGACTTAATATCAAGGACTCATCGGGCGAATCGCTCTGGAACTGAAATCGGAATGCTCACTGACATTTTCCCTCCTTCGAAAGCCTGAAAAATGATGGAAAAATGACTAAGTCCAAAAAAAATATTTTTAAACTTTTTTCAATTTTACCCCCGTGGCATATATATTCTACCCACACACATTTGGAACTCTCCTGGGGTACCCTCACACATATTATTCCCTCATTTAATGGATATTTTCTCCAAAAAGTGAAGTTTTCAAAAAGTCAGAAAATTGGCTGAAAACGACTTAATATCAAGGACTCACTGGGCGATTCACTCTGGAACTGAAATCGGAATACTCACTGACATTTTCCCCTCTCCGAAAGTCTGAAAAATGATGGAAAAATGACTAAGTCCAAAAAAAATTTTTTTCAACTTTTTTCAATTTTACCCCTGTGGGATATACATTCTACCCACACACATTTGGAACTCTCCTGGGGTACCCTCACACATATTATTCCCTCATTTAATGGATATTTTCACCAAAAAGTGAAGTTTTCAAAAAGTCAGAAAATTGTCTGAAAACGACTTAATATCAAAGACTCATCGGGCGAATCGCTCTGGAACTGAAATCAGAATGCTCACTGATATTTTCCCCTCTCCAAAAGTCTTAAAAATGATGGAAAAATGACTAAGTCCAAAAAAATTTTTTTAAAACTTTTTTCAATTTTACCCCCATGGGATATATATTCTACGCACACACATTTGGAACTCTCCTGGGGTACCCTCACACATATTATTCCCTCATTTAATGGATCTTTTCACCAAAAAGTGAAGTTTTCAAAAAATCAGAAAATTGGCTGAAAACGACTTAATATCAAGGACTCATCGGGCGAATCGCTCTGGAACTGAACTCGGAATGCTCACTGACATTTTCCCTCCTTCGAAAGCCTGAAAAATGATGGAAAAATGACTAAGTCCAAAAAAATTTTTTTTAAACTTTTTTCAATTTTACCCCCGTGGCATATATATTCTACCCACACACATTTGGAACTCTCCTGGGGTACCCTCACACATATTATTCCCTCATTTAATGAATATTTTCACCAAAAAGTGAAGTTTTCAAAAAGTCAGAAAATTGGCTGAAAACTACATAATATCAAGGACTCATCGGGCAAATCGCTCTGGAACTGAAATCGGAATGCTCACTGACATTTTCCCTCCTTCGAAAGCCTGAAAAATGATGGAAAAATGACTAAGTCCAAAAAAAATATTTTTAAACTTTTTTCAATTTTACCCCCGTGGCATATATACTCTACCCACACACATTTGGAACTCTCCTGGGGTACCCTCACACATATTATTCCCTCATTTAATGGATATTTTCACCAAAAAGTGAAGTTTTCAAAAAGTCAGAAAATTGGCTGAAAACGACTTAATATCAAGGACTCACCGGGCGAATCACTCTGGAACTGAAATCGGAATACTCACTGACATTTTCCCCTCTCCGAAAGTCTGAAAAATGATGGAAAAATGACTAAGTCCAAAAAAATTTTTTTTCAACTTTTTTCAATTTTACGCCTGTGGGATATACATTCTACCCACACACATTTGGAACTCTCCTGGGGTACCCTCACACATATTATTCCCTCATTTAATGGATATTTTCACCAAAAAGTGAAGTTTTCAAAAAGTCAGAAAATTGTCTGAAAACGACTTAATATCAAAGACTCATCGGGCGAATCGCTCTGGAATTGAAATCAGAATGCTCACTGATATTTTCCCCTCTCCAAAAGTCTTAAAAATGATGGAAAAATGACTAAGTCCAAAAAAATTTTTTTAAAACTTTTTTCAATTTTACCCCCATGGGATATATATTCTACGCACACACATTTGGAACTCTCCTGGGGTACCCTCACACATATTATTCCCTCATTTAATGAATATTTTCACCAAAAAGTGAAGTTTTCAAAAAGTCAGAAAATTGGCTGAAAACTACATAATATCAAGGACTCATCGGGCAAATCGCTCTGGAACTGAAATCGGAATGCTCACTGACATTTTCCCCCCTTCAAAAGTCTGAAAAATGATGGAAAAATGAATAAGTCCAAAAAAAATGTTTTAAAACTTTTTTCAATTTTACCCCCGTGGGATATATATTCTACCCACACACATTTGGAACTCTCCTGGGGTACCCTCACACATATTATTCCCTCATTTAATGGATATTTTCACCAAAAAGTGAAGTTTTCAAAAAGTCAGAAAATTGGCTGAAAATGACTCAATATCAAGGACTCATCGGGTGAATCGCTCTGGAACTGAAATCGGAATGCTCACTGACATTTTCCCTCCTTCGAAAGCCTGAAAAATGATGGAAAAATGACTAAGTCCAAAAAAAATATTTTTAAACTTTTTTCAATTTTACCCCCGTGGCATATATATTCTACCCACACACATTTGGAACTCTCCTGGGGTACCCTCACACATATTATTCCCTCATTTAATGGATATTTTCTCCAAAAAGTGAAGTTTTCAAAAAGTCAGAAAATTGGCTGAAAACGACTTAATATCAAGGACTCACTGGGCGATTCACTCTGGAACTGAAATCGGAATACTCACTGACATTTTCCCCTCTCCGAAAGTCTGAAAAATGATGGAAAAATGACTAAGTCCAAAAAAAATTTTTTTCAACTTTTTTCAATTTTACCCCTGTGGGATATACATTCTACCCACACACATTTGGAACTCTCCTGGGGTACCCTCACACATATTATTCCCTCATTTAATGGATATTTTCACCAAAAAGTGAAGTTTTCAAAAAGTCAGAAAATTGTCTGAAAACGACTTAATATCAAAGACTCATCGGGCGAATCGCTCTGGAACTGAAATCAGAATGCTCACTGATATTTTCCCCTCTCCAAAAGTCTTAAAAATGATGGAAAAATGACTAAGTCCAAAAAAATTTTTTTAAAACTTTTTTCAATTTTACCCCCATGGGATATATATTCTACGCACACACATTTGGAACTCTCCTGGGGTACCCTCACACATATTATTCCCTCATTTAATGGATCTTTTCACCAAAAAGTGAAGTTTTCAAAAAATCAGAAAATTGGCTGAAAACGACTTAATATCAAGGACTCATCGGGCGAATCGCTCTGGAACTGAACTCGGAATGCTCACTGACATTTTCCCTCCTTCGAAAGCCTGAAAAATGATGGAAAAATGACTAAGTCCAAAAAAATTTTTTTTAAACTTTTTTCAATTTTACCCCCGTGGCATATATATTCTACCCACACACATTTGGAACTCTCCTGGGGTACCCTCACACATATTATTCCCTCATTTAATGAATATTTTCACCAAAAAGTGAAGTTTTCAAAAAGTCAGAAAATTGGCTGAAAACTACATAATATCAAGGACTCATCGGGCAAATCGCTCTGGAACTGAAATCGGAATGCTCACTGACATTTTCCCTCCTTCGAAAGCCTGAAAAATGATGGAAAAATGACTAAGTCCAAAAAAAATATTTTTAAACTTTTTTCAATTTTACCCCCGTGGCATATATATTCTACCCACACACATTTGGAACTCTCCTGGGGTACCCTCACACATATTATTCCCTCATTTAATGGATATTTTCACCAAAAAGTGAAGTTTTCAAAAAGTCAGAAAATTGGCTGAAAACGACTTAATATCAAGGACTCACCGGGCGAATCACTCTGGAACTGAAATCGGAATACTCACTGACATTTTCCCCTCTCCGAAAGTCTGAAAAATGATGGAAAAATGACTAAGTCCAAAAAAATTTTTTTTCAACTTTTTTCAATTTTACGCCTGTGGGATATACATTCTACCCACACACATTTGGAACTCTCCTGGGGTACCCTCACACATATTATTCCCTCATTTAATGGATATTTTCACCAAAAAGTGAAGTTTTCAAAAAGTCAGAAAATTGTCTGAAAACGACTTAATATCAAAGACTCATCGGGCGAATCGCTCTGGAACTGAAATCAGAATGCTCACTGATATTTTCCCCTCTCCAAAAGTCTTAAAAATGATGGAAAAATGACTAAGTCCAAAAAAATTTTTTTAAAACTTTTTTCAATTTTACCCCCATGGGATATATATTCTACGCACACACATTTGGAACTCTCCTGGGGTACCCTCACACATATTATTCCCTCATTTAATGAATATTTTCACCAAAAAGGGAAGTTTTCAAAAAGTCAGAAAATTGGCTGAAAACTACATAATATCAAGGACTCATCGGGCAAATCGCTCTGGAACTGAAATCGGAATGCTCACTGACATTTTCCCCCCTTCAAAAGTCTGAAAAATGATGGAAAAATGAATAAGTCCAAAAAAAATGTTTTAAAACTTTTTTCAATTTTACCCCCGTGGGATATATATTCTACCCACACACATTTGGAACTCTCCTGGGGTACCCTCACACATATTATTCCCTCATTTAATGGATATTTTCACCAAAAAGTGAAGTTTTCAAAAAGTCAGAAAATTGGCTGAAAATGACTCAATATCAAGGACTCATCGGGTGAATCGCTCTGGAACTGAAATCGGAATGCTCACTGACATTTTCGCTCCTTCGAAAGTCTGAAAAATGATGGAAAAATGACTAAGTCCAAAAAAATTTTTTTTAAACTTTTTTCAATTTTACCCCCGTGGGATATATATTCTACCCACACATATTTGGAACTCTCCTGGGGTACCCTCACACATATTATTCCCTCATTTAATGGATATTTTCACCAAAAAGTGAAGTTTTCAAAAAGTCAGAAAATTGGCTGAAAACGACTTAATATCAAGGACTCATCGGGCGAATCGCTCTGGAACTGAAATCGGAATGCTCACTGACATTTTCCCTCCTTTGAAAGCCTGAAAAATGATGGAAAAATGACTAAGTCCAAAAAAAAAATTTTTAAACTTTTTTCAATTTTACCCCCGTGGCATATATATTCTACCCACACACATTTGGAACTCCCCTAGGGTACCCTCACACATATTATTCCCTCATTTAATGGATATTTTCACCAAAGAGTGAAGTTTTCAAAAAGTCAGAAAATTGGCTGAAAACGACTTAATATCAAGGACTCACCGGGCGAATCACTCTGGAACTGAAATCGGAATACTCACTGACATTTTCCCCTCTCCGAAAGTCTGAAAAATGATGGAAAAATGACTAAGTCCAAAAAAAATTTTTTTCAACTTTTTTCAATTTTACCCCTGTGGGATATACATTCTACCCACACACATTTGGAACTCTCCTGGGGTACCCTCACACATATTATTCCCTCATTTAATGGATATTTTCACCAAAAAGTGAAGTTTTCAAAAAGTCAGAAAATTGTCTGAAAACGACTTAATATCAAAGACTCATCGGGCGAATGGCTCTGGAACTGAAATCAGAATGCTCACTGATATTTTCCCCTCTCCAAAAGTCTTAAAAATGATGGAAAAATGACTAAGTCCAAAAAAATTTTTTTAAAACTTTTTTCAATTTTACCCCCGTGGGATATATATTCTACGCACACACATTTGGAACTCTCCTGGGGTACCCTCA
Organism: Phyllobates terribilis; assembly: GCF_046119375.1. NCBI lineage: Eukaryota > Metazoa > Chordata > Amphibia > Anura > Dendrobatidae > Phyllobates > Phyllobates terribilis. The sequence continues at coordinate 6,402,379 of NW_027362837.1, read as the reverse complement.
CACATATTATTCCCTCATTTAATAGATATTTTCACCAAAAAGTGAAGTTTTCAAAAAGTCAGAAAATTGGCTGAAAACGACTTAATATCAAGGACTCATCGGGCGAATCGCTCTGGAACTGAACTCGGAATGCTCACTGACATTTTCCCTCCTTCGAAACCTGAAAAATGATGGAAAAATGACTAAGTCCAAAAAAATTTTTTTTAAACTTTTTTCAATTTTACCCCCGTGGCATATATATTCTACCCACACACATTTGGAACTCTCCTGGGGTACCCTCACACATATTATTCCCTCATTTAATGAATATTTTCACCAAAAAGTGAAGTTTTCAAAAAGTCAGAAAATTGGCTGAAAACTACATAATATCAAGGACTCATCGGGCAAATCGCTCTGGAACTGAAATCGGAATGCTCACTGACATTTTCCCCCCTTCAAAAGTCTGAAAAATGATGGAAAAATGAATAAGTCCAAAAAAAATGTTTTAAAACTTTTTTCAATTTTACCCCCGTGGGATATATATTCTACCCACACACATTTGGAACTCTCCTGGGGTACCCTCACACATATTATTCCCTCATTTAATGGATATTTTCACCAAAAAGTGAAGTTTTCAAAAAGTCAGAAAATTGTCTGAAAACGACTTAATATCAAGGACTCATCGGGTGAATCGCTCTGGAACTGAAATCGGAATGCTCACTGACATTTTCGCTCCTTCGAAAGTCTGAAAAATGATGGAAAAATGACTAAGTCCAAAAAAATTTTTTTTAAACTTTTTTCAATTTTACCCCCGTGGGATATATATTCTACCCACACACATTTGGAACTCTCCTGGGGTACCCTCACACATATTATTCCCTCATTTAATGGATATTTTCACCAAAAAGTGAAGTTTTCAAAAAGTCAGAAAATTGGCTGAAAACAACATAATATCAAGGACTCATCGGGCAAATCGCTCTGGAACTGAAATCGGAATGCTCACTGACATTTTCCCCCCTTCGAAAGTCTGAAAAATGATGGAAAAGTGACTAAGTCCAAAAAAAATGTTTTAAAACTTTTTTCAATTTTACCCCCGTGGGATATATATTCTACCCACACACATTTGGAACTCTCCTGGGGTACCCTCACACATATTATTCCCTCATTTAATGGATATTTTCACCAAAAAGTGAAGTTTTCAAAAAGTCAGAAAATTGTCTGAAAACGACTTAATATCAAGGACTCATCGGGCGAATCGCTCTGGAACTGAAATCAGAATGCTCACTGATATTTTCCCCTCTCCAAAAGTCTGAAAAATGATGGAAAAATGACTAAGTCCAAAAAAAATTTTTTAAAACTTTTTTCAATTTTACCCCCGTGGGATATATATTCTACGCACACACATTTGGAACTCTCCTGGGGTACAATCACACATATTATTCCCTCATTTAATGAATATTTTCACCAAAAAGTGAAGTTTTCAAAAAGTCAGACAATTGGCTGAAAATTACATAATATCAAGGACTCATCGGGCAAATCGCTCTGGAACTGAAATCGGAATGCTCACTGACATTTTCCCCCCTTCAAAAGTCTGAAAAATGATGGAAAAATGAATAAGTCCAAAAAAAATGTTTTAAAACTTTTTTCAATTTTACCCCCGTGGGATATGTATTCTACGCACACACATTTGGGACTCTCCTGGGGTACCCTCACACATATTATTCCCTCATTTAATGGATATTTTCACCAAAAAGTGAAGTTTTCAAAAAGTCAGAAAATTGGCTGAAAACGACTTAATATCAAGGACTCATCGGGCGAATCGCTCTGGAACTGAAATCGGAATGCTCACTGACATTTTCCCTCCTTCGAAAGCCTGAAAAATGATGGAAAAATGACTAAGTCCAAAAAAAATATTTTTAAACTTTTTTCAATTTTACCCCCGTGGCATATATATTCTACCCACACACATTTGGAACTCTCCTGGGGTACCCTCACACATATTATTCCCTCATTTAATGGATATTTTCACCAAAAAGTGAAGTTTTCAAAAAGTCAGAAAATTGGCTGAAAACGACTTAATATCAAGGACTCATCAGGTGAATCACTCTGGAACTGAAATCGGAATACTCACTGACATTTTCCCCTCTCCGAAAGTCTGAAAAATGATGGAAAAATGACTAAGTCCAAAAAAAATTTTTTTCAACTTTTTTCAATTTTACCCCTGTGGGATATACATTCTACGCACACACATTTGGAACTCTCCTGGGGTACCCTCACACATATTATTCCCTCATTTAATGGATATTTTCACCAAAAAGTGAAGTTTTCAAAAAGTCAGAAAATTGGCTGAAAACGACTTAATATCAAGGACTCATCGGGCGAATCGCTCTGGAACTGAAATCGGAATGCTCACTGACATTTTCCCTCCTTCGAAAGCCTGAAAAATGATGGAAAAATGAATAAGTCCAAAAAAATTTTTTTTAAACTTTTTTCAATTTTACCCCCGTGGGATATATATTCTACCCACACACATTTGGAACTCTCCTGGGGTACCCTCACACATATTATTCCCTCATTTAATGAATATTTTCACCAAAAAGTGAAGTTTTCAAAAAGTCAGAAAATTGGCTGAAAACTACATAATATCAAGGACTCATCGGGCAAATCGCTCTGGAACTGAAATCGGAATGCTCACTGACATTTTCCCCCCTTCAAAAGTCTGAAAAATGATGGAAAAATGAATAAGTCCAAAAAAAATGTTTTAAAACTTTTTTCAATTTTACCCCCGTGGGATATATATTCTACCCACACACATTTGGAACTCTCCTGGGGTACCCTCACACATATTATTCCCTCATTTAATGGATATTTTCACCAAAAAGTGAAGTTTTCAAAAAGTCAGAAAATTGGCTGAAAACGACATAATATCAAGGACTCATTGGGCAAATCGCTCTGGAACTGAAATCGGAATGCTCACTGACATTTTCCCCCCTTCGAAAGTCTGAAAAATGATGGAAAAATGACTAAGTCCAAAAAAAATGTTTTAAAACTTTTTCCAATTTTACCCCCGTGGGATATATATTCTACCCACACACATTTGGAACTCTCCTGGGGTACCCTCACACATATTATTCCCTCATTTAATGGATATTTTCACCAAAAAGTGAAGTTTTCAAAAAGTCAGAAAATTGTCTGAAAACGACTTAATATCAAGGACTCATCGGGCGAATCGCTCTGGAACTGAAATCAGAATGCTCACTGATATTTTCCCCTCTCCAAAAGTCTGAAAAATGATGGAAAAATGACTAAGTCCAAAAAAATTTTTTTAAAACTTTTTTCAATTTTACCCCCGTGGGATATATATTCTACGCACACACATTTGGAACTCTCCTGGGGTACCCTCACACATATTATTCCCTCATTTAATGGATATTTTCACCAAAAAGTGAAGTTTTCAAAAAGTCAGAAAATTGGCTGAAAACGACTCAATATCAAGGACTCATCGGGCGAATCGCTCTGGAACTGAAATCAGAATGCTCACTGATATTTTCCCCTCTCCAAAAGTCTGAAAAATGATGGAAAAATGACTAAGTCCCAAAAAATTTTTTTAAAACTTTTTTCAATTTTACCCCCGTGGGATATTTATTCTACGCACACACATTTGGAACTCTCCTGGGGTACCCTCACACATATTATTCCCTCATTTAATGGATATTTTCACCAAAAAGTGAAGTTTTCAAAAAGTCAGAAAATTGGCTGAAAACGACATAATATCAAGGACTCATCGGGCAAACCGCTCTGGAACTGAAATCGGAATGCTCACTGACATTTTCCCCCCTTCGAAAGTCTGAAAAATGATGGAAAAGTGACTAAGTCCAAAAAAAATGTTTTAAAACTTTTTTCAATTTTACCCCCGTGGGATATATATTCTACCCACACACATTTGGAACTCTCCTGGGGTACCCTCACACATATTATTCCCTCATTTAATGGATATTTTCACCAAAAAGTGAAGTTTTCAAAAAGTCAGAAAATTGGCTGAAAACGACTCAATATCAAGGACTCATCGGGCGAATCGTTCTGGAGCTGAAATCGGAATGCTCACTGACATTTTCCCTCCTTCGAAAGTCTGAAAAATGATGGAAAAATGACTAAGTCCAAAAAATTTTTTTAAAACTTTTTTTAATTTTACCCCCGTGGGATATGTATTCTACCCACACACATTTGGAACTCTCCTGGGGTACCCTCACACATATTATTGCCTCATTTAATGGATATTTTCACCAAAAAGTGAAGTTTTCAAAAAGTCAGAAAATTGACTGAAAATGACTTATTATCAAGGAATGATCGGGCGAATCGCTCTGGAACTGAAATCGGTATGCTCACTGACATTTTCCACTCTCCGAAAGTCTGAAAAATGATGGAAAAATGACTCAGTCCAAAAAAAATTTTTTTTAACTTTTTTCAATTTTACCCCCGTGGCATATCTATTCTACCCACACACATTTGGAACTCTCCTGGGGTACCCTCACACATATTATTCCCTCATTTAATGGATATTTTCACCAAAAAGTGAAGTTTTCAAAAAGTCAGAAAATTGTCTGAAAACGACTTAATATCAAGGACTCATCGGGCGAATCGCTCTGGAACTGAAATCAGAATGCTCACTGATATTTTCCCCTCTCCAAAAGTCTGAAAAATGATGGAAAAATGACTAAGTCCAAAAAAATTTTTTGAAAACTTTTTTCAATTTTACCCCCGTGGGATATGTATTCTACGCACACACATTTGGAACTCTCCTGGGGTACAATCACACATATTATTCCCTCATTTAATGAATATTTTCACCAAAAAGTGAAGTTTTCAAAAAGTCAGAAAATTGGCTGAAAACTACATAATATCAAGGACTCATCGGGTAAATCGCTCTGGAACTGAAATCGGAATGCTCACTGACATTTTCCCCCCTTCAAAAGTCTGAAAAATGATGGAAAAATGACTAACTTAAAAAAAAAAAATTTTCAACTTTTTTAAATTTTACCCCTGTGGGATATACATTCTACCCACACACATTTGGAACTCTCCTGGGGTACCCTCACACATATTATTCCCTCATTTAATGTATATTTTCACCAAAAAGTGAAGTTTTCAAAAAGTCAGAGAATTGGCTGAAAACGACTTAATATCAAGGACTCATCGGGCGAATCGCTCTGGAGCTGAAATCGGAATGCTCACTGACATCTTGCCCTCTCCGAAAGTCTGAAAAATGATGGAAAAATGACTAAGTCCAAAAAAATTTTTTTAAAACTTTTTTCAGTTTTACCCCCGTGGGATATATATTCTACCCACACACATCTGGAACTCTCCTGGGGTACCCTCACACATATTATTCCCTCATTTAATGGATATTTTCACCAAAAAGTGAAGTTTTCAAAAAGTCAGAAAATGGCTGAAAATGACTTAATATCAAGGACTCATCGGGCGAATCGCTCTGGAGCTGAAATCGGAATGCTCACTGACATTTCCCCCCCTTCGAAAGTCTGAAAAATGCTGGAAAAATGACTAAGTTCCAAAAAAATTTTTTAATACTTTTTTCAATTTTACCCCCGTGGGATATATATTCTACCCACACACACTTGGAACTCTCCTGGGGTACCCTCACACATATTATTCCCTCATTTAATGGATATTTTCACCAAAAAGTGAAGTTTTCAAAAAGTCAGAGAATTGGCTGAAAACGACTTAATATCAAGGACTCATCGGGCGAATCGCTCTGGAGCTGAAATCGGAATGCTCACTGACATTTTCCCCCCTTCGAAAGTCTGAAAAATGATGGAAAAATTACTAACTTAAAAAAAAAAAATTTTCAACTTTTTTCAATTTTACCCCTGTGGGATATACATTCTACCCACAAACACTTGGAACTCTCCTGGGGTACCCTCACACATATTATTCCCTCATTTAATGGATATTTTCACCAAAAAGTGAAGTTTTCAAAAAGTCAGAGAATTGGCTGAAAACGACTTAATATCAAGGACTCATCGGGCGAATCGCTCTGGAGCTGAAATCGGAATGCTCACTGACATTTTCCCCCCTTCGAAAGTCTGAAAAATGATGGAAAAATGACTAAGTCCAAAAAAAATTTTTTTCAACTTTTTTCAATTTTACCCCTGTGGGATATACATTCTACGCACACACATTTGGAACTCTCCTGGGGTACCCTCACACATATTATTCCCTCATTTAATGGATATTTTCACCAAAAAGTGAAGTTTTCAAAAAGTCAGAAAATTGGCTGAAAACGACTTAATATCAAGGACTCATCGGGCGAATCGTTCTGGAGCTGAAATCGGAATGCTCACTGACATTTTCCCTCCTTCGAAAGTCTGAAAAATGATGGAAAAATGACTAAGTCCAAAAAATTTTTTTAAAACTTTTTTTAATTTTACCCCCGTGGGATATGTATTCTACCCACACACATTTGGAACTCTCCTGGGGTACCCTCACACATATTATTGCCTCATTTAATGGATATTTTCACCAAAAAGTGAAGTTTTCAAAAAGTCAGAAAATTGACTGAAAATGACTTATTATCAAGGAATGATCGGGCGATTCGCTCTGGAACTGAAATCGGTATGCTCACTGACATTTTCCACTCTCCGAAAGTCTGAAAAATGATGGAAAAATGACTAAGTCCAAAAAAATTTTTTTTTAACTTTTTTCAATTTTACCCCCGTGGCATATCTATTCTACCCACACACATTTGGAACTCTCCTGGGGTACCCTCACACATATTATTCCCTCATTTAATGGATATTTTCACCAAAAAGTGAAGTTTTCAAAAAGTCAGAAAATTGTCTGAAAACGACTTAATATCAAGGACTCATCGGGCGAATCGCTCTGGAACTGAAATCAGAATGCTCACTGATATTTTCCCCTCTCCAAAAGTCTGAAAAATGATGGAAAAATGACTAAGTCCAAAAAAATTTTTTGAAAACTTTTTTCAATTTTACCCCCGTGGGATATATATTCTACGCACACACATTTGGAACTCTCCTGGGGTACAATCACACATATTATTCCCTCATTTAATGGATATTTTCACCAAAAAGTGAAGTTTTCAAAAAGTCAGAAAATTGGCTGAAAACGACATAATATCAAGGACTCATTGGGCAAATCGCTCTGGAACTGAAATCGGAATGCTCACTGACATTTTCCCCCCTTCGAAAGTCTGAAAAATGATGGAAAAATGACTAAGTCCAAAAAAAATGTTTTAAAACTTTTTTCAATTTTACCCCCGTGGGATATATATTCTACCCACACACATTTGGAACTCTCCTGGGGTACCCTCACACATATTATTCCCTCATTTAATGGATATTTTCACCAAAAAGTGAAGTTTTCAAAAAGTCAGAAAATTGTCTGAAAACGACTTAATATCAAGGACTCATCGGCGAATCGCTCTGGAACTGAAATCAGAATGCTCACTGATATTTTCCCCTCTCCAAAAGTCTGAAAAATGATGGAAAAATGACTAAGTCCAAAAAAATTTTTTTAAAACTTTTTTCAATTTTACCCCCGTGGGATATATATTCTACGCACACACATTTGGAACTCTCCTGGGGTACCCTCACACATATTATTCCCTCATTTAATGGATATTTTCACCAAAAAGTGAAGTTTTCAAAAAATCAGAAAATTGGCTGGAAACGACTCAATATCAAGGACTCATCGGGCGAATCGCTCTGGAACTGAAATCAGAATGCTCACTGATATTTTCCCCTCTCCAAAAGTCTGAAAAATGATGGAAAAATGACTAAGTCCCAAAAAATTTTTTTAAAACTTTTTTCAATTTTACCCACGTGGAATATGTATTCTACCCACACACATTTGGAACTCTCCTGGGGTACCCTCACACATATTATTGCATCATTTAATGGATATTTTCACCAAAAAGTGAAGTTTTCAAAAAGTCAGAAAATTGGCTGAAAACGACTCAATATCAAGGACTCATCGGGCGAATCGCTCTGGAGCTGAAATCGGAATGCTCACTGACATTTTCCCTCCTTCGAAAGTCTGAAAAATGATGGAAAAATGACTAAGTCCAAAAAATTTTTTTAAAACTTTTTTTAATTTTACCCCCGTGGGATATGTATTCTACCCACACACATTTGGAACTCTCCTGGGGTACCCTCACACATATTATTGCCTCATTTAATGGATATTTTCACCAAAAAGTGAAGTTTTCAAAAAGTCAGAAAATTGACTGAAAATGACTTATTATCAAGGAATGATCGGGCGAATCGCTCTGGAACTGAAATCGGTATGCTCACTGACATTTTCCACTCTCCGAAAGTCTGCAAAATGATGGAAAAATGACTAAGTCCAAAAAAAATTTTTTTAAACTTTTTTCAATTTTACCCCCGTGGGATATATATTCTACCCACACACACTTGGAACTCTCCTGGGGTACCCTCACACATATTATTCCCTCATTTAATGGATATTTTCACCAAAAAGTGAAGTTTTCAAAAAGTCAGAGAATTGGCTGAAAACGACTTAATATCAAGGACTCATCGGGCGAATCGCTCTGGAGCTGAAATCGGAATGCTCACTGACATTTTCCCCCCTTCGAAAGTCTGAAAAATGATGGAAAAATTACTAACTTAAAAAAAAAAAATTTTCAACTTTTTTCAATTTTACCCCTGTGGGATATACATTCTACCCACACACATTTGGAACTCTCCTGGGGTACCCTCACACATATTATTCCCTCATTTAATGTATATTTTCACCAAAAAGTGAAGTTTTCAAAAAGTCAGAGAATTGGCTGAAAACGACTTAATATCAAGGACTCATCGGGCGAATCGCTCTGGAGCTGAAATCGGAATGCTCACTGACATTTTCCCCCCTTCGAAAGTCTGAAAAATGATGGAAAAATGACTAAGTCCAAAAAAAATTTTTTTCAACTTTTATCAATATTACCCCTGTGGGATATACATTCTACCCACACACATTTGGAACTCTCCTGGGGTACCCTCACACATATTATTCCCTCATTTAATGTATATTTTCACCAAAAAGTGAAGTTTTCAAAAAGTCAGAGAATTGGCTGAAAACGACTTAATATCAAGGACTCATCGGGCGAATCGCTCTGGAGCTGAAATCGGAATGCTCACTGACATTTTCCCCCCTTCGAAAGTCTGAAAAATCATGGAAAAATGACTAAGTCCAAAAAAAATTTTTTTCAACTTTTTTCAATTTTACCCCTGTGGGATATACATTCTACCCACACACATTTGGAACTCTCCTGGGGTACCCTCACACATATTATTCCCTCATTTAATGGATATTTTCACCAAAAAGTGAAGTTTTCAAAAAGTCAGAAAATTGGCTGAAAATGACTTAATATCAAGGACTCATCGGGCGAATCGCTCTGGAGCTGAAATCGGAATGCTCACTGACATTTCCCCCCCTTCGAAAGTCTGAAAAATGCTGGAAAAATGACTAAGTTCCAAAAAAATTTTTTAATACTTTTTTCAATTTTACCCCCGTGGGATATATATTCTACCCACACACACTTGGAACTCTCCTGGGGTACCCTCACACATATTATTCCCTCATTTAATGGATATTTTCACCAAAAAGTGAAGTTTTCAAAAAGTCAGAGAATTGGCTGAAAACGACTTAATATCAAGGACTCATCGGGCGAATCGCTCTGGAGCTGAAATCGGAATGCTCACTGACATTTTCCCCCCTTCGAAAGTCTGAAAAATGATGGAAAAATGACTAACTTAAAAAAAAAAAATTTTCAACTTTTTTCAATTTTACCCCTGTGGGATATACATTCTACCCACACACATTTGGAACTCTCCTGGGGTACCCTCACACATATTATTCCCTCATTTAATGGATATTTTCACCAAAAAGTGAAGTTTTCAAAAAGTCAGAAAATTGGCTGAAAATGACTTAATATCAAGGACTCATCGGGCGAATCGCTCTGGAACTGAAATCGGAATGCTCACTGACATTTTCCCCACTTCGAAAGTCTGAAAAATGATGGAAAAATGACTAAGTCCAAAAAAAATTTTTTAATACTTTTTTCAATTTTACCCCCGTGGGATATACATTCTACCCACACACATTTGGAACTCTCCTGGGGTACCCTCACACATATTATTCCCTCATTTAATGTATATTTTCACCAAAAAGTGAAGTTTTCAAAAAGTCAGAAAATTGGCTGAAAACGACTTAATATCAAGGACTCATCGGGCGAATCGCTCTGGAGCTGAAATCGGAATGCTCACTGACATTTCCCCCCCTTCGAAAGTCTGAAAAATGCTGGAAAAATGACTAAGTTCCAAAAAAAATTTTTAATACTTTTTTCAATTTTACCCCCGTGGGATATATATTCTACCCACACACACTTGGAACTCTCCTGGGGTACCCTCACACATATTATTCCCTCATTTAATGGATATTTTCACCAAAAAGTGAAGTTTTCAAAAAGTCCGAAAATTGGCTGAAAACGACTTAATATCAAGGACTCATCGGGCGAATCGCTCTGGAACTGAAATCGGAATGCTCACTGACATTTTCCCCTCTTCGAAAGTCTGAAAAATGATGGAAAAATGACTAAGTCCAAAAAAAATATTTTAAAACTTTTTTCAATTTTACCCCCGTGGGATATATATTCTACCCACACACATTTGGAACTCTCCTGGGGTACCCTCACACATATTATTCCCTCATTTAATGGATATTTTCACCAAAAAGTGAAGTTTTCAAAAAGTCAGAAAATTGGCTGAAAATGACTTATTATCAAGGAATCATCAGGCGAATAGCTCTGGAACTGAACTCGGAATGCTCACTGATATTTTCCACTCTCCGAAAGTCTGAAAAATGATGGGAAAATGACAGTCCAAAAAAATATTTTTTCATCTTTTTTCAATTTTACCCCTGTGGGATATACATTCTACCCACACACATTTGGAACTCTCCTCGGGTACCCTCACACATATTAATTTTTTCAGAAAATTGGCTGAAAATGACTTATTATCAAGGAATCATCGGGCGAATCGCTCTGGAACTGAAATCGGTATGCTCACTGACATTTTCCACTCTCCGAAAGTCTGAAAAATGATGGAAAAATGACTAAGTCCCAAAAAAATTTTTTTAAACTTTTTTCAATTTTACCCCCGTGGGATATTTATTCTATCCATACACATTTGGAAATCTCCTGGGGTACCCTCACACATATTATTCCCTCATTTAATGGATATTTTCACCAAAAAGTGAAGTTTTCAAAAAATCTGAAAATTAGCTGAAAACGACTCAATATCAAGGACTCATCGGGCGAATCGCTCTGGAACTGAAATCGGAATGCTCACTGACATTTTCCCTCCTTCGAAAGTCTGAAAAATGATGGAAAAATGACTAAGTCCAAAAAAATTTTTTTTCAACTTTTTTCAATTTTTCCGCCGTGGGATATATATTCTACCCACACACATTTGGAACTCACCTGGGGTACCCTCACACATAATATTCCCTCATTTAATGGATATTTTCACCAAAAAGTGAAGTTTTCAAAAAGTCAGAGAATTGGCTGAAAACGACTTAATATCAAGGACTCATCGGGCGAATCGCTCTGGAGCTGATATCGGAATGCTCACTGACATTTTCCCCCCTTCGAAAGTCTGAAAAATGATGGAAAAATGACTAACTTAAAAAAAAAAAATTTTCAACTTTTTTCAATTTTACCCCTGTGGGATATACATTCTACCCACACACATTTGGAACTCTCCTGGGGTACCCTCACACATATTATTCCCTCATTTAATGTATATTTTCACCAAAAAGTGAAGTTTTCAAAAAGTCAGAGAATTGGCTGAAAACAACTTAATATCAAGGACTCATCGGGCGAATCGCTCTGGAGCTGAAATCGGAATGCTCACTGACATTTTCCCCCCTTCGAAAGTCTGAAAAATGATGGAAAAATGACTAAGTCCAAAAAAAATTTTTTTCAAGTTTTTTCAATTTTACCCCTGTGGGATATACATTCTACCCACACACATTTGGAACTCTCCTGGGGTACCCTCACACATATTATTCCCTCATTTAATGTATATTTTCACCAAAAAGTGAAGTTTTCAAAAAGTCAGAGAATTGGCTGAAAACGACTTAATATCAAGGACTCATCGGGCGAATCGCTCTGGAGCTGAAATCGGAATGCTCACTGACATTTTCCCCCCTTCGAAAGTCTGAAAAATGATGGAAAAATGACTAAGTCCAAAAAAATTTTTTTTCAACTTTTTTCAATTTTACCCCTGTGGGATATACATTCTACCCACACACATTTGGAACTCTCCTGGGGTACCCTCACACATATTATTCCCTCATTTAATGTATATTTTCACCAAAAAGTAAAGTTTTCAAAAAGTCAGAGAATTGGCTGAAAACAACTTAATATCAAGGACTCATCGGGCGAATCGCTCTGGAGCTGAAATCGGAATGCTCACTGACATTTTCCCCCCTTCGAAAGTCTGAAAAATGATGGAAAAATGACTAAGTCCAAAAAAAATTTTTTTCAAGTTTTTTCAATTTTACCCCTGTGGGATATACATTCTACCCACACACATAATGGACAATTCGCTTTTTGCTAAGCTGGAGAAATGTGAGTTCGCTGTACAGAGAATTAGTTTTTTGGGCTACATTATCTCCAGTGAAGGTTTTGAGATGGACCCGGTTAAAGTTCAAGCTGTGCAGGAATGGCCTAGGCCTATTGGTTTGAAATCGATACAGAGGTTTTTGGGTTTCGCCAATTATTACAGAAAATTCATAAAAAAAATTTCTATTATTGTCAAACCGCTGACCGATCTCACCAGGAAAGGTGCTAATGCTGTTCAGTGGACTTCTGAGGCCATTGAAGCTTTTGTGTTTCTAAAGGAGAGGTTCACCTCTGTTCCCATCCTTATGCAGCCTGATGTGACTAAGCCGTTTTTGGTTGAGGTTGATGCTTCTTCGGTGGGGGTCGGTGCGGTGTTGTCTCAGGAAAACAAGGATGGAGTACATCCCTCTGCCTTTTTTTCAAAAAATTTTTCTGAGACTGAACTTAATTACGATATTGGTAATCGGGAATTGCTGGCGATTAAACTCGCATTTGAACACTGGCGTCACCTCTTGGAAGGTGCTGAATTTCCCATTCAGGTTTTCACTGATCATAAAAATCTGATCTATCTTGATGCTGCCAAGCGCTTGAATGCCCGTCAGGCTAGGTGGGCACTTTTTTTCTCGCGGTTTAACTTTTCCGTTACTTACATCCCGGGTACCAAGAATGTTAAAGCGGATGCTTTGTCTCGCAGTTTTTCTCCCATGGTCGGTGTTGAGGAGGAAGAGGAGAGCATTTTACAAGAAGGTGTTGTGATTGCTGCTTTGGACTCCGTTTTGGAGGATAAGATTCTTAAAGCTCAGGAGAATGCCCCATCTAACACTCCCCATGGGAGGTTGTTTGTGCCTAGGACCTATAGGAGAGATTTGTTTGTTGAGTGTCATGAGTCTCGGTTGGCAGGTCATCCAGGAATTTCTGAGACCAAGAGACTTGTGGGTCGCACTTTTTGGTGGCCTGGATGGCAGAAGGAAGTCATTAAGTGGGTGCGCCAATGTACTGTGTGTGCTAGATCCAAGTCTTCGCATGCTCCTGCTGCGGGGTTGATTTGCCCTCTGGAGGTTCCTAGTGCACTTTGGACACATCTGGCTATGGACTTTATTACTGACCTTCCCCCCTCTGAAGGTTTCACGGTCATCTGGGTGGTCGTGGACCGTTTTAGCAAGATGTGTCACTTGGTTCCCTTCATCAAACTGCCTTGCGCTAAGACACTCGCTAAGGCCTTTGTCAAGGAAATTGTCAGACTACATGGTGTTCCTACTGACATTGTTTCTGATAGGGGACCTCAGTTTGTGGCTCGTTTTTGGCGTGCCTTTTGTGACAGGTTGGGAGTTCATTTGTCGTTTTCATCCGGATATCATCCTGAGTCTAATGGCCAGACAGAAAGGAAGAACCATGATGTTGAGCAGTTCTTGCGTTGTTTTGTGGCAGACAATCAAGAGGGGTGGTCTGAGTTTCTGCCACTTGCTCTTAACAACCATACATCCTCTTCTGCTGGGTGTTCGCCTTTCTTTTGTTGTTCTGGGAGACATCCGTCTTTTGGGTCATTCTCCAAATTGGTTTCGGCTGTGCCTGAGGAGGAGAGTTTTTCCGGTGATTTGGAGAGAGTTTGGACGGATGTGCGTGGTAATCTTCAGGACGCTAACAAAAAATCTAAGAGGTACTTTGATAGGAAACGGCAAGAGGTTTTGTTTGCTGTTGGTGACATGGTTTGGTTGTCCTCTAAGAATTTGCGATTGAGGATTCCTTCTAAAAAATTGGGTCCCAAGTTCGTAGGGCCCTTTAAGGTGCTTCAGATAGTTAACCAATCTGCTGTTAGGTTGGAGGTTCCTACATCCTGGAAGATTAACCCGGTGTTTCATGTTTCTCTGTTGAAAAAAGCTGATGTGTCTGATGGTGACGCCTCTGCCACTGTTCCTCTGGTGGTGGAGGACGGGGAATATGAAATTTCCCGCATCCTAAATTCTAGACGGTATAGAGGGAGTTTGCAGTATCTCGTCGCTTGGAAGGGTTTCGGACCTGAGGATAACTCATGGGTGAGGGTCGATGATGTTTCTGCTTACAGACTTGTCAGAGCGTTTCACAGGAGGTTTCCTGGTAAGCCTGGGCATAGGGGATCCGGAGGATCCTCTTAGAAGAGGGGATACTGTTAGATCTCTCCTGTTAGGTTTTTTTTTAGTTTGCTGGTCACATGACCATTTTTGCCTATTTAATCCGGCTCCGCCCTCCTGGTCTTGCTGGACTTCATTGTATTTACTACTCTTGAGCTAGCTTGGTGCTCTGTTGCCGTTCTCTGTTAGTTTTGCTAGGTCTTCTGACCTCTATGCTTTTTGTTGTGTGTTTGTCTTTGACTGCTACTATTTCTGCTAGGAGGTGTCCAACTTATTCCAGTCCCTAGTTCTTGTAGGGATCCCTCCCTCACATCTATAGGTCTTCGTTCAGACTAGCCGAGGACTTTAGCGGGTCTGATCGCAGGATCAGGTGCCCCGTTACATCGTAGGGATCTAGTTTAGTTCTATTGTAGGCACAATTCTCCTGTCTTTCCTTAGTCCCTGTAGCAGATCATAACAATTCCCTCATTTAATGTATATTTTCACCAAAAAGTGAAGTTTTCAAAAAGTCCGAAAATTGGCTGAAAACGACTTAATATCAAGGACTCATCGGGCGAATCGCTCTGGAACTGAAATCGGAATGCTCACTGACATTTTCCACTCTCCGAAAGTCTGAAAAATGATGGAAAAATGACTAAGTCCCAAAAAAATTTTTTTCAACTTTTTTCAATTTTACCCCCGTGGGATATATATTCTACCAACACACATTTGGAACTCTCCTGGGGTACCCTCACACATATTATTCCCTCATTTAATGGATATTTTCACCAAAAAGTGAAGTTTTCAAAAAGTCAGAAAATTGGCTGAAAATGACTTATTATCAAGGAATCATCAGGCGAATCGCTCTGGAACTGAACTCGGAATGCTCACTGACTTTTTCCACTCTCCGAAAGTCTGAAAAATGATGGAAAAATGACAGTCCAAAAAAATATTTTTTCAACTTTTTTCAATTTTACCCCCGTGGGATATATATTCTACCCACACACATCTGGAACTCTCCTGGGGTACCCTCACACATATTATTCCCTCATTTAATGGATATTTTCACCAAAAAGTGAAGTTTTCAAATAGTCAGAAAATTGGCTGAAAACGACTTAATATCAAGAACTCATCGGGCGAATCACTCTGGAACTGAAATCGGAATGCTCACTGACATTTTCCCCTCTTCGAAAGTCTGAAAAATAATGGAAAAATGACTAAGTCCCAAAAATATTTTTTTCACCTTTTTTCAATTTTACCCCCGTGGGAAATATATTCTACCCACACACATTTGGAACTCTGCTGGGGAACCCTCACACATATTGTTCCCTCATTTAATGGATATTTTCACCAAAAAGTGAAGTTTTCAAAAAGTCAGAAAATTGGCTGAAAATGACATATTATCAAGGAATCATCAGGCGAATCGCTCTGGAACTGAACTCGGAATGCTCACTGACATTTTCCACTCTCCGAAAGTCTGAAAAATGATGGAAAAATGACAGTCCAAAAAATATTTTTTCAACTTTTTTCAATTTTACCCCCATGGGATATATATTCTACCCACACACCTTTGGAACTCTCCTGGGGTACCCTCACACATATTATTCCCTCATTTAATGGATATTTTCACCAATCGTGAAGTTTTCAAAAAGTCAGAAAATTGGTTGAAAACGACTTAATATCAAGGACTCATCGGATGAATCACTCTGGAACTGAAATCGGAATGCTCACTGACATTTTCCCCTCTTCGAAAGTCTGAAAAATAATGGAAAAATGACTAAGTCCCAAAAATATTTTTTTCACCTTTTTTCAATTTTACCCCCGTGGGAAATATATTCTACCCACACACATTTGGAACTCTGCTGGGGAACCCTCACACATATTATTCCCTCATTTAATGGATATTTTCACCAAAAAGTGAAGTTTTCAAAAAGTCAGAAAATTGGCTGAAAATGACATATTATCAAGGAATCATCAGGCGAATCGCTCTGGAACTGAACTCGGAATGCTCACTGACATTTTCCACTCTCCGAAAGTCTGAAAAATGATGGAAAAATGACAGTCCAAAAAATATTTTTTCAACTTTTTTCAATTTTACCCCCATGGGATATATATTCTACCCACACACCTTTGGAACTCTCCTGGGGTACCCTCACACATATTATTCCCTCATTTAATGGATATTTTCACCAATCGTGAAGTTTTCAAAAAGTCAGAAAATTGGTTGAAAACGACTTAATATCAAGGACTCATCGGATGAATCACTCTGGAACTGAAATCGGAATGCTCACTGACATTTTGCCCTCTCCGAAAGTCTGAAAAATAATGGAAAAATGACTAAGTCCCAAAAAATTTTTTTTAAACTTTTTTCAATTTTACCCCCGTGGGATATATATTCTACCCAAACACATTTGGAACTCTCCTGGGGTACCCTCACACATATTATTCCCTCATTTAATGGATATTTTCACCAAAAAGTGAAGTTTTCAAAAAGTCAGAAAATTGGCGGAAAACGACTTAATATCAAGGACTCATCGGGTGAATCGCTCTGGAACTGAAATCTGAATGCTCACTGACATTTTGCCCTCTCCGAAAGTCTGAAAAATAATGGAAAAATGACTAAGTCCCAAAAAATTTTTTTTTCAACTTTTTCAATTTTACCCCCGTGGGATATATATTCTACCCACACACATTTGGAACTCTCCTGGGGTACCCTCACACATATTATTCCCTCATTTAATGGATATTTTCACCAAAAAGTGAAGTTTTAAAAAAGTCAGAAAATTTGCTGATAATTACTTATTATCAAGGACTCATGGGGTGAATCGCTCTGGAACTGAAATCGGAATGCTCACTGACATTTTCCACTCTCCGAAAGTCTGAAAAATGATGGAAAAATGACTAAGTCCAAAAACATTTTTTTTCAACATTTTTCAATTTTACCCCCGTGGGATATATATTCTACCCACACACATTTGGAACTCTCCTGGGGTACCCTCACACATATTATTCCCTCATTTAATGGATATTTTCACCTATCATGAAGTTTTCAAAAAGTCAGAAAATTGGCTGATAATGACTTAATATCAAGGACTCATCTGGCGAATCACTCTGGAATTGAAATCGGAATGCTCACTGACATTTTGCCCTCTCCGAAAGTCTGAAAAATAATGGAAAAATGACTAAGTCCAAAAAAATTTTTTTTTAACTTTTTTCAATTTTACCCCCGTGGGATATATATTCTACCCAAACACATTTGGAACTCTCCTGGGGTACCCTCACACATATTCCCTCATTTAATGTATATTTTCACCAAAAAGTGAAGTTTTCAAAAAGTCAGAAAATTGGCTGAAAACGACTTATTATCAAGGACTCATTGGGCGCATCGCTCTGGAACTGAAATCGGAACGCTCACTGACATTTTCTCCTCTCGAAAAGTCTGAAAAATTATGGAAAAATTACTAAGTCCAAAAAATTTTTTTCAACTTTTTTCAATTTTACCCCCGTGGGATATATATTCTACCCACACACATTTGGAACTCTCCTGGGGTACACTCACACATATTATTCCCTCATTTAATGGTTATTTTCAACAAAAAGTGAAGATTTCAAAAAGTCAGAAAATTGGCTGAAAATGACTTATTATCAAGGACTCATGGGGCGAATCACTCTGGAACTGAAATCGGAATGCTCACTGACATTTTGCCCTCTCTGAAAGTCTGAAAAATAATGGAAAAATGACTAAGTCCCAAAAAAATTTTTTTCAACTTTTTTCAATTTTACCCCCGTGGGATATATATTCTACCCACACACATTTGGAACTCTTCCGGGGTACCCTCACACATATTATTCCCTCATTTAATGGATATTTTCACCAATCGTGACGTTTTCAAAAAGTCAGAAAATTGGCTGAAAACGACTTAATATCAAGGAATCATCGGGCGAATCACTCTGGAATTGAAATCGGAACGCTCACTGACATTTTCCACTCTCCGAAAGTCTGAAAAATGATGTAAAAATGACTAAGTCCAAAAAAATTTTTTTTCAACTTTTTGCAATTTTACCCCCGTGGGATATATATTCTACCCACACACATTTGGAACTCTCCTGGGGTACCCTCACACATATTATTCCCTCATTTAATGGATATTTTCACCAAAAAGTGAAGTTTTCAAAAAGTCAGAAAATTGGCTGAAAACGACTTAATATCAAGGACTCATCGGGCGAATCACTCTGGAATTGAAATCGGAATGCTCACTGACATTTTCCCCTCTCCAAAAGTCTGAAAAATGATGGAAAAATTACTAAGTCCAAAAAATTTTTTTCAACTTTTTTCAATTTTGCCCCCGTGGGATATATATTCTACCCACACACATTTGGAACTCTCCTGGGGTACCCTCACACATATTATTCCCTCATTTAATGGATATTTTCACCAAAAAGTGAAGTTTTCAAAAAGTCAGAAAATTGGCGGAAAACGACTTAATATCAAGGACTCATCAGGTGAATCGCTCTGGAACTGAAATTGGAATGCTCACTGACATTTTCCCCTCTCCGAAAGTCTGAAAAATGATAGAAAAATGGCTAAGTCCCAAAAAAATTTTTTTCAACTTTTTTCAATATTACCCCCGTGGGATATATATTCTACCCACACACATTTGGAACTCTCCTGGGGTACCCTCACACATATTCCCTCATTTAATGGATATTTTCACCAAAAAGTGAAGTTTTCAAAAAGTCTGAAAATTGGCTGAAAATGTTTCATCGGGCGAATCGCTCTGGAACTGAAATCGGAATGCTCACTGACATTTTCCACTCTCCCAAAGTCTGAAAAATGATGGAAAAATGACTAAGTCCAAAAAAATTTTTTTTAAACTTTTTTCAATTTTACCCCCGTGGGATATATATTCTACCCACACACATTTGGAACTCTCCTTGGGTACCCTCACACATATTCCCTCATTTAATGGATATTTTCACGAAAAAGTGAAGTTTTCAAAAAGTCAGAAAATTGGCTGAAAACGACTTAATATCAACGACTCATCGGGCGAATCACTCTGGAATTGAAATCGGAATGCTCACTGACATTTTCCCCTCCCAAGAGTCTAAAAAATGATGGAAAAATTACTAATTCCAAAAAAATTTTTTTTTTACTTTTTTCAATTTTACCCCCGTGGGATATATATTCTACCCACACGCATTTGGAACTCTCCTGGGTTACCCTCACACATATTATTCCCTCATTTAATGGATATTTTCACCAAAAAGTGAAGTTTTCAAAAAGTCAGAAAATTGGCTGAAAACGACTTATTATCAAGGACTCAATGGGCGCATCGCTCTGGAATGGAAATCGGAACGCTCACTGACATTTTCCACTCTCCGAAAGTCTGAAAAATGATGGAAAAATGACTTAGTCCAAAAAAATTTTTTTTCAACTTTTTTCAATATTACCCCAGTGGGATATATATTCTACCCACATATATTCAGAACTCTCCTGGGGTATCCTCACACATATTCCCTCATTTAATGGATATTTTCACCAAAAAGTGAAGTTTTCAAAAAGTCAGAAAATTGGCTGAAAACGACTTAATATCAAGGACTCATCGGGCGAATCACTCTGGAATTGAAATCGGAATGCTCACTGACATTTTCCCCTCTCCAAAAGTCTGAAAAATGATGGAAAAATTACTAAGTCCAAAAAATTTTTTTCAACTTTTTTCAATTTTGCCCCCGTGGGATATATATTCTACCCACACACATTTGGAACTCTCCTGGGGTACCCTCACACATATTATTCCCTCTTTTAGTGGATATTTTCACCAAAAAGTGAAGTTTTCAAAAAGTCAGAAAATTGGCGGAAAACGACTTAATATCAAGGACTCATCAGGTGAATCGCTCTGGAACTGAAATTGGAATGCTCACTGACATTTTCCCCTCTCCGAAAGTCTGAAAAATGATAGAAAAATGGCTAAGTCCCAAAAAAATTTTTTTCAACTTTTTTCAATATTACCCCCGTGGGATATATATTCTACCCACACACATTTGGAACTCTCCTGGGGTACCCTCACACATATTCCCTCATTTAATGGATATTTTCACGAAAAAGTGAAGTTTTCAAAAAGTCTGAAAATTGGCTGAAAACAACTTAATATCAACGACTCATCGGGCGAATCACTCTGGAATTGAAATCGGAATGCTCACTGACATTTTCCCCTCCCAAGAGTCTAAAAAATGATGGAAAAATTACTAAGTCCAAAAAAATTTTTTTTTTACTTTTTTCAATTTTACCCCCGTGGGATATATATTCTACCCACACGCATTTGGAACTCTCCTGGGTTACCCTCACACATATTATTCCCTGATTTAATGGATATTTTCACCAAAAAGTGAAGTTTTCAAAAAGTCAGAAAATTGGCTGAAAACGACTTATTATCAAGGACTCAATGGGCGCATCGCTCTGGAATGGAAATCGGAACGCTCACTGACATTTTCCACTCTCCGAAAGTCTGAAAAATGATGGAAAAATGACTTAGTCTAAAAAATTTTTTTTTCAACTTCTTGCAATTTTACCCCCGTGGGATATATATTCTACCCACACACATTTGGAACTCTCCTGGGGTACCCTCACACATATTATTCCCCCATTTAATGGATATTTTCACCAAAAAGTGAAGTTTTCAAAAAGTCAAAAAATTGGCGGAAAACGACTTAATATCAAGGATTCATCGGGTGAATCGCTCTGGAACTGAAATCGGAATGCTCACTGACATTTTCCCCTTTCCGAAAGTCTGAAAAATGATGGAAAAATGACTTAGTCTAAAAAATTTTTTTTTCAACTTCTTGCAATTTTACCCCCGTGGGATATATATTCTACCCACACACATTTGGAACTCTCCTGGGGTACCCTCACACATATTATTCCCTCATTTAATGGATATTTTCACCAAAAAGTGAAGTTTTCAAAAAGTCAGAAAATTGGCTGAAAAAGACTTAATATCAACGACTCATCGGGCGAATCACTCTGGAATTGAAATCGGAATGCTCACTGACATTTTCCCCTCTATAAAAAGTCTGAAAAATGATGGAAAAATTACTAAGCCCAAAAAATTTTTTTCAACTTTTTTCAATTTTACCCCCGTGGGATATATATTCTACCCACACACATTTGGAACTCTCCTGGGGTACCCTCACACATATTCCCTCATTTAATAAATATTTTCACCAAAAAGTGAAGTTTTCAAAAAGTCAGAAAATTGGCTGAAAATGACTTAATATCAAGGACTCATCGGGCGACTCACTCTGGAACTGAAATCGGAATGCTCACTGACATTTTGCCCTCTCCGAAAGTCTGAAAAATAATGGAAAAATTACTAAGTCCAAAAAAATGTTTTTTTCAACTTTTTGCAATTTTACCCCCGTGGGATATATATTCTACCCACACACATTTAGAACTCTCCTGGGGTACCCTCACACATATTATTCCCTCATTTAATGGATATTTTCACCAAAAAGTGAAGCTTTCAAAAAGTCAGAAAATTGGCTGAAAACTACTTATTATCAAGGACTCATTGGGCGCATCGCTCTGGAATGGAAATCGGAACGCTCACTGACATTTTCCACTCTCCAAAAGTCTGAAAAATTATGGAAAAATGACTTAGTCCAAAAAAATTTTTTTTCAACTTTTTGCAATTTTACCACCGTGGGATATATATTCTACCCACACACATTTGGAACTCTCCTGGGGTACCCTCACACATAATATTCCCTCATTTAATGGATATTTTCACCAAAAAGTGAAGTTTTCAAAAAGTCAGAAAATTGGCTGAAAATGATTCATCGGGCGAATCGCTCTGGAACTGAAATCGGAATGCTCACTGACATTTTCCACTCTCCCAAAGTCTGAAAAATGATGGAAAAATGACAAAGTCCAAAAAAAATTTTTTTAAACTTTTTTCAATTTTACCCCCGTGGGATATATATTCTACCCACACACATTTGGAACTCTCTTGGGGTACCCTCACACATATTATTTCTTCATTTAATGGATATTTTTACCAAAAAGTGAAGTTTTCAAAAAGTCAGAAAATTGGCTGAAAACGACTTAATATCAAGGACTCATCGGGCGAATCACTCTGGAACTGAAATCGGAATGCTCACTGACATTTTCCCCTCTCCGAAAGTCTGAAAAATAATGGAAAAATGACTAAGTCCCAAAAAATTTTTTTTCAACTTTTTTCAATTTTACCCCCGTGGGATATATATTCTACCCACACACATTTGTAACTCTCCTGGGGTACCCTCACACATATTATTCCCTCATTTAATGGATATTTTCACCAAAAAGTGAAGTTTTCAAAAAGTCAGAAAATTGGCTGAAAACGACTTATTATCAAGGACTCATTGGGCCATCGCTCTGGAACTGAAATCGGAATGCTCACTGACATTTTCCACTCTCCTGAAGTCTGAAAAATGATGGAAAAATGACTAAGTCCAAAAAATTTTTTTTTCAACTTTTTTCAATATTACCCCCGTGGGATATATATTCTACCCACACACATTTGGAACTGTCCTGGGGTACCCTCACACATATTATTCCCTCATGTAATGGATATTTTCACCAAAAAGTGAAGTTTTCAAAAAGTCAGAAAATTGGCGGAAAATGACTTAATATCAAGGATTCATCGGGTGAATCGCTCTGGAACTGAAATCGGAATGCTCACTGACATTTTCCCCTCTCCGAAAGTCTGAAAAATGATGGAAAAATGACAAAGTCCAAAAAAAATTTTTTTAAACTTTTTTCAATTTTACCCCCATGGGATATATATTCTACGCACACACATTTGGAACTCTCCTGGCATACCCTCACACATATTATTCCCTCATTTAATGGATATTTTCACCAAAAAGTGAAGTTTTCAAAAAGTCAGAAAATTGGCGGAAAATGACTTAATATCAAGGATTCATCGGGTGAATCGCTCTGGAACTGAAATCGGAATGCTCACTGACATTTTCCCCTCTCCGAAAGTCTGAAAAATGATGGAAAAATGACAAAGTCCAAAAAAAATTTTTTTAAACTTTTTTCAATTTTACCCCGGTGGGATATATATTCTACCCACACACATTTGGAACTCTCTTGGGGTACCCTCACACATATTATTCCTTCATTTAATGGATATTTTTACCAAAAAGTGAAGTTTTCAAAAAGTCAGAAAATTGGCTGAAAACGACTTAATATCAAGGACTCATCAGGCGAATCACTCTGGAATTGAAATAGGAATGCTCACTGACATTTTCCACCCTCCAGAAGTCTGAAAAATGATGGAAAAATGACTAAGTCCAAAAAATTTTTTTTTCAACTTTTTTCAATATTACCCCCGTGGGATATATATTCTACCCACACACATTTGGAACTCTCCTGGGGTACCCTCACACATATTATTCCCTCATGTAATGGATATTTTCACCAAAAAGTGATGTTTTCAAAAAGTCAGAAAATTGGCTGAAAATGACTTATTATCAAGGACTCATCGGGTGAATCGCTCTGGAACTGAAATCGGAATGCTCACTGACGTTTTCCACTCTCCGAAAGTCTGAAAAATGATGGGAAAACGACTAAGTCTAAAAAAATTTTTTTTCAACTTTTTTCAATTTTACCCCCGTGGGATATATATTCTACCCACACACATTTGGAACTCTCCTGGGGTACCCTCACACATATTATTCCCTCATTTAATGGATATTTTCACCAAAAAGTGAAGTTTTCAAAAAGTCAGAAAATTGGCTGAAAACGACTTATTATCAAGGACTTATTGGGCGCATCGCTCTGGAATGGAAATCGGAACGCTCACTGACATTTTCCACTCTCCGAAAGTCTGAAAAATGAAGGAAAAATGACTTAGTCCAAAAAAATTTTTTTAAACTTTTTTCAATTTTACCCCCATGGGATATATATTCTACGCACACACATTTGGAACTCTCCTGGCATACCCTCACACATATTATTCCCTCATTTAATGGATATTTTCACCAAAAAGTGAAGTTTTCAAAAAGTCAGAAAATTGGCGGAAAATGACTTAATATCAAGGATTCATCGGGTGAATCGCTCTGGAACTGAAATCGGAATGCTCACTGACATTTTCCCCTCTCCGAAAGTCTGAAAAATGATGGAAAAATGACAAAGTCCAAAAAAAATTTTTTTAAACTTTTTTCAATTTTACCCCGGTGGGATATATATTCTACCCACACACATTTGGAACTCTCTTGGGGTACCCTCACACATATTATTCCTTCATTTAATGGATATTTTTACCAAAAAGTGAAGTTTTCAAAAAGTCAGAAAATTGGCTGAAAACGACTTAATATCAAGGACTCATCAGGCGAATCACTCTGGAATTGAAATAGGAATGCTCACTGACATTTTCCACCCTCCAGAAGTCTGAAAAATGATGGAAAAATGACTAAGTCCAAAAAATTTTTTTTTCAACTTTTTTCAATATTACCCCCGTGGGATATATATTCTACCCACACACATTTGGAACTCTCCTGGGGTACCCTCACACATATTATTCCCTCATGTAATGGATATTTTCACCAAAAAGTGATGTTTTCAAAAAGTCAGAAAATTGGCTGAAAATGACTTATTATCAAGGACTCATCGGGTGAATCGCTCTGGAACTGAAATCGGAATGCTCACTGACGTTTTCCACTCTCCGAAAGTCTGAAAAATGATGGGAAAACGACTAAGTCTAAAAAAATTTTTTTTCAACTTTTTTCAATTTTACCCCCGTGGGATATATATTCTACCCACACACATTTGGAACTCTCCTGGGGTACCCTCACACATATTATTCCCTCATTTAATGGATATTTTCACCAAAAAGTGAAGTTTTCAAAAAGTCAGAAAATTGGCTGAAAACGACTTATTATCAAGGACTTATTGGGCGCATCGCTCTGGAATGGAAATCGGAACGCTCACTGACATTTTCCACTCTCCGAAAGTCTGAAAAATGAAGGAAAAATGACTTAGTCCAAAAAAATTTTTTTTCAACTTTTTGCAATTTTACCCCTGTGGGATATATATTCTACCCACATACATTTGGAACTCTCCTGGGGTACCCTCACACATATTATTCCCTCATTTAATGGATATTTTCACCAAAAAGTGAAGTTTTCAAAAAGTCAGAAAATTAGCTGAAAACTACTTAATATCAAGGACTCATTGGGCGCATCGCTCTGGAATGGAAATCGGAACGCTCACTGACATTTTCCACTCTCCGAAAGTCTGAAAAATGATGGAAAAATGACAGTCCAAAAAAATTTTTTTTCAACTTTTTGCAATTTTACCCCAGTGGGATATATATTCTACCCACACACATTTGGAACTCTCCTGGGGTACCCTCACACATATTATTCCGTCATTTAATGGATATTTTCACCAAAAAGTGAAGTTTTCAAAAAGTCAGAAAATTGGCTGAAAACGATTTATTATCAAGGACTCATTGGGCGCATCGCTCTGGAACTGAAATCGGAATGCTCATTGACATTTTCCACCCTCCAGGAGTCTGAAAAATGATGGAAAAATGACAAAGTCCAAAAAAAATTTTTTTCAACTTTTTTCAATATTACCCCCGTGGGATATATATTCTACCCACACACATTTGGAACTCTCCTGGGGTACCCTCACACGGATTAACTCATTTAATGGATATTTTCACCAAAAAGTGAAGTTTTCAAAAAGTCAGAAAATTGGCTGAAAACGACTTAATATCAAGGACTCATCGGGCGACTCACTCTGGAACTGAAATCGGAATGCTCACTGACGTTTTCCACTCTCCGAAAGTCTGAAAAATGATGGAAAAATGACAAAGTCTAAAAAAATTTTTTTTCAACTTTTTGCAATTTAACCCCCGTGGGATATATATTCTACCCACACACATTTGGAACTCTCCTGGGGTACCCTCACACATATTATTCCGTCATTTAATGGATATTTTCACCAAAAAGTGAAGTTTTCAAAAAGTCAGAAAATTGGCGGAAAACGACTTAGTATCAAGAACTCATCGGGTGAATCGCTGTGGAACTGAAATCGGAATGCTCACTGACATTTTCCCCTTTCCGAAAGTCTGAAAAATGATGGAAAAATGTCTAAGTCCAAAAAAATTTTTTTTTCAACTTTTTTCAATTTTACCCCCGTGGGTTATATATTC
Organism: Phyllobates terribilis; assembly: GCF_046119375.1. Classification (NCBI taxonomy): domain Eukaryota; kingdom Metazoa; phylum Chordata; class Amphibia; order Anura; family Dendrobatidae; genus Phyllobates; species Phyllobates terribilis. Next base: position 6,375,443 of record NW_027362837.1, on the reverse strand, counting down.
TACCCACACACATTTGGAACTCTCCTGGGGTACCCTCACACATATTATTCCCTCATTTAATGGATATTTTCACCAAAAAGTGAAGTTTTCAAAAAGTCAGAAAATTGGCTGAAAACGACTTAATATCAAGGACTCATCGGGCGAATCACTCTGGAACTGAAATCGAAATGCTCACTGACATTTTCCCCTCTCCGAAAGTCTGAAAAATAATGGAAAAATTACTAAGTCCCAAAAAATTTTTTTTCACCTTTTTTCAATTTTACCCCCGTGGGATATAAATTCTACCCACACACATTTGGAAGTCTCCTGGGGTACACTCACACATATTATTCCCTCATTTAATGAATATTTTCACCAATCGTGAAGTTTTGAAAAAGTCCGAAAATTGGCTGAAAACGACTTAATATCAAGGACTCATCAGGCGAATCACTCTGGAATTCACTGACATTTTCCCCTCTCCAAAAGTCTGAAAAATGATGGAAAAATGACTAAGCCCAAAAAAAATTTTTTAAACTTTTTTCAATTTTACCCCCGTGGGATATATATTCTACCCACACACATTTGGAACTCTCCTGGGGTACCCTCACACATATTATTCCTTCATTTAATGGATATTTTTACCAAAAAGTGAAGTTTTCAAAAAGTCAGAAAATTGGCTGAAAACGACTTAATATCAAGGACTCTTCGGGCGAATCACTCTGGAATTGAAATCGGAATGCTCACTGACATTTTCCCTTCTCCAAAAGTCTGAAAAATGATGGAAAAATGACTAAGTCCAAAAAAAATTTTTTTCACCTTTTTTCAATTTTACCCCAGTGGGATATATATTCTACCCACAGACATTTGGAACTCTCCTGGGGTACCCTCACACATATTCCCTCATTTAATGGATATTTTCACCAAAAAGTGAAGTTTTCAAAAAGTCAGAAAATTTGCTGAAAACGACTTAATATCAAGGACTCATTGGGCGCATCGCTCTGGAACGGAAATCGGAATGATCACTGACATTTTCCACTCTCCGAAAGTCTGAAAAATGATGGAAAAAAAACTAAGTCCCAAAAAATTTATTTTCAACTTTTTTCAATATTACCCCCGTGGGATATATATTCTACCCACACCCATTTGGAACTCTCCTGGGGTACCCTCACACATATTATTCCCTCATTTAATGGATATTTTCACCAAAAAGTGAAGTTTTCAAAATGTCAGAAAATTGGCTGAAAACTACTTAATATCAGGGACTCATTGGGTGAATCACTCTGGAACTGAAATCTGAATGCTCACTGACATTTTCCCCTCTCCAAAAGTCTGAAAAATGATGGAAAAATGACTAAGTCCAAAAAAAATTTTTTTAAACTTTTTTCAATTTTACCCCGGTGGGATATATATTCTACCCACACACATTTGGAACTCTCTTGGGGTACCCTCACACATATTATTCCTTCATTTAATGGATATTTTTACCAAAAAGTGAAGTTTTCAAAAAGTCAGAAAATTGGCTGAAAACGACTTAATATCAAGGACTCATCAGGCGAATCACTCTGGAATTGAAATAGGAATGCTCACTGACATTTTCCACCCTCCAGAAGTCTGAAAAATGATGGAAAAATGACTAAGTCCAAAAAATTTTTTTTTCAACTTTTTTCAATATTACCCCCGTGGGATATATATTCTACCCACACACATTTGGAACTCTCCTGGGGTACCCTCACACATATTATTCCCTCATGTAATGGATATTTTCACCAAAAAGTGATGTTTTCAAAAAGTCAGAAAATTGGCTGAAAATGACTTATTATCAAGGACTCATCGGGTGAATCGCTCTGGAACTGAAATCGGAATGCTCACTGACGTTTTCCACTCTCCGAAAGTCTGAAAAATGATGGGAAAACGACTAAGTCTAAAAAAATTTTTTTTCAACTTTTTTCAATTTTACCCCCGTGGGATATATATTCTACCCACACACATTTGGAACTCTCCTGGGGTACCCTCACACATATTATTCCCTCATTTAATGGATATTTTCACCAAAAAGTGAAGTTTTCAAAAAGTCAGAAAATTGGCTGAAAACGACTTATTATCAAGGACTTATTGGGCGCATCGCTCTGGAATGGAAATCGGAACGCTCACTGACATTTTCCACTCTCCGAAAGTCTGAAAAATGAAGGAAAAATGACTTAGTCCAAAAAAATTTTTTTTCAACTTTTTGCAATTTTACCCCTGTGGGATATATATTCTACCCACATACATTTGGAACTCTCCTGGGGTACCCTCACACATATTATTCCCTCATTTAATGGATATTTTCACCAAAAAGTGAAGTTTTCAAAAAGTCAGAAAATTAGCTGAAAACTACTTAATATCAAGGACTCATTGGGCGCATCGCTCTGGAATGGAAATCGGAACGCTCACTGACATTTTCCACTCTCCGAAAGTCTGAAAAATGATGGAAAAATGACAGTCCAAAAAAATTTTTTTTCAACTTTTTGCAATTTTACCCCAGTGGGATATATATTCTACCCACACACATTTGGAACTCTCCTGGGGTACCCTCACACATATTATTCCGTCATTTAATGGATATTTTCACCAAAAAGTGAAGTTTTCAAAAAGTCAGAAAATTGGCTGAAAACGATTTATTATCAAGGACTCATTGGGCGCATCGCTCTGGAACTGAAATCGGAATGCTCATTGACATTTTCCACCCTCCAGGAGTCTGAAAAATGATGGAAAAATGACAAAGTCCAAAAAAAATTTTTTTCAACTTTTTTCAATATTACCCCCGTGGGATATATATTCTACCCACACACATTTGGAACTCTCCTGGGGTACCCTCACACGGATTAACTCATTTAATGGATATTTTCACCAAAAAGTGAAGTTTTCAAAAAGTCAGAAAATTGGCTGAAAACGACTTAATATCAAGGACTCATCGGGCGACTCACTCTGGAACTGAAATCGGAATGCTCACTGACGTTTTCCACTCTCCGAAAGTCTGAAAAATGATGGAAAAATGACAAAGTCTAAAAAAATTTTTTTTCAACTTTTTGCAATTTAACCCCCGTGGGATATATATTCTACCCACACACATTTGGAACTCTCCTGGGGTACCCTCACACATATTATTCCGTCATTTAATGGATATTTTCACCAAAAAGTGAAGTTTTCAAAAAGTCAGAAAATTGGCGGAAAACGACTTAGTATCAAGAACTCATCGGGTGAATCGCTGTGGAACTGAAATCGGAATGCTCACTGACATTTTCCCCTTTCCGAAAGTCTGAAAAATGATGGAAAAATGTCTAAGTCCAAAAAAATTTTTTTTTCAACTTTTTTCAATTTTACCCCCGTGGGTTATATATTCTACCCACACACATTTGGAACTCTCCTGGGGTACCCTCACACATATTATTCCCTCATTTAATGGATATTTTCACCAAAAAGTGAAGTTTTCAAAAAGTCAGAAAATTGGCTGAAAACGACTTAATATCAAGGACTCATCGGGCGAATCACTCTGGAACTGAAATCGAAATGCTCACTGACATTTTCCCCTCTCCGAAAGTCTGAAAAATAATGGAAAAATTACTAAGTCCCAAAAAATTTTTTTTCACCTTTTTTCAATTTTACCCCCGTGGGATATAAATTCTACCCACACACATTTGGAAGTCTCCTGGGGTACACTCACACATATTATTCCCTCATTTAATGAATATTTTCACCAATCGTGAAGTTTTGAAAAAGTCCGAAAATTGGCTGAAAACGACTTAATATCAAGGACTCATCAGGCGAATCACTCTGGAATTCACTGACATTTTCCCCTCTCCAAAAGTCTGAAAAATGATGGAAAAATGACTAAGCCCAAAAAAAATTTTTTAAACTTTTTTCAATTTTACCCCCGTGGGATATATATTCTACCCACACACATTTGGAACTCTCCTGGGGTACCCTCACACATATTATTCCTTCATTTAATGGATATTTTTACCAAAAAGTGAAGTTTTCAAAAAGTCAGAAAATTGGCTGAAAACGACTTAATATCAAGGACTCTTCGGGCGAATCACTCTGGAATTGAAATCGGAATGCTCACTGACATTTTCCCTTCTCCAAAAGTCTGAAAAATGATGGAAAAATGACTAAGTCCAAAAAAAATTTTTTTCACCTTTTTTCAATTTTACCCCAGTGGGATATATATTCTACCCACAGACATTTGGAACTCTCCTGGGGTACCCTCACACATATTCCCTCATTTAATGGATATTTTCACCAAAAAGTGAAGTTTTCAAAAAGTCAGAAAATTTGCTGAAAACGACTTAATATCAAGGACTCATTGGGCGCATCGCTCTGGAACGGAAATCGGAATGATCACTGACATTTTCCACTCTCCGAAAGTCTGAAAAATGATGGAAAAAAAACTAAGTCCCAAAAAATTTATTTTCAACTTTTTTCAATATTACCCCCGTGGGATATATATTCTACCCACACCCATTTGGAACTCTCCTGGGGTACCCTCACACATATTATTCCCTCATTTAATGGATATTTTCACCAAAAAGTGAAGTTTTCAAAATGTCAGAAAATTGGCTGAAAACTACTTAATATCAGGGACTCATTGGGTGAATCACTCTGGAACTGAAATCTGAATGCTCACTGACATTTTCCCCTCTCCAAAAGTCTGAAAAATGATGGAAAAATGACTAAGTCCAAAAAAAATTTTTTAAAACTTTTTTCAATTTTACCCCCGTGGGATATATATTCTACCCACACACATTTGGAACTCTCCTGGGGTACCCTCACACATATTATTCCCTCATTTAATGGATATTTTCACCAAAAAGTGAAGTTTTCAAAAAGTCAGAAAATTGGCTGAAAATGACTCATCGGGGGAAAAGCTCTGGAACTGAAATCGGAATGATCACTAACATTTTCCCCTCTCCGAAAGTCTGAAAAATGATGGAAAAATGACTAAGTCCCAAAAATTTTTTTTCAACTTTTTTCAATTTTACCCCCGTGTGATATATATTCTACCCACAGACATTTGGAACTCTCCTGGGGTACCCTCACACATATTATTCCCTCATTTAATGGATATTTTCACCAAAAAGTGAAGTTTTCAAAAAGTCAGAAAATTGGCTGAAAACAACTTAATATCAAGGACTCATCGGGCGAATCGCTCTGGTACTGAAATCAGAATGCTCACTGACATTTTCCCCTCTTTGAAAGTCTGAAAAATGATGGAAAAATGACTAAGTCAAAAAAAAATTTTTTTCAACTTTTTTCAATATTACCCCCGTGGGATATATATTCTACCCACACACATTTGGAACTCTCCTGGGGTACCCTCACACATATTATTCCCTCATTTAATGGATATTTTCACCAAAAAGTGAAGTTTTCAAAAAGTCAGAAAATTTGTTAAAAACGACTTAATATCAAGGACTCATCGGGCGAATCACTCTGGAATTGAAATCAAAATGCTCACTGACATTTTCTCCTCTCCAAAAGTCTGAAAAATGATGGAAAAATGACTAAGTCCAAAAAATTTTTTTCCAACTTTTTTTAATTTTACCCGCGTGGGATATATATTCTACCCACAGACATTTGGAACTCTCCTGGGGTACCCTCACACATATTCCCTCAATTAATGGATATTTTCACCAAAAAGTGAAGTTTTCAAAAAGTCAGAAAATTGGCTGAAAACGACTTAATATCAAGGACTCATTGGGCGCATCGCTCTGGAACGGAAATCGGAATGATCACTGACATTTTCCACTCTCCGAAAGTCTGAAAAATGATGGAAAAATGACTAAGTCCCAAAAAATTTATTTTCAACTTTTTTCAATATTACCCCCGTGGGATATATATTCTACCCACACACATTTGGAACCCTCCTGGGGTAAGCTCACACATATTATTCCCTCATTTAATGGATATTTTCACCAAAAAGTGAAGTTTTCAAAATGTCAGAAAATTGGCTGAAAACTACTTAATATCAGGGACTCATTGGGTGAATCGCTCTGGAACTGAAATCTGAATGCTCACTGACATTTTCCCCTCTCCAAAAGTCTGAAAAATGATGGAAAAATGACTAAGTCCAAAAAAATTTTTTAAAACTTTTTTCAATTTTACCCCCGTGGGATATATATTCTACCCACACACGTTTAGTACTCTCCTGGGGTACCCTCACACATATTATTCCTTCATTTAATGGATATTTTTACCAAAAAGTTACGTTTACAAAAAGTCAGAAAATTGTCTGAAAATGACTCATCGGGGGAATCGCTCTGGAACTGAAATCTGAATGCTCACTGACATTTTCCGCTCTCCGAAAGTCTGAAAAATGATGGAAAAATGACTAAGTCCCAAAAATTTTTTTTCAATTTTACTCCCGTGGGATATATATTCTACCCACACACATTTGGAACTCTCCTGGGGTACCCTCACACATATTATTCCCTCATTTAATGGATATTTTCACCAAAAAGTGAAGTTTTCAAAAGTCAGAAAATTAGCGGAAAACGACTTAATATCAAGGACTCATCGGGTGAATCGCTCTGGAACTGAAATCGGAATGCTCACTGACATTTTCCCCTCTCCGAAAGTCTGAAAAATAATGGAAAAATGACTAAGTCAAAAAAAAATTTTTTTCAACTTTTTTCAATATTACCCCCGTGGGATATATATTCTACCCACACACATTTGGAACTCTCCTGGGGTACCCTCACACGTATTAACTCATTTAATGGATATTTTCACCAAAAAGTGAAGTTTTCAAAAAGTCAGAAAATTGGCTGAAAACGACTTAATATCAAGGACTCATCGGGCGAATCACTCTGGAACTGAAATCGGAATGCTCACTGACATTTTCCCCTCTCCGAAAGTCTGAAAAATAATGGAAAAATTACTAAGTCCCAAAAAATTTTTTTTCACCTTTTTTCAATTTTACCCCCGTGGGATATAAATTCTACCCACACACATTTGGAAGTCTCCTGGGGTACACTCACACATATTATTCCCTCATTTAATGAATATTTTCACCAATCGTGAAGTTTTGAAAAAGTCCGAAAATTGGCTGAAAACGACTTAATATCAAGGACTCATCAGGCGAATCACTCTGGAATTCACTGACATTTTCCCCTCTCCAAAAGTCTGAAAAATGATGGAAAAATGACTAAGCCCAAAAAAAATTTTTTAAACTTTTTTCAATTTTACCCCCGTGGGATATATATTCTACCCACACACATTTGGAACTCTCCTGGGGTACCCTCACACATATTATTCCTTCATTTAATGGATATTTTTACCAAAAAGTGAAGTTTTCAAAAAGTCAGAAAATTGGCTGAAAACGACTTAATATCAAGGACTCTTCGGGCGAATCACTCTGGAATTGAAATCGGAATGCTCACTGACATTTTCCCTTCTCCAAATGTCTGAAAAATGATGGAAAAATGACTAAGTCCAAAAAAAATTTTTTTCACCTTTTTTCAATTTTACCCCAGTGGGATATATATTCTACCCACAGACATTTGGAACTCTCCTGGGGTACCCTCACACATATTCCCTCATTTAATGGATATTTTCACCAAAAAGTGAAGTTTTCAAAAAGTCAGAAAATTTGCTGAAAACGACTTAATATCAAGGACTCATCGGGCGCATCGCTCTGGAACGGAAATCGGAATGATCACTGACATTTTCCACTCTCCGAAAGTCTGAAAAATGATGGAAAAAAAACTAAGTCCCAAAAAATTTATTTTCAACTTTTTTCAATATTACCCCCGTGGGATATATATTCTACCCACACCCATTTGGAACTCTCCTGGGGTACCCTCACACATATTATTCCCTCATTTAATGGATATTTTCACCAAAAAGTGAAGTTTTCAAAATGTCAGAAAATTGGCTGAAAACTACTTAATATCAGGGACTCATTGGGTGAATCACTCTGGAACTGAAATCTGAATGCTCACTGACATTTTCCCCTCTCCAAAAGTCTGAAAAATGATGGAAAAATGACTAAGTCCAAAAAAAATTTTTTAAAACTTTTTTCAATTTTACCCCCGTGGGATATATATTCTACCCACACACATTTGGAACTCTCCTGGGGTACCCTCACACATATTATTCCCTCATTTAATGGATATTTTCACCAAAAAGTGAAGTTTTCAAAAAGTCAGAAAATTGGCTGAAAATGACTCATCGGGGGAATAGCTCTGGAACTGAAATCGGAATGATCACTAACATTTTCCCCTCTCCGAAAGTCTGAAAAATGATGGAAAAATGACTAAGTCCCAAAAATTTTTTTTCAATTTTACTCCCGTGGGATATATATTCTACCCACACACATTTGGAACTCTCCTGGGGTACCCTCACACATATTCCCTCATTTAATGGATATTTTCACCAAAAAGTGAAGTTTTCAAAAAGTCAGAAAATTGGCTGAAAACGATTTATTATCAAGGACTCATTGGGCGCATCGCTCTGGAACTGAAATCGGAATGCTCATTGACATTTTCCACCCTCCAGAAGTCTGAAAAATGATGGAAAAATGACAAAGTCCAAAAAAAATTTTTTTCAACTTTTTTCAATATTACCCCCGTGGGATATATATTCTACCCACACACATTTGGAACTCTCCTGGGGTACCCTCACACGTATTAACTCATTTAATGGATATTTTCACCAAAAAGTGAAGTTTTCAAAAAGTCAGAAAATTGGCTGAAAACGACTTAATATCAAGGACTCATCGGGCGACTCACTCTGGAACTGAAATCGGAATGCTCACTGACGTTTTCCACTCTCCGAAAGTCTGAAAAATGATGGAAAAATTACAAAGTCTAAAAAAATTTTTTTTCAACTTTTTGCAATTTAACCCCCGTGGGATATATATTCTACCCACACACATTTGGAACTCTCCTGGGGTACCCTCACACATATTATTCCGTCATTTAATGGATATTTTCACCAAAAAGTGAAGTTTTCAAAAAGTCAGAAAATTGGCGGAAAACGACTTAGTATCAAGAACTCATCGGGTGAATCGCTGTGGAACTGAAATCGGAATGCTCACTGACATTTTCCCCTTTCCGAAAGTCTGAAAAATGATGGAAAAATGTCTAAGTCCAAAAAAATTTTTTTTTCAACTTTTTTCAATTTTACCCCCGTGGGTTATATATTCTACCCACACACATTTGGAACTCTCCTGGGGTACCCTCACACATATTATTCCCTCATTTAATGGATATTTTCACCAAAAAGTGAAGTTTTCAAAAGTCAGAAAATTAGCGGAAAACGACTTAATATCAAGGACTCATCGGGTGAATCGCTCTGGAACTGAAATCGGAATGCTCACTGACATTTTCCCCTCTCCGAAAGTCTGAAAAATGATGGAAAAATGACTAAGTCAAAAAAAAATTTTTTTCAACTTTTTTCAATATTACCCCCGTGGGATATATATTCTACCCACACACATTTGGAACTCTCCTGGGGTACCCTCACACGTATTAACTCATTTAATGGATATTTTCACCAAAAAGTGAAGTTTTCAAAAAGTCAGAAAATTGGCTGAAAACGACTTAATATCAAGGACTCATCGGGCGAATCACTCTGGAACTGAAATCGGAATGCTCACTGACATTTTCCCCTCTCCGAAAGTCTGAAAAATAATGGAAAAATTACTAAGTCCCAAAAAATTTTTTTTCACCTTTTTTCAATTTTACCCCCGTGGGATATAAATTCTACCCACACACATTTGGAAGTCTCCTGGGGTACACTCACACATATTATTCCCTCATTTAATGAATATTTTCACCAATCGTGAAGTTTTGAAAAAGTCCGAAAATTGGCTGAAAACGACTTAATATCAAGGACTCATCAGGCGAATCACTCTGGAATTCACTGACATTTTCCCCTCTCCAAAAGTCTGAAAAATGATGGAAAAATGACTAAGCCCAAAAAAAATTTTTTAAACTTTTTTCAATTTTACCCCCGTGGGATATATATTCTACCCACACACATTTGGAACTCTCCTGGGGTACCCTCACACATATTATTCCTTCATTTAATGGATATTTTTACCAAAAAGTGAAGTTTTCAAAAAGTCAGAAAATTGGCTGAAAACGACTTAATATCAAGGACTCTTCGGGCGAATCACTCTGGAATTGAAATCGGAATGCTCACTGACATTTTCCCTTCTCCAAAAGTCTGAAAAATGATGGAAAAATGACTAAGTCCAAAAAAAATTTTTTTCACCTTTTTTCAATTTTACCCCAGTGGGATATATATTCTACCCACAGACATTTGGAACTCTCCTGGGGTACCCTCACACATATTCCCTCATTTAATGGATATTTTCACCAAAAAGTGAAGTTTTCAAAAAGTCAGAAAATTTGCTGAAAACGACTTAATATCAAGGACTCATTGGGCGCATCGCTCTGGAACGGAAATCGGAATGATCACTGACATTTTCCACTCTCCGAAAGTCTGAAAAATGATGGAAAAAAAACTAAGTCCCAAAAAATTTATTTTCAACTTTTTTCAATATTACCCCCGTGGGATATATATTCTACCCACACCCATTTGGAACTCTCCTGGGGTACCCTCACACATATTATTCCCTCATTTAATGGATATTTTCACCAAAAAGTGAAGTTTTCAAAATGTCAGAAAATTGGCTGAAAACTACTTAATATCAGGGACTCATTGGGTGAATCACTCTGGAACTGAAATCTGAATGCTCACTGACATTTTCCCCTCTCCAAAAGTCTGAAAAATGATGGAAAAATGACTAAGTCCAAAAAAAATTTTTTAAAACTTTTTTCAATTTTACCCCCGTGGGATATATATTCTACCCACACACATTTGGAACTCTCCTGGGGTACCCTCACACATATTATTCCCTCATTTAATGGATATTTTCACCAAAAAGTGAAGTTTTCAAAAAGTCAGAAAATTGGCTGAAAATGACTCATCGGGGGAATAGCTCTGGAACTGAAATCGGAATGATCACTAACATTTTCCCCTCTCCGAAAGTCTGAAAAATGATGGAAAAATGACTAAGTCCCAAAAATTTTTTTTCAACTTTTTTCAATTTTACCCCCGTGTGATATATATTCTACCCACAGACATTTGGAACTCTCCTGGGGTACCCTCACACATATTATTCCCTCATTTAATGGATATTTTCACCAAAAAGTGAAGTTTTCAAAAAGTCAGAAAATTGGCTGAAAACAACTTAATATCAAGGACTCATCGGGCGAATCGCTCTGGTACTGAAATCAGAATGCTCACTGACATTTTCCCCTCTTTGAAAGTCTGAAAAATGATGGAAAAATGACTAAGTCAAAAAAAAATTTTTTTCAACTTTTTTCAATATTACCCCCGTGGGATATATATTCTACCCACACACATTTGGAACTCTCCTGGGGTACCCTCACACATATTATTCCCTCATTTAATGGATATTTTCACCAAAAAGTGAAGTTTTCAAAAAGTCAGAAAATTTGTTAAAAACGACTTAATATCAAGGACTCATCGGGCGAATCACTCTGGAATTGAAATCAAAATGCTCACTGACATTTTCTCCTCTCCAAAAGTCTGAAAAATGATGGAAAAATGACTAAGTCCAAAAAAATTTTTTCCAACTTTTTTTAATTTTACCCGCGTGGGATATATATTCTACCCACAGACATTTGGAACTCTCCTGGGGTACCCTCACACATATTCCCTCAATTAATGGATATTTTCACCAAAAAGTGAAGTTTTCAAAAAGTCAGAAAATTGGCTGAAAACGACTTAATATCAAGGACTCATTGGGCGCATCGCTCTGGAACGGAAATCGGAATGATCACTGACATTTTCCACTCTCCGAAAGTCTGAAAAATGATGGAAAAATGACTAAGTCCCAAAAAATTTATTTTCAACTTTTTTCAATATTACCCCCGTGGGATATATATTCTACCCACACACATTTGGAACCCTCCTGGGGTAAGCTCACACATATTATTCCCTCATTTAATGGATATTTTCACCAAAAAGTGAAGTTTTCAAAATGTCAGAAAATTGGCTGAAAACTACTTAATATCAGGGACTCATTGGGTGAATCGCTCTGGAACTGAAATCTGAATGCTCACTGACATTTTCCCCTCTCCAAAAGTCTGAAAAATGATGGAAAAATGACTAAGTCCAAAAAAATTTTTTAAAACTTTTTTCAATTTTACCCCCGTGGGATATATATTCTACCCACACACGTTTAGTACTCTCCTGGGGTACCCTCACACATATTATTCCTTCATTTAATGGATATTTTTACCAAAAAGTTACGTTTACAAAAAGTCAGAAAATTGTCTGAAAATGACTCATCGGGGGAATCGCTCTGGAACTGAAATCTGAATGCTCACTGACATTTTCCGCTCTCCGAAAGTCTGAAAAATGATGGAAAAATGACTAAGTCCCAAAAATTTTTTTTCAATTTTACTCCCGTGGGATATATATTCTACCCACACACATTTGGAACTCTCCTGGGGTACCCTCACACATATTATTCCCTCATTTAATGGATATTTTCACCAAAAAGTGAAGTTTTCAAAAGTCAGAAAATTAGCGGAAAACGACTTAATATCAAGGACTCATCGGGTGAATCGCTCTGGAACTGAAATCGGAATGCTCACTGACATTTTCCCCTCTCCGAAAGTCTGAAAAATAATGGAAAAATGACTAAGTCAAAAAAAAATTTTTTTCAACTTTTTTCAATATTACCCCCGTGGGATATATATTCTACCCACACACATTTGGAACTCTCCTGGGGTACCCTCACACGTATTAACTCATTTAATGGATATTTTCACCAAAAAGTGAAGTTTTCAAAAAGTCAGAAAATTGGCTGAAAACGACTTAATATCAAGGACTCATCGGGCGAATCACTCTGGAACTGAAATCGGAATGCTCACTGACATTTTCCCCTCTCCGAAAGTCTGAAAAATAATGGAAAAATTACTAAGTCCCAAAAAATTTTTTTTCACCTTTTTTCAATTTTACCCCCGTGGGATATAAATTCTACCCACACACATTTGGAAGTCTCCTGGGGTACACTCACACATATTATTCCCTCATTTAATGAATATTTTCACCAATCGTGAAGTTTTGAAAAAGTCCGAAAATTGGCTGAAAACGACTTAATATCAAGGACTCATCAGGCGAATCACTCTGGAATTCACTGACATTTTCCCCTCTCCAAAAGTCTGAAAAATGATGGAAAAATGACTAAGCCCAAAAAAAATTTTTTAAACTTTTTTCAATTTTACCCCCGTGGGATATATATTCTACCCACACACATTTGGAACTCTCCTGGGGTACCCTCACACATATTATTCCTTCATTTAATGGATATTTTTACCAAAAAGTGAAGTTTTCAAAAAGTCAGAAAATTGGCTGAAAACGACTTAATATCAAGGACTCTTCGGGCGAATCACTCTGGAATTGAAATCGGAATGCTCACTGACATTTTCCCTTCTCCAAAAGTCTGAAAAATGATGGAAAAATGACTAAGTCCAAAAAAAATTTTTTTCACCTTTTTTCAATTTTACCCCGTGGGATATATATTCTACCCACAGACATTTGGAACTCTCCTGGGGTACCCTCACACATATTCCCTCATTTAATGGATATTTTCACCAAAAAGTGAAGTTTTCAAAAAGTCAGAAAATTTGCTGAAAACGACTTAATATCAAGGACTCATTGGGCGCATCGCTCTGGAACGGAAATCGGAATGATCACTGACATTTTCCACTCTCCGAAAGTCTGAAAAATGATGGAAAAAAAACTAAGTCCCAAAAAATTTATTTTCAACTTTTTTCAATATTACCCCCGTGGGATATATATTCTACCCACACCCATTTGGAACTCTCCTGGGGTACCCTCACACATATTATTCCCTCATTTAATGGATATTTTCACCAAAAAGTGAAGTTTTCAAAATGTCAGAAAATTGGCTGAAAACTACTTAATATCAGGGACTCATTGGGTGAATCACTCTGGAACTGAAATCTGAATGCTCACTGACATTTTCCCCTCTCCAAAAGTCTGAAAAATGATGGAAAAATGACTAAGTCCAAAAAAAATTTTTTAAAACTTTTTTCAATTTTACCCCCGTGGGATATATATTCTACCCACACACATTTGGAACTCTCCTGGGGTACCCTCACACATATTATTCCCTCATTTAATGGATATTTTCACCAAAAAGTGAAGTTTTCAAAAAGTCAGAAAATTGGCTGAAAATGACTCATCGGGGGAATAGCTCTGGAACTGAAATCGGAATGATCACTAACATTTTCCCCTCTCCGAAAGTCTGAAAAATGATGGAAAAATGACTAAGTCCCAAAAATTTTTTTTCAATTTTACTCCCGTGGGATATATATTCTACCCACACACATTTTGAACTCTCCTGGGGTACCCTCACACATATTATTCCCTCATTTAATGAATATTTTCACCGAAAAGTGAAGTTTTCGAAATGTCAGAAAATTGGCTGAAAACTACTTAATATCAGGGACTCATCGGGTGAATCGCTCTGGAACTGAAATCGGAATGCTCACTGACATTTTCCCCTCTCCGAAAGTCTGAAAAATGATGGAAAATGACTAAGTCAGAAAAAAATTTTTTCAACTTTTTTCAATGTTACCCCCGTGTGATATACATTCTACCCACAGACATTTGGAACTCTCCTGGGGTACCCTCACACATATTATTCCCTCATTTAATGGATATTTTCACCAAAAAGTGAAGTTTTCAAAAAGTCAGAAAATTGGCTGAAAACAACTTAATATCAAGGACTCATCGGGCGAATCGCTCTGGTACTGAAATCGGAATGCTCACTGACATTTTCCCCCCTTCGAAAGTCTGAAAAATGATGGAAAAATGACTAAGTCGGAAAAAAAATTTTTTTCATCTTTTTTCAATTTTACCCCCGTGGGATATATATTCTAACCACACACATTTGGAACTCTCCTGAGGTACCCTCACACATATTATTCCCTCATTTAATGGTTATTTTCACCAAAAAGAGAAGTTTTCAAAAAGTCAGAAAATTGGCTGAAAACGACTTAATATCAAGGACTAATCGGGCGAATAACTCTGGAACTGAAATCGGAATGCTCACTGACATTTTTCCCTCTCCGAAAGTCTGAAAAATGATGGAAAAATGACTAAGGCCCAAAAAATTTTTTTGCAACTTTTTTCAATTTTACCCCCGTGGGATATATATTCTACCCACACACATTTGGAACTCTCCTGGGGTAACCTCACACATATTATTCCCTCATTTAATGAATATTTTCACCAATCGTGAAGTTTTCAAAAAGTCAGAAAATTGGCTGAAAACGACTTAATATCAAGGACTCATCGGGCGAATCACTGTGGAATTGAAATAGGAATGCTCACTGACATTTTCCACTCTCCAAAAGTCTGAAAAATGATGGTAAAATAACTAAGTCCAAAAAAAATTTTTTTTTAACTTTTTTCAATTTTACCCCCGTGGGATATATATTCTACCCACACACATTTGGAACTCTCCTGGGGTACCCTCACACATATTATTCCCTCATTTAATGGATATTTTCACGAAAAACTGAAGTTTTCAAAAAGTCAGAAAATTGGCTGTAAACGACTTATTATCAAGAACTCATTGAGCGCATCGCTCTGGAACGAAAATCGGAATGCTCACTGACATTTTCCACTCTCCAAAAGTCTGAAAAATGATGGAAAAATGACTAAGTCCAAAAAAAATGTTTTAAAACTTTTTTCAATTTTACCCCCGTGGGATATATATTCTACCCACACACATTTGGAACTCTACTGGGGTACCCTCACACATATTATTCCCTCATTTAATGGATATTTTCACCAAAAAGTGAAGTTTTCAAAAAGTCAGAAAATTGGCTGAAAACAACTTAATATCAAGGACTCATCGGGCGAATCGCTCTGGTACTGAAATCGGAATGCTCACTGACATTTTCCCCCCTTCGAAAGTCTGAAAAATGATGGAAAAATGACTAAGTCCAAAAAAAATGTTTTAAAACTTTTTTCAATTTTACCCCCGTGGGATATATATTCTACCCACACACATTTGGAACTCTACTGGGGTACCCTCACACATATTATTCCCTCATTTAATGGATATTTTCACCAAAAAGTGAAGTTTTCAAAAAGTCAGAAAATTGGCTGAAAACGACTTAATATCAGGGACTCATCGGGCGAATCGCTCTGGAACTGAAATCGGAATGCTCACTGACATTTTCCCCTCTCCAAAAGTCTGAAAAATGATGGAAAAATGACTAAGTCCAAAAAAAATGTTTTAAAACTTTTTTCAATTTTACCCCCGTGGGATATATATTCTACCCACACACATTTGGAACTCTCCTGGGGTACCCTCACACATATTATTCCCTCATTTAATGGATATTTTCACCAAAAAGTGAAGTTTTCAAAAAGTCAGAAAATTGGCTGAAAATGACTTAATATCAAGGACTCATCGGGCGAATCACTCTGTAATTGAAATCGGAATGCTCACTGACATTTTCCCCTCTCCAAAAGTCTGAAAAATGATGGAAAAATGACTAAGTCCAAAAAAATTTTTTTAAAACTTTTTTCAATTTTACCCCCGTGGGATATATATTCTACCCATACACGTTTGGAACTCTCCTGGGGTACCCTCACACATATTATTCCTTCATTTAATGGATATTTTTACCAAAAAGTTAAGTTTTCAAAAAGTCAGAAAATTGGCTGAAAATGACTCATCGGGGGAATCGCTCTGGAACTGAAATTGGAATGATCACTAACATTTTCCCCTCTCCGAAAGTCTGAAAAATGATGGAAAAATGACTAAGTCCCAAAAAATTTTTTTCAATTTTACTCCCGTGAGATATATATTCTACCCACACACATTTGGAACTCTCCTGGGGTACCCTCACACATATTATTCCCTCATTTAATGGATATTTTCACCAAAAAGTGAAGTTTTCAAAAAGTCAGAAAATTGGCTGAAAACAACTTAATATCAAGGACTCATCGGGCGAATCGCTCTGGTACTGAAATCGGAATGCTCACTGACATTTTCCCCCCTTCGAAAGTCTGAAAAATGATGGAAAAATGACTAAGTCCAAAAAAAATGTTTTAAAACTTTTTTCAATTTTACCCCCGTGGGATATATATTCTACCCACACACATTTGGAACTCTACTGGGGTACCCTCACACATATTATTCCCTCATTTAATGGATATTTTCACCAAAAAGTGAAGTTTTCAAAAAGTCAGAAAATTGGCTGAAAACGACTTAATATCAGGGACTCATCGGGCGAATCGCTCTGGAACTGAAATCGGAATGCTCACTGACATTTTCCCCTCTCCAAAAGTCTGAAAAATGATGGAAAATGACTGTCAGAAAAAAATTTTTTTCAACTTTTTTCAATTTTACCCCCGTGTGATATATATTCTACCCACACACATTTGGAACTCTCCTGAGGTACCCTCACACATATTATTCCCTCATTTAATGGTTATTTTCACCAAAAAGAGAAGTTTTCAAAAAGTCAGAAAATTGGCTGAAAACGACTTAATATCAAGGACTCATCGGGCGAATAACTCTGGAACTGAAATCGGAATGCTCACTGACATTTTTCCCTCTCCGAAAGTCTGAAAAATGATGGAAAAATGACTAAGGCCCAAAAAATTTTTTTGCAACTTTTTTCAATTTTACCCCCGTGGGATATATATTCTACCCACACACATTTGGAACTCTCCTGGGGTAACCTCACACATATTATTCCCTCATTTAATGAATATTTTCACCAATCGTGAAGTTTTCAAAAAGTCAGAAAATTGGCTGAAAACGACTTAATATCAAGGACTCATCGGGCGAATCACTCTGGAATTGAAATAGGAATGCTCAATGACATTTTCCACTCTCCAAAAGTCTGAAAAATGATGGAAAAATGACTAAGTCCAAAAAAAATTTTTTTTAACTTTTTTCAATTTTACCCCCGTGGGATATATATTCTACCCACACACAGTTGGAACTCTCCTGGGGTACCCTCACACATATTATTCCCTCATTTAATGTATATTTTCACCAAAAAGTGAAGTTTTCAAAAAGTCAGAAAATTGGCTTAAAACGACTTAATATCAAGGACTCATCGGGCGAATCACTCTGGAACTGAAATCGGAATGCTCACTGACATTTTCCCCTCTCCGAAAGTCTGAAAAATGACGGAAAAATGACTAAGTCCAAAAAAATTTTTTTTTTACTTTTTTCAATTTTACCCCCGTGGGATATATATTCTAACCACACACATTTGGAACTCTCCTGAGGTACCCTCACACATATTATTCCCTCATTTAATGGTTATTTTCACCAAAAAGAGAAGTTTTCAAAAAGTCAGAAAATTGGCTGAAAACTACTTAAAATCAGGGACTCATCGGGTGAATCGCTCTGGAACTGAAATCGGAATGCTCACTGACATTTTCCCCTCTCCGAAAGTCTGAAAAATGATGGAAAATGACTGTCAGAAAAAATTTTTTTCAACTTTTTTCAATTTTACCCCCGTGTGATATATATTCTACCCACAGACATTTGGAACTCTCCTGGGGTACCCTCACACATATTATTCCCTCATTTAATGGATATTTTCACCAAAAAGTGAAGTTTTCAAAAAGTCAGAAAATTGGCTGAAAACAACTTAATATCAAGGACTCATCGGGCGAATCGCTCTGGTACTGAAATCGGAATGCTCACTGACATTTTCCCCCCTTCGAAAGTCTGAAAAATGATGGAAAAATGACTAAGTCCAAAAAAAATGTTTTAAAACTTTTTTCAATTTTACCCCCGTGGGATATATATTCTACCCACACACATTTGGAACTCTACTGGGGTACCCTCACACATATTATTCCCTCATTTAATGGATATATTCACCAAAAAGTGAAGTTTTCAAAAAGTCAGAAAATTGGCTGAAAACGACTTAATATCAGGGACTCATCGGGCGAATCGCTGTGGAACTGAAATCGGAATGCTCACTGACATTTTCCCCTCTCCAAAAGTCTGAAAAATGATGGAAAAATGACTAAGTCCAAAAAAAATGTTTTAAAACTTTTTTCAATTTTACCCCCGTGGGATATATATTCTACCCACACACATTTGGAACTCTCCTGGGGTACCCTCACACATATTATTCCCTCATTTAATGGATATTTTCACCAAAAAGTGAAGTTTTCAAAAAGTTAGAAAATTGGCTGAAAATGACTTAATATCAAGGACTCATCGGGCGAATCACTCTGTAATTGAAATCAGAATGCTCACTGACATTTTCCCCTCTCCAAAAGTCTGAAAAATGATGGAAAAATGACTAAGTCCAAAAAAATTTTTTTAAAACTTTTTTCAATTTTACCCCCGTGGGATATATATTCTACCCATACACGTTTGGAACTCTCCTGGGGTACCCTCACACATATTATTCCTTCATTTAATGGATATTTTTACCAAAAAGTTAAGTTTTCAAAAAGTCAGAAAATTGGCTGAAAATGACTCTTCGGGGGAATCGCTCTGGAACTGAAATCGGAATGCTCACTGACATTTTCCCCTCTCCGAAAGTCTGAAAAATGATGGAAAATGACTAAGTCAGAAAAAAATTTTTTCAACTTTTTTCAATGTTACCCCCGTGTGATATATATTCTACCCACAGACATTTGGAACTCTCCTGGGGTACCCTCACACATATTATTCCCTCATTTAATGGATATTTTCACCAAAAAGTGAAGTTTTCAAAAAGTCAGAAAATTGGCTGAAAACAACTTAATATCAAGGACTCATCGGGCGAATCGCTCTGGTACTGAAATCGGAATGCTCACTGACATTTTCCCCCCTTCGAAAGTCTGAAAAATGATGGAAAAATGACTAAGTCGGAAAAAAAATTTTTTTCATCTTTTTTCAATTTTACCCCCGTGGGATATATATTCTAACCACACACATTTGGAACTCTCCTGAGGTACCCTCACACATATTATTCCCTCATTTAATGGTTATTTTCACCAAAAAGAGAAGTTTTCAAAAAGTCAGAAAATTGGCTGAAAACGACTTAATATCAAGGACTAATCGGGCGAATAACTCTGGAACTGAAATCGGAATGCTCACTGACATTTTTCCCTCTCCGAAAGTCTGAAAAATGATGGAAAAATGACTAAGGCCCAAAAAATTTTTTTGCAACTTTTTTCAATTTTACCCCCGTGGGATATATATTCTACCCACACACATTTGGAACTCTCCTGGGGTACCCTCACACATATTATTCCCTCATTTAATGGATATTTTCACGAAAAACTGAAGTTTTCAAAAAGTCAGAAAATTGGCTGTAAACGACTTATTATCAAGAACTCATTGAGCGCATCGCTCTGGAACGAAAATCGGAATGCTCACTGACATTTTCCACTCTCCAAAAGTCTGAAAAATGATGGAAAAATGACTAAGTCCAAAAAAATTTTTTTAAAACTATTTTCAATTTTACCCCCGTGGGATATATATTCTACCCACACACATTTGGAACTCTCCTGGGGTACCCTCACACATATTATTCCCTCATTTAATGGATATTTTCACCAAAAAGTGAAGTTTTCAAAAAGTCAGAAAATTGGCTGAAAACAACTTAATATCAAGGACTCATCGGGCGAATCGCTCTGGTACTGAAATCGGAATGCTCACTGACATTTTCCCCCCTTCGAAAGTCTGAAAAATGATGGAAAAATGACTAAGTCCAAAAAAAATGTTTTAAAACTTTTTTCAATTTTACCCCCGTGGGATATATATTCTACCCACACACATTTGGAACTCTACTGGGGTACCCTCACACATATTATTCCCTCATTTAATGGATATTTTCACCAAAAAGTGAAGTTTTCAAAAAGTCAGAAAATTGGCTGAAAATGACTTAATATCAAGGACTCATCGGGCGAATCACTCTGTAATTGAAATCGGAATGCTCACTGACATTTTCCCCTCTCCAAAAGTCTGAAAAATGATGGAAAAATGACTAAGTCCAAAAAAATTTTTTTAAAACTTTTTTCAATTTTACCCCCGTGGGATATATATTCTACCCATACACGTTTGGAACTCTCCTGGGGTACCCTCACACATATTATTCCTTCATTTAATGGATATTTTTACCAAAAAGTTAAGTTTTCAAAAAGTCAGAAAATTGGCTGAAAATGACTCATCGGGGGAATCGCTCTGGAACTGAAATTGGAATGATCACTAACATTTTCCCCTCTCCGAAAGTCTGAAAAATGATGGAAAAATGACTAAGTCCCAAAAATTTTTTTTCAATTTTACTCCCGTGGGATATATATTCTACCCACACACATTTGGAACTCTCCTGGGGTTCCCTCACACATATTATTCCCTCATTTAATGAATATTTTCACCGAAAAGTGAAGTTTTCGAAATGTCAGAAAATTGGCTGAAAACTACTTAATATCAGGGACTCATCGGGTGAATCGCTCTGGAACTGAAATCGGAATGCTCACTGACATTTTCCCCTCTCCGAAAGTCTGAAAAATGATGGAAAATGACTGTCAGAAAAAAATTTTTTCAACTTTTTTCAATTTTACCCCCGTGTGATATATATTCTACCCACAGACATTTGGAACTCTCCTGGGGTACCCTCACACATATTATTCCCTCATTTAATGGATATTTTCACCAAAAAGTGAAGTTTTCAAAAAGTCAGAAAATTGGCTGAAAACAAATTAATATCAAGGACTCATCGGGCGAATCGCTCTGGTACTGAAATCGGAATGCTCACTGACATTTTCCCCCCTTCGAAAGTCTGAAAAATGATGGAAAAATGAATAAGTCCAAAAAAAATGTTTTAAAACTTTTTTCAATTTTCCCCCGTGGGATATATATTCTACCCACACACATTTGGAACTCTACTGGGGTACCCTCACACATATTATTCCCTCATTTAATGGATATTTTCACCAAAAAGTGAAGTTTTCAAAAAGTCAGAAAATTGGCTGAAAACAACTTAATATCATGGACTCATCGGGCGAATCACTCTGGAATTGAAATCGGAATGCTCACTGACATTTTCCCCTCTCCGAAAGTCTGAAAAATGATGGAAAAATGACTAAGTCGGAAAAAAAATTTTTTTCAACTTTTTTCAATTTTACCCCCGTGGGATATATATTCTAACCACACACATTTGGAACTCTCCTGAGGTACCCTCACACATATTATTCCCTCATTTAATGGTTATTTTCACCAAAAAGAGAAGTTTTCAAAAAGTCAGAAAATTGGCTGAAAACGACTTAATATCAAGGACTCATCGGGCGAATAACTCTGGAACTGAAATCGGAATGCTCACTGACATTTTTCCCTCTCCGAAAGTCTGAAAAATGATGGAAAAATGACTAAGGCCCAAAAAATTTTTTTGCAACTTTTTTCAATTTTACCCCCGTGGGATATATATTCTACCCACACACATTTGGAACTCTCCTGGGGTAACCTCACACATATTATTCCCTCATTTAATGAATATTTTCACCAATCGTGAAGTTTTCAAAGAGTCAGAAAATTGGCTGAAAACGACTTAATATCAAGGACTCATCGGGCGAATCACTCTGGAATTGAAATAGGAATGCTCAATGACATTTTCCACTCTCCAAAAGTCTGAAAAATGATGGAAAAATGACTAAGTCCAAAAAAAATTTTTTTTAACTTTTTTCAATTTTACCCCCGTGGGATATATATTCTACCCACACACAGTTGGAACTCTCCTGGGGTACCCTCACACATATTATTCCCTCATTTAATGGATATTTTCACCAAAAAGTGAAGTTTTCAAAAAGTCAGAAAATTGGCTGAAAATGACTTAATATCAAGGACTCATCGGGCGAATCACTCTGTAATTGAAATCGGAATGCTCACTGACATTTTCCCCTCTCCAAAAGTCTGAAAAATGATGGAAAAATGACTAAGTCCAAAAAAATTTTTTTAAAACTTTTTTCAATTTTACCCCCGTGGGATATATATTCTACCCATACACGTTTGGAACTCTCCTGGGGTACCCTCACACATATTATTCCTTCATTTAATGGATATTTTTACCAAAAAGTTAAGTTTTCAAAAAGTCAGAAAATTGGCTGAAAATGACTCATCGGGGGAATCGCTCTGGAACTGAAATTGGAATGATCACTAACATTTTCCCCTCTCCGAAAGTCTGAAAAATGATGGAAAAATGACTAAGTCCCAAAAATTTTTTTTCAATTTTACTCCCGTGGGATATATATTCTACCCACACACATTTGGAACTCTCCTGGGGTTCCCTCACACATATTATTCCCTCATTTAATGAATATTTTCACCGAAAAGTGAAGTTTTCGAAATGTCAGAAAATTGGCTGAAAACTACTTAATATCAGGGACTCATCGGGTGAATCGCTCTGGAACTGAAATCGGAATGCTCACTGACATTTTCCCCTCTCCGAAAGTCTGAAAAATGATGGAAAATGACTGTCAGAAAAAAATTTTTTCAACTTTTTTCAATTTTACCCCCGTGTGATATATATTCTACCCACAGACATTTGGAACTCTCCTGGGGTACCCTCACACATATTATTCCCTCATTTAATGGATATTTTCACCAAAAAGTGAAGTTTTCAAAAAGTCAGAAAATTGGCTGAAAACAAATTAATATCAAGGACTCATCGGGCGAATCGCTCTGGTACTGAAATCGGAATGCTCACTGACATTTTCCCCCCTTCGAAAGTCTGAAAAATGATGGAAAAATGACTAAGTCCAAAAAAAATGTTTTAAAACTTTTTTCAATTTTACCCCCGTGGGATATATATTCTACCCACACACATTGGGAACTCTACTGGGGTACCCTCACACATATTATTCCCTCATTTAATGGATATTTTCACCAAAAAGTGAAGTTTTCAAAAAGTCAGAAAATTGGCTGAAAACAACTTAATATCATGGACTCATCGGGCGAATCACTCTGGAATTGAAATCGGAATGCTCACTGACATTTTCCCCTCTCCGAAAGTCTGAAAAATGATGGAAAAATGACTAAGTCGGAAAAAAATTTTTTTTCAACTTTTTTCAATTTTACCCCCGTGGGATATATATTCTAACCACACACATTTGGAACTCTCCTGAGGTACCCTCACACATATTATTCCCTCATTTAATGGTTATTTTCACCAAAAAGAGAAGTTTTCAAAAAGTCAGAAAATTGGCTGAAAACGACTTAATATCAAGGACTCATCGGGCGAATAACTCTGGAACTGAAATCGGAATGCTCACTGACATTTTTCCCTCTCCGAAAGTCTGAAAAATGATGGAAAAATGACTAAGGCTCAAAAAATTTTTTTGCAACTTTTTTCAATTATACCCCCGTGGGATATATATTCTACCCACACACATTTGGAACTCTCCTGGGGTAACCTCACACATATTATTCCCTCACTTAATGAATATTTTCACCAATCGTGAAGTTTTCAAAGAGTCAGAAAATTGGCTGAAAACGACTTAATATCAAGGACTCATCGGGCGAATCACTCTGGAATTGAAATAGGAATGCTCAATGACATTTTCCACTCTCCAAAAGTCTGAAAAATGATGGAAAAATGACTAAGTCCAAAAAAAATTTTTTTTAACTTTTTTCAATTTTACCCCCGTGGGATATATATTCTACCCACACACAGTTGGAACTCTCCTGGGGTACCCTCACACATATTATTCCCTCATTTATTGTATATTTTCATCAAAAAGTGAAGTTTTCAAAAAGTCAGAAAATTGGCTTAAAACGACTTAATATCAAGGACTCATCGGGCGAATCACTCTGGAACTGAAATCGGAATGCTCACTGACATTTTCCCCTCTCCGAAAGTCTGAAAAATGACGGAAAAATGACTAAGTCCAAAAAAATTTTTTTTTTACTTTTTTCAATTTTACCCCCGTGGGATATATATTCTACCCACACACATTTGGAACTCTCCTGGGGTACCCTCACACATATTATTCCCTCATTTAATGGATATTTTCACCAAAAAGTGAAGTTTTCAAAAAGTCAGAAAATTGGCTGAAAACAACTTAATATCAAGGACTCATCGGGCGAATCGCTCTGGTACTGAAATCGGAATGCTCACTGACATTTTCCCCCCTTCGAAAGTCTGAAAAATGATGGAAAAATGACTAAGTCCCAAAAATGTTTTTTCAATTTTACTCCCGTGGGATATATATTCTACCCACAGACATTTGGAACTCTCCTGGGGTACCCTCACACATATTATTCCCTCATTTAATGGATATTTTCACCAAAAAGTGAAGTTTTCAAAAAGTCAGAAAATTGGCTGAAAACAAATTAATATCAAGGACTCATCGGGCGAATCGCTCTGGTACTGAAATCGGAATGCTCACTGACATTTTCCCCCCTTCGAAAGTCTGAAAAATGATGGAAAAATGACTAAGTCCAAAAAAAATGTTTTAAAACTTTTTTCAATTTTACCCCCGTGGGATATATATTCTACCCACACACATTGGGAACTCTACTGGGGTACCCTCACACATATTATTCCCTCATTTAATGGATATTTTCACCAAAAAGTGAAGTTTTCAAAAAGTCAGAAAATTGGCTGAAAACAACTTAATATCATGGACTCATCGGGCGAATCACTCTGGAATTGAAATCGGAATGCTCACTGACATTTTCCCCTCTCCGAAAGTCTGAAAAATGATGGAAAAATGACTAAGTCGGAAAAAAATTTTTTTTCAACTTTTTTCAATTTTACCCCCGTGGGATATATATTCTAACCACACACATTTGGAACTCTCCTGAGGTACCCTCACACATATTATTCCCTCATTTAATGGTTATTTTCACCAAAAAGAGAAGTTTTCAAAAAGTCAGAAAATTGGCTGAAAACGACTTAATATCAAGGACTCATCGGGCGAATAACTCTGGAACTGAAATCGGAATGCTCACTGACATTTTTCCCTCTCCGAAAGTCTGAAAAATGATGGAAAAATGACTAAGGCTCAAAAAATTTTTTTGCAACTTTTTTCAATTATACCCCCGTGGGATATATATTCTACCCACACACATTTGGAACTCTCCTGGGGTAACCTCACACATATTATTCCCTCACTTAATGAATATTTTCACCAATCGTGAAGTTTTCAAAGAGTCAGAAAATTGGCTGAAAACGACTTAATATCAAGGACTCATCGGGCGAATCACTCTGGAATTGAAATAGGAATGCTCAATGACATTTTCCACTCTCCAAAAGTCTGAAAAATGATGGAAAAATGACTAAGTCCAAAAAAAATTTTTTTTAACTTTTTTCAATTTTACCCCCGTGGGATATATATTCTACCCACACACAGTTGGAACTCTCCTGGGGTACCCTCACACATATTATTCCCTCATTTATTGTATATTTTCATCAAAAAGTGAAGTTTTCAAAAAGTCAGAAAATTGGCTTAAAACGACTTAATATCAAGGACTCATCGGGCGAATCACTCTGGAACTGAAATCGGAATGCTCACTGACATTTTCCCCTCTCCGAAAGTCTGAAAAATGACGGAAAAATGACTAAGTCCAAAAAAATTTTTTTTTTACTTTTTTCAATTTTACCCCCGTGGGATATATATTCTACCCACACACATTTGGAACTCTCCTGGGGTACCCTCACACATATTATTCCCTCATTTAATGGATATTTTCACCAAAAAGTGAAGTTTTCAAAAAGTCAGAAAATTGGCTGAAAACAACTTAATATCAAGGACTCATCGGGCGAATCGCTCTGGTACTGAAATCGGAATGCTCACTGACATTTTCCCCCCTTCGAAAGTCTGAAAAATGATGGAAAAATGACTAAGTCCCAAAAATGTTTTTTCAATTTTACTCCCGTGGGATATATATTCTACCCACACACATTTGGAACTCTCCTGGGGTGCCCTCACACATATTATTCCCTCATTTAATGAATATTTTCACCGAAAAGTGAAGTTTTCAAAATGTCAGAAAATTGGCTGAAAACTACTTAATATCAGGGACTCATCGGGCGAATCGCTCTGGAACTGAAATCTGAATGCTCACTGACATTTTCCCCTCTCCAAAAGTCTGAAAAATGATGGAAAAATGACTAAGTCCAAAAAAAATTTTTTAAAACTTTTTTCAATTTTACCCCTGTGGGATATATATTCTACCCACACACGTTTAGTACTCTCCTGGGGTACCCTAACACATATTTTTCCTTCATTTAATGGGTATTTTTACCAAAAAGTTACGTTTTCAAAAAGTCAGAAAATTGGCTGAAAATGACTCATCGGGGGAATCGCTCTGGAACTGAATCGGAATGTTCACTGACATTTTCCCCTCTCCGAAAGTCTGAAAAATGATGGAAAAATGACTAAGTCCAAAAAAAATGTTTTAAAACTTTTTTCAATTTTACCCCCGTGGGATATATATTCTACCCACACACATTTGGAACTCTACTGGGGTACCCTCACACATATTATTCCCTCATTTAATGGATATTTTCACCAAAAAGTGAAGTTTTCAAAAAGTCAGAAAATTGGCTGAAAACAACTTAATATCATGGACTCATCGGGCGAATCACTCTGGAATTGAAATCGGAATGCTCACTGACATTTTCCCCTCTCCGAAAGTCTGAAAAATGATGGAAAAATGACTAAGTCGGAAAAAAAATTTTTTTCAACTTTTTTCAATTTTACCCCCGTGGGATATATATTCTAACCACACACATTTGGAACTCTACTGAGGTACCCTCACACATATTATTCCCTCATTTAATGGTTATTTTCACCAAAAAGAGAAGTTTTCAAAAAGTCAGAAAATTGGCTGAAAACGACTTAATATCAAGGACTCATCGGGCGAATAACTCTGGAACTGAAATCGGAATGCTCACTGACATTTTTCCCTCTCCGAAAGTCTGAAAAATGATGGAAAAATGACTAAGGCCCAAAAAATTTTTTTGCAACTTTTTTCAATTTTACCCCCGTGGGATATATATTCTACCCACACACATTTGGAACTCTCCTGGGGTAACCTCACACATATTATTCCCTCATTTAATGAATATTTTCACCAATCGTGAAGTTTTCAAAGAGTCAGAAAATTGGCTGAAAACAACTTAATATCATGGACTCATCGGGCGAATCACTCTGGAATTGAAATCGGAATGCTCACTGACATTTTCCCCTCTCCGAAAGTCTGAAAAATGATGGAAAAATGACTAAGCCGGAAAAAAAATTTTTTTCAACTTTTTTCAATTTTACCCCCGTGGGATATATATTCTAACCACACACATTTGGAACTCTCCTGAGGTACCCTCACACATATTATTCCCTCATTTAATGGTTATTTTCACCAAAAAGAGAAGTTTTCAAAAAGTCAGAAAATTGGCTGAAAACGACTTAATATCAAGGACTCATCGGGCGAATAACTCTGGAACTGAAATCGGAATGGTCACTGACATTTTTCCCTCTCCGAAAGTCTGAAAAATGATGGAAAAATGACTAAGGCCCAAAAAATTTTTTTGCAACTTTTTTCAATTTTACCCCCGTGGGATATATATTCTACCCACACACATTTGGAACTCTCCTGGGGTAACCTCACACATATTATTCCCTCATTTAATGGATATTTTCACCAATCGTTAAGTTTTCAAAGAGTCAGAAAATTGGCTGAAAACGACTTAATATCAAGGACTCATCGGGCGAATCGCTCTGGTACTGAAATCGGAATGCTCACTGACATTTTCCCCCCTTCGAAAGTCTGAAAAATGATGGAAAAATGACTAAGTCCAAAAAAAATGTTTTAAAACTTTTTTCAATTTTACCCCCGTGGGATATATATTCTACCCACACACATTTGGAACTCTACTGGGGTACCCTCACACATATTATTCCCTCATTTAATGGATATTTTCACGAAAAACTGAAGTTTTCAAAAAGTCAGAAAATTGGCTGTAAACGACTTATTATCAAGGACTCATTGGGCGCATCGCTCTGGAACGAAAATCGGAACGCTCACTGACATTTTCCACTCTACAAAAGTCTGAAAAATGATGGAAAAATGACTAAGTCCAAAAAAATTTTTTTAAAACTATTTTCAATTTTACCCCCGTGGTATATATATTCTACCCACACACATTTGGAACTCTCCTGGGGTAACCTCACACATATTATTCCCTCATTTAATGGTTATTTTCACCAAAAAGTGAAGTTTTCAAAAAGTCAGAAAATTGGCTGAAAACGACTTAATATCAAGGACTCATAGGGTGAATCGCTCTGGAACTGAAATCGGAATGCTCACTGACATTTTCCCCTCTCCGAAAGTCTGAAAAATGCTGGAAAAATGACTAAGTCCCAAAAATGTTTTTTCAATTTTACTCCCGTGGGATATATATTCTACCCACACACATTTGGAACTCTCCTGGGGTACCCTCACACATATTATTCCCTCATTTAATGAATATTTTCACCGAAAAGTGAAGTTTTCAAAATGTCAGAAAATTGGCTGAAAACTACTTAATATCAGGGACTCATCGGGCGAATCGCTCTGGAACTGAAATCTGAATGCTCACTGACATTTTCCCCTCTCCAAAAGTCTGAAAAATGATGGAAAAATGACTAAGTCCAAAAAAAATTTTTTAAAACTTTTTTCAATTTTACCCCTGTGGGATATATATTCTACCCACACACGTTTAGTACTCTCCTGGGGTACCCTAACACATATTTTTCCTTCATTTAATGGATATTTTTACCAAAAAGTTACGTTTTCAAAAAGTCAGAAAATTGGCTGAAAATGACTCATCGGGGGAATCGCTCTGGAACTGATTCGGAATGTTCACTGACATTTTCACCTCTCCGAAAGTCTGAAAAATGATGGAAAAATGACTAAGTCCCAAAAATTTTTTTTCAATTTTACTCCCGTGGGATATATATTCTACCCACACACAGTTGGAACTCTCCTGGGGTACCCTCACACATATTATTCCCTCATTTAATGGATATTTTCACGAAAAACTGAAGTTTTCAAAAAGTCAGAAAATTGGCTGTAAACGACTTATTATCAAGGACTCATTGGGCGCATCGCTCTGGAACGAAAATCGGAACGCTCACTGACATTTTCCACTCTACAAAAGTCTGAAAATTGATGGAAAAATGACTAAGTCCAAAAAAATTTTTTTAAAACTATTTTCAATTTTACCCCCGTGGTATATATATTCTACCCACACACATTTGGAACTCTCCTGGGGTACCCTCACACATATTATTCCCTCATTTAATGGATATTTTCACCAAAAAGTGAAGTTTTCAAAAAGTCAGAAAATTGGCTGAAAACAACTTAATATCAAGGACTCATCGGGCGAATCGCTCTGGTACTGAAATCGGAATGCTCACTGACATTTTCCCCCCTTCGAAAGTCTGAAAAATGATGGAAAAATGACTAAGTCCAAAAAAAATGTTTTAAAACTTTTTTCAATTTTACCCCCGTGGGATATATATTCTACCCACACACATTTGGAACTCTACTGGGGTACCCTCACACATATTATTCCCTCATTTAATGGATATTTTCACCAAAAAGTGAAGTTTTCAAAAAGTCAGAAAATTGGCTGAAAACAACTTAATATCATGGACTCATCGGGCGAATCACTCTGGAATTGAAATCGGAATGCTCACTGACATTTTCCCCTCTCCGAAAGTCTGAAAAATGATGGAAAAATGACTAAGTCGGAAAAAAAATTTTTTTCAACTTTTTTCAATTTTACCCCTGTGGGATATATATTCTACCCACACACGTTTAGTACTCTCCTGGGGTACCCTAACACATATTATTCCTTCATTTAATGGATATTTTTACCAAAAAGTTCAGTTTTCAAAAAGTCAGAAAATTGGCTGAAAATGACTTATTATCAAGGACTCATGGGGCAAATCGCTTTGGAACTGAAATCGGAATGCTCACTGCCTTTTTACCCTGTCCGAAAGTCTGAAAAATGCTGGAAAAATGACTAAGACCAAAACATTTTTTTTCAACTTTTTTCAATTTTACCCCCGTGGGATATATATTCTACCCACAAACATTTGGAACTCTCCTGGGGTACCCTCACACATATTATTCCCTCATTTAATGGATATTTTCACCAAAAAGAGAAGTTTTCAAAAAGTCAGAAAATTGCCTGAAAACGATTTAATATCAAGGACTCATCGGGCGAATCGCTCTGGAACTGAAATCGGAATGCTCACTGACATTTTCCCCTCTCCGAAAGTCTGAAAAATGATGGAAAAATGACTAAGGCCCAAAAAATTTTTTTGCAACTTTTTTCAATTTTACCCCCGTGGGATATATATTCTACCCACACACATTTGGAACTCTCCTGGGGTACCCTCACACATATTATTCCCTCATTTAATGAATATTTTCACCAATCGTGAAGTTTTCAAAAGTCAGAAAATTGGCTGAAAACGACTTAATATCAAGGACTCATCGGGCGAATCACTCTGGAACTGAAATCGGAATGCTCACTGACATTTTCCCCTCTCCGAAAGTCTGAAAAATGCTGGAAAAATGACTAAGTCCCAAAATTTTTTTTTCAATTTTACTCCCGTGGGATATATATTCTACCCACACACATTTGGAACTCTCCTGGGGTACCCTCACACATATTATTCCCTCATTTAATGAATATTTTCACCGAAAAGTGAAGTTTTCAAAATGTCAGAAAATTGGCTGAAAACTACTTAATATCAGGGACTCATCGGGCGAATCGCTCTGGAACTGAAATCTGAATGCTCACTGACATTTTCCCCTCTCCAAAAGTCTGAAAAATGATGGAAAAATGACTAAGTCCAAAAAAAATTTTTTAAAACTTTTTTCAATTTTACCCCCGTGGGATATATATTCTACCCACACACGTTTAGTAGTCTCCTGGGGTACCCTCACACATATTATTCCTTCATTTAATGGATATTTTTACCAAAAAGTTACGTTTTCAAAAAGGCAGAAAATTGGCTGAAAATGACTCATCGGGGGAATCGCTCTGGAACTGAAATCGGAATGCTCACTGACATTTTCCCCTCTCCGAAAGTCTGAAAAATGATGGAAAAATGACTAAGTCCCAAAAATTTTTTTTCAATTTTACTCCCGTGGGATATATATTCTACCCACACACATTTGGAACTCTCCTGGGGTACCCTCACACATATTATTCCCTCATTTAATGAATATTTTCACCGAAAAGTGAAGTTTTCAAAATGTCAGAAAATTGGCTGAAAATTACTTAATATCAGGGACTCATCGGGTGAATCGCTCTGGAACTGAAATCTGAATGCTCACTGACATTTTCCCCTCTCCGAAAGTCTGAAAAATGATGGAAAAATGACTAAGTCCCAAAAAATTTTTTTCAACTTTTTTTCAATTTTACCCCCGTGTGATATATATTCTACCCACAGACATTTGGAACTCTCCTGGGGTACCCTCACACATATTATGCCCTCATTTAATGGATATTTTCACCAAAAAGTGAAGTTTTCAAAAAGTCAAAAAATTGGCTGAAAACAACTTAATATCAAGGACTCATCGGGCGAATCGCTCTGGAACTGAAATCGGAATGCCTACTGACATTTTCCCCTCTCCGAAAGTCTGAAAAATGATGGAAAAATGACTAAGTCGAAAAAAAATTTTTAAGAACTTTTTATCAATTTTACCCCCGTGGGATATATATTCTGCCCACACACATTTGGAACTCTCCTGGGGTACCCTCACACATATTATTCCCTCATTTAATGGATATTTTCACCAAAAGTGAAGTTTTCAAAAAATCTGAAAATTGGCTGAAAACGACTTAATATCAAGGACTCATCGGGCGAATCGCTCTGGAACTGAAATTGGAATGCTCACTGACATTTTCCCCTCTCCGAAAGTCTGAAAAATGATGGAAAAATTACTAAGTCCAAAAAAATTTTTTTAAACTTTTTTCAATTTTACCCCCGTGGGATATATATTCTACCCACACACATTTGGAACTCTCCTGGGGTACCCTCACACATATTATTCCCTCATTTAATGGATATTTTCAACAAAAAGTGAAGTTTTCAAAAAGTCAGAAAATTGGCTGAAAATATCAAGGACTCATCTGACGAATTACTCTGGAACTGAAATCGGAATACTCACTAACTTTTTCCCCTCTCCGAAAGTCTGAAAAATGATGGAAAAATGACTAAGTCGAAAAAAAAAATTTTTAAACTTTTTTCAATTTTACCCCCGTGGGATATACATTCTACCAACACACATTTGGAACTCTCCTGGGGTACCCTCACACATATTATTCCCTCATTTAATGGATATTTTCACCAAAAAGTGAAGTTTTCAAAAAGTCAGAAAATTGGCTGAAAATGACTTATTATCAAGGACTCATCGGGCGAATCGCTCTGGAACTGAAATCGGAATGCTCAGACATTTTCCCCTCTCCGAAAGTCTGAAAAATGATGGAAAAATGACTAAGTCCAAAAAAAATTTTTTCAAACTTTTTTCAATTTTACCCCTGTGGGATATACATTCTACCCACACACATTTGGAACTCTCCTGGGGTACCCTCACACATATTATTCCCTCATTTAATGGATATTTTCACCAAAAAGTGAAGTTTTCAAAAAGTCCGAAAATTGGCTGAAAACGACTTAATATCAAGGACTCATCGGGCGAATCGCTCTGGAACTGAAATTGGAATGCTCACTGACATTTTCCCCTCTCCGAATATCTGAAAAATGATGGAAGAATGACTAAGTCCAAAAAAATTTTTTTGTAAACTTTTTTCAATTTTACCCCTGTAGGATATACATTCTACCCACACACATTTGGAACTCTCCTGGGGTACCCTCACACATATTATTCTCTCATTTAATGTATATTTTCACCAAAAAGTGAAGTTTTCAAAAAGTCCGAAAATTGGCTGAAAACAACTTAATATCAAGGACTCATCGGGCGAATCGCTCT
The DNA here is from genome assembly GCF_046119375.1 of Phyllobates terribilis. Taxonomy (NCBI): domain Eukaryota; kingdom Metazoa; phylum Chordata; class Amphibia; order Anura; family Dendrobatidae; genus Phyllobates; species Phyllobates terribilis. The sequence continues at coordinate 6,341,374 of NW_027362837.1, read as the reverse complement.
GGAACTGAAATTGGAATGCTCAATGACATTTTCCCCCCTTCGAAAGTCGGAAAAATGATGGAAAAATGTGTAAGTACAAAAAATTTTTTTTAAAAATTTTTTCAATTTTACCCCCTGTGGGATATATATTCTACTCACACACATTTGGAACTCTCCTGGGGTACCCTCACACATATTATTCCCTCATTTAATGGATATTTTCACCCAAAAGTGAAGTTTTCAAAAAGTCAGAAAATTGGCTGAAAACTACTTATTATCACGGACTCATCTGGCGAATCACTCTGGAACTGAAATCGGAATGCTCAGACATTTTCCCCTCTCCAAAACTCTGAAAAATGATGGAAAAATGACTAAGTCCAAAAAAATTTTTTTCAAACTTTTTTCAATTTTACCCCTGTGGGATATACATTCTACCCACACACATTTGGTACTCTCCTGGGGTACCCTCACACATATTATTCCCTCATTTAATGGATATTTTCACCAAAAAGTGAAGCTATCAAAAAGTCAGACAATTGGCTGAAAATGACTTAATATCAAGGACTCATCAGGTGAATGACTCTGGAACTGAAATCGGAATGCTCACTGACATTTTCCCCTCTCCGAAAGTCTGAAAAATGATGGAAAAATGACTAAGTCCAAAAAAATTTTTTTTCAACTTTTTTCAATTTTACCTTTTTGGGATATACATTCTACCCACACACATTTGGAACTCTCCTGGGGTACCCTCACACATATTATTCCCTCATTTAATGGATATTTTCACCAAAAAGTGAAGTTTTCAAAAAGTCCGAAAATTGGCTGAAAACGACTTAATATCAAGGACTCATCGGGCGAATCGCTCTGGAACTGAAATTGGAATGCTCACTGACATTTTCCCCTCTCCGAAAGTCTGAAAAATGATGGAAGAATGACTAAGTCCAAAAAAATTTTTTTTTTAACTTTTTCAATTTTACCCCTGTAGGATATACATTCTACCCACACACATTTGGAACTCTCCTGGGGTACCCTCACACATATTATTCCCTCATTTAATGTATATTTTCACCAAAAAGTGAAGTTTTCAAAAAGTCCGAAAATTGGCTGAAAACAACTTAATATCAAGGACTCATCGGGCGAATCGCTCTGGAACTGAAATTGGAATGCTCAATGACATTTTCCCCCCTTCGAAAGTCGGAAAAATGATGGAAAAATAAGTAAGTACAAAAAACTTTTTTTAAAACTTTTTTCAATTTTACCCCCTGTGGGATATATATTCTACCCACACACATTTGGAACTCTCCTGGGGTACCCTCACACATATTATTCCCTCATTTAATGGATATTTTCACCAAAAAGTGAAGTTTTCAAAAAGACAGAAAATTGGCTGAAAACGACTTAATATCAAGGACTCATCGGGCGAATCGCTCTGGAACTGAAATCGGAATGCTCACTGACATTTTCCCCTCTCCGAAAGTCTGAAAAATGATGGGAAAATGACTAAGTCAAAAAAAATTTTTTAAACTTTTTTCAATTTTACCCCCGTGGGATATATATTCTACCCACACACATTTGGAAGTCTCCTGGGGTACCCTCACACATATTACTCCCTCATTTAATGGATATTTTCACCAAAAAGTGAAGTTTTCAAAAAGTCAGAAAATTGGCTAAAAACGACTTAATATCAAGGACTCATCGGACGATTCGCTCTGGAACTGAAATCGGAATGCTCACTGACATTTTCCCCTCTCCGAAAGTCTGAAAAATGATGGAAAAATGACTAAGTCCAAAAAAATTTTTTTTAAACTTTTTTCAATTTTACCCCCGTGGGATATATATTCTACCCACACACATTTGGAACTCTACTGGGGTACCCTCACACATATTATTCCCTCATTTAATGGATATTTTCACCAAAAAGTGAAGTTTTCAAAAAGTCAGAAAATTGGCTGAAAACTACTTATTATCACGGACTCATCGGGCGAATCACTCTGGAACTGAAATCGGAATGCTCAGACATTTTCCCCTCTCCAAAACTCTGAAAAATGATGGAAAAATGACTAAGTCGAAAAAAATTTTTAAGAACTTTTTTCAATTTTACCCCCGTGGGATATATATTCTGCCCACACACATTTGTAACTCTCCTGGGGTACCCTCACACATATTATTCCCTCATTTAATGGATATTTTCACCAAAAGTGAAGTTTTAAAAAATCTGAAAATTGGCTGAAAACGACTTATTATCAAGGACTCATTGGGCGAATCGCTCTGGAACTGAAATCGGAATGCTCAATGACATTTTCCCCCCTTCGAAAGTCGGAAAAATGATGGAAAAATGAGTAAGTCCAAAAAAATTTTTTTAAAACTTTTTTCAATTTTACCCCCTGTGGGATATATATTCTACCCACACACATTTGGAACTCTCCTGGGGTACCCTCACACATATTATTCCCTCATTTAATGTATATTTTCACCAAAAAGTGAAGTTTTCAAAAAGTCAGAAAATTGGCTGAAAACGACTTATTATCAAGGACTCATCGGGCGAATCGCTCTGGAACTGAAATCGGAATGCTCAGACATTTTCCCCTCTCCAAAACTCTGAAAAATGATGGAAAAATGACTAAGTCGAAAAAAAATTTTTAAGAACTTTTTTCAATTTTACCCCCGTGGGATATATATTCTACCCACACACATTTGGAAGTCTCCTGGGGTACCCTCACACATATTACTCCCTCATTTAATGGATATTTTCACCAAAAAGTGAAGTTTTCAAAAAGTCAGAAAATTGGCTAAAAACGACTTAATATCAAGGACTCATCGGACGATTCGCTCTGGAACTGAAATCGGAATGCTCACTGACATTTTCCCCTCTCCGAAAGTCTGAAAAATGATGGAAAAATGACTAAGTCCAAAAAATTTTTTTTTTACTTTTTCCAATTTTACCCCCATGGGATATATATTCAACCCACACACATTTGGAACTCTCCTGGTGTACTCTCACACATATTATTCCCTCATTTAATGGATATTTTCACCAAAAAGTGAAGTTTTCAAAAAGTCAGAAAATTGGCTGAAAACGACTTAATATCAAGGACTCATCGGGCGAATCGCTCTGGAACTGAAATCGGAATGCTCACTGACATTTTCCCCTCTCCGAAAGTCTGAAAAATGATGGAAAAATGACTAAGTCCAAAAAAATTTTTTTTAAACTTTTTTCAATTTTACCCCCGTGGGATATATATTCTACCCACACACATTTGGAACTCTACTGGGGTACCCTCACACATATTATTCCCTCATTTAATGGATATTTTCACCAAAAAGTGAAGTTTTCAAAAAGTCAGAAAATTGGCTGAAAACGACTTAATATCAAGGACTCATCGGGCGAATCGCTCTGGAACTGAAATCGGAATGCTCACTGACATTTTCCACCCTTCGAAAGTCTGAAAAATGATGGAAAAATGACTTAAGTCCAAAAAAAATTTTTTAAAACTTTTTTCAATTTTACCCCCATGGGATATACATTCTACCAACACACATTTGGAACTCTCCTGGGGTACACTCACACATATTATTCCCTCATTTAATGGATATTTTCACCAAAAAGTGAAGTTTTCAAAAAGTCAGAAAATTGCCTGAAAACGACTTATTATCAAGGACTCATCGGGCGAATCGCTCTGGAACTGAAATCGGAATGCTCAGACATTTTCCCCTCTCCAAAACTCTGAAAAATGATGGAAAAATGACTAAGTCGAAAAAAAAATTTTAAGAACTTTTTTCAATTTTACCCCCGTGGGATATATATTCTGCCCACACACATTTGGAACTCTCCTGGGGTACCCTCACACATATTATTCCCTCATTTAATGGATATTTTCACCAAAAGTGAAGTTTTAAAAAATCTGAAAATTGGCTGAAAACGACTTATTATCAAGGACTCATCGGGCGAATCGCTCTGGAACTGAAATCGGAATGCTCACTGACATTTTCCCCTCTCCGAAAGTCTGAAAATGATGGAAAAATGACTAAGTCCAAAAAAATTTTTTTTAAACTTTTTTCAATTTTACCCCCGTGGGATATATATTCTACCAACACACATTTGGAACTCTCCTGGGGTACCCTCACACATATTATTCCCTCATTTAATGGATATTTTCACCAAAAAGTGAAGTTTTCAAAAAGTCCAAAAACTGGCTGAAAACGACTTAATATCAAGGACTCATTGGGCGAATCGCTCTGGAACTGAAATCGGAATGCTCAATGACATTTTCCCCCCTTCGAAAGTCGGAAAAATGATGGAAAAATGAGTAAGTCCAAAAAAATTTTTTTAAAACTTTTTTCAATTTTACCCCCTGTGGGATATATATTCTACCCACACACATTTGGAACTCTCCTGGGGTACCCTCACACATATTATTCCCTCATTTAATGTATATTTTCACCAAAAAGTGAAGTTTTCAAAAAGTCAGAAAATTGGCTGAAAACGACTTATTATCAAGGACTCATCGGGCGAATCGCTCTGGAACTGAAATCGGAATGCTCAGACATTTTCCCCTCTCCAAAACTCTGAAAAATGATGGAAAAATGACTAAGTCGAAAAAAAATTTTTAAGAACTTTTTTCAATTTTACCCCCGTGGGATATATATTCTGCCCACACACATTTGGAACTCTCCTGGGGTACCCTCACACATATTATTCCCTCATTTAATGGATATTTTCACCAAAAAGTGAAGCTTTCAAAAAGTCAGAAAATTGGCTGAAAACGACTTAATATCAAGGACTCATCAGGTGAATCACTCTGGAACTGAAATCGGAATGCTCACTGACATTTTTCCCTCTCTGAAAGTCTGAAAAATAATGGAAAAATGACTAAGTCCAAAAAAATTTTTTTTCAACTTTTTTCAATTTTACCTTTGTGGGATATACATTCTACCCACACACATTTGGAACTCTCCTGGGGTACCCTCACACATATTATTCCCTCATTTAATGGATATTTTCACCAAAAAGTGAAGTTTTCAAAAAGTCCAAAAATTGGCTGAAAACGACTTAATATCAAGGACTCATCGGGCGAATCGCTCTGGAACTGAAATTGGAATGCTCACTGACATTTTCCCCTCTCCGAAAGTCTGAAAAATGATGGAAGAATGACTAAGTCCAAAAAAATTTTTTTTTAAACTTTTTTCAATTTTACCCCTGTAGGATATACATTCTACCCACACACATTTGGAACTCTCCTGGGGTACCCTCTCACATATTATTCCCTCATTTAATGGATATTTTCACCAAAAAGTGAAGTTTTCAAAAAGTCCAAAAATTGGCTGAAAACAACTTAATATCAAGGACTCATCGGGCGAATCGCTCTGGAACTGAAATTGAAATGCTCAATGACATTTTCCCCCCTTTGAAAGTCGGAAAAATGATGGAAAAATGAGTAAGTACAAAAACTTTTTTTAAAACTTTTTTCAATTTTACCCCCTGTGGGATATATATTCTACCCACACACATTTGGAACTCTCCTGGGGTACCCTCACACATATTATTCCCTCATTTAATGGATATTTTCACCAAAAAGTGAAGTTTTCAAAAAGACAGAAAATTGGCTGAAAATGACTTAATATCAAGGACTCATCGGGCGAATCGCTCTGGAACTGAAATCGGAATGCTAACTGACATTTTCCCCTCTCCGAAAGTCTGAAAAATGATGGGAAAATGACTAAGTCCAAAAAAATTTTTTAAACTTTTTTCAGTTTTACCCCCGTGGGATATATATTCTACCAACACACATTTGGAACTCTCCTGGGGTACCCTCACACATATTATTTCCTCATTTAATGGATATTTTCACCAAAAAGTGAAGTTTTCAAAAAGTCCAAAAACTGGCTGAAAACGACTTAATATCAAGGACTCATCGGGCGAATCGCTCTGGAACTGAAATCGGAATGCTCAATGACATTTTCCCCCCTTCGAAAGTCGGAAAAATGATGGAAAAATGAGTAAGTCCAAAAAAATTTTTTTTAAACTTTTTTCAATTTTACCCCCGTGGGATATATATTCTACCCACACACATTTGGAACTCTACTGGGCTACCCTCACACATATTATTCCCTCATTTAATGGATATTTTCACCAAAAAGTGAAGTTTTCAAAAAGTCAGAAAATTGGCTGAAAACTACTTATTATCACGGACTCATCAGGCGAATCACTCTGGAGCTGAAATCGGAATGCTCAGACATTTTCCCCTCTCCAAAACTCTGAAAAATGATGGAAAAATGACTAAGTCGAAAAAAATTTTTAAGAACTTTTTTCAATTTTACCCCCGTGGGATATATATTCTGCCCACACAAATTTGGAACTCTCCTGGGGTACCCTCACACATATTATTCCCTCATTTAATGGATATTTTCACCAAAAAGAGAAGTTTTCAAAAAGTCAGAAAATTGGCTGAAAACGACTTAATATCAAGGACTCATCGGGCGAATCGCTCTGGAACTGAAATCGGAATGCTCAATGACATTTTCCACCCTTCGAAAGTCTGAAAAATGATGGAAAAATGACTTAAGTCCAAAAAAAATTTTTTAAAACTTTTTTCAATTTTACCCCCGTGGGATATATATTCTACCCACACACATTTGGAACTCTACTGGGGTACCCTCACACATATTATTCCCTCATTTAATGGATATTTTCACCAAAAAGTGAAGTTTTCAAAAAGTCAGAAAATTGGCTGAAAACGACTTAATATCAAGGACTCATCGGGCGAATCGCTCTGGAACTGAAATCGGAATGCTCACTGACATTTTCCCCTCTCCGAAAGTCTGAAAAATGATGGAAAAATGACTAAGTCCAAAAAAATTTTTTTTAAACTTTTTTCAATTTTACCCCCGTGGGATATATATTCTACCCACACACATTTGGAACTCTACTGGGGTACCCTCACACATATTATTCCCTCATTTAATGGATATTTTCACCAAAAAGTGAAGTTTTCAAAAAGTCAGAAAATTGGCTGAAAACGACTTAATATCAAGGACTCATCGGGCGAATCGCTCTGGAACTGAAATCGGAATGCTCACTGACATTTTCCACCCTTCGAAAGTCTGAAAAATGATGGAAAAATGACTTAAGTCCAAAAAAAATTTTTTAAAACTTTTTTCAATTTTACCCCCATGGGATATACATTCTACCAACACACATTTGGAACTCTCCTGGGGTACACTCACACATATTATTCCCTCATTTAATGGATATTTTCACCAAAAAGTGAAGTTTTCAAAAAGTCAGAAAATTGCCTGAAAACGACTTATTATCAAGGACTCATCGGGCGAATCGCTCTGGAACTGAAATCGGAATGCTCAGACATTTTCCCCTCTCCAAAACTCTGAAAAATGATGGAAAAATGACTAAGTCGAAAAAAAAATTTTAAGAACTTTTTTCAATTTTACCCCCGTGGGATATATATTCTGCCCACACACATTTGGAACTCTCCTGGGGTACCCTCACACATATTATTCCCTCATTTAATGGATATTTTCACCAAAAGTGAAGTTTTAAAAAATCTGAAAATTGGCTGAAAACGACTTATTATCAAGGACTCATCGGGCGAATCGCTCTGGAACTGAAATCGGAATGCTCACTGACATTTTCCCCTCTCCGAAAGTCTGAAAATGATGGAAAAATGACTAAGTCCAAAAAAATTTTTTTTAAACTTTTTTCAATTTTACCCCCGTGGGATATATATTCTACCAACACACATTTGGAACTCTCCTGGGGTACCCTCACACATATTATTCCCTCATTTAATGGATATTTTCACCAAAAAGTGAAGTTTTCAAAAAGTCCAAAAACTGGCTGAAAACGACTTAATATCAAGGACTCATTGGGCGAATCGCTCTGGAACTGAAATCGGAATGCTCAATGACATTTTCCCCCCTTCGAAAGTCGGAAAAATGATGGAAAAATGAGTAAGTCCAAAAAAATTTTTTTAAAACTTTTTTCAATTTTACCCCCTGTGGGATATATATTCTACCCACACACATTTGGAACTCTCCTGGGGTACCCTCACACATATTATTCCCTCATTTAATGTATATTTTCACCAAAAAGTGAAGTTTTCAAAAAGTCAGAAAATTGGCTGAAAACGACTTATTATCAAGGACTCATCGGGCGAATCGCTCTGGAACTGAAATCGGAATGCTCAGACATTTTCCCCTCTCCAAAACTCTGAAAAATGATGGAAAAATGACTAAGTCGAAAAAAAATTTTTAAGAACTTTTTTCAATTTTACCCCCGTGGGATATACATTCTACCAACACACATTTGGAACTCTCCTGGGGTACACTCACACATATTATTCCCTCATTTAATGGATATTTTCACCAAAAAGTGAAGTTTTCAAAAAGTCAGAAAATTGCCTGAAAACGTCTTATTATCAAGGACTCATCGGGCGAATCGCTCTGGAACTGAAATCGGAATGCTCAGACATTTTCCCCTCTCCAAAACTCTGAAAAATGATGGAAAAATGACTAAGTCGAAAAAAAATTTTTAAGAACTTTTTTCAATTTTACCCCCGTGGGATATATATTCTGCCCACACACATTTGGAACTCTCCTGGGGTACCCTCACACATATTATTCCCTCATTTAATGGATATTTTCACCAAAAAGTGAAGCTTTCAAAAAGTCAGAAAATTGGCTGAAAACGACTTAATATCAAGGACTCATCAGGTGAATCACTCTGGAACTGAAATCGGAATGCTCACTGACATTTTCCCCTCTCTGAAAGTCTGAAAAATAATGGAAAAATGACTAAGTCGAAAAAAAATTTTTTTTCAACTTTTTTCAATTTTACCTTTGTGGGATATACATTCTACCCACACACATTTGGAACTCTCCTGGGGTACCCTCACACATATTATTCCCTCATTTAATGGATATTTTCACCAAAAAGTGAAGTTTTCAGAAAGTCCAAAAATTGGCTGAAAACGACTTAATATCAAGGACTCATCGGGCAAATCGCTCTGGAACTGAAATTGGAATGCTCACTGACATTTTCCCCTCTCCGAAAGTCTGAAAAATGATGGAAGAATGACTAAGTCCAAAAAAATTTTTTTTTTAACTTTTTTCAATTTTACCCCTGTAGGATATACATTCTACCCACACACATTTGGAACTCTCCTGGGGTACCCTCACACATATTATTCCCTCATTTAATGGATATTTTCACCAAAAAGTGAAGTTTTCAAAAAGTCCGAAAATTGGCTGAAAACAACTTAATATCAAGGACTCATCGGGCGAATCGCTCTGGAACTGAAATTGAAATGCTCAATGACATTTTCCCCCCTTCGAAAGTCGGAAAAATGATGGAAAAATGAGTAAGTACAAAAAACTTTTTTTAAAACTTTTTTCAATTTTACCCCCTGTGGGATATATATTCTACCCACACACATTTGGAACTCTCCTGGGGTACCCTCACACATATTATTCCCTCATTTAATGGATATTTTCACCAAAAAGTGAAGTTTTCATAAAGACAGAAAATTGGCTGAAAACGACTTAATATCAAGGACTCATCGGGCGAATCGCTCTGGAACTGAAATCGGAATGCTCACTGACATTTTCCCCTCTCCGAAAGTCTGAAAAATGATGGGAAAATGACTAAGTCCAAAAAAATTTTTTAAACTTTTTTCAATTTTACCCCCGTGGGATATATATTCTACCCACACACATTTGGAAGTCTCCTGGGGTACCCTCACACATATTATTCCCTCATTTAATGGATATTTTCACCAAAAAGTGAAGTTTTCAAAAAGTCAGAAAATTGGCTAAAAACGACTTAATATCAAGGACTCATCGGACGATTCGCTCTGGAACTGAAATCGGAATGCTCACTGACATTTTCCCCTCTCCGAAAGTCTGAAAAATGATGGAAAAATGACTAAGTCCAAAAAATTTTTTTTTTACTTTTTCCAATTTTACCCCCATGGGATATATATTCAACCCACACACATTTGGAACTCTCCTGGTGTACTCTCACACATATTATTCCCTCATTTAATGGATATTTTCACCAAAAAGTGAAGTTTTCAAAAAGTCAGAAAATTGGCTGAAAACTACTTATTATCACGGACTCATTGGGCGAATCACTCTGGAACTGAAATCGGAATGCTCAGACATTTTCCCCTCTCCAAAACTCTGAAAAATGATGGAAAAATGACTAAGTCGAAAAAAATTTTTAAGAACTTTTTTCAATTTTACCCCCGTGGGATATATATTCTGCCCACAAAAATTTGGAACTCTCCTGGGGTACCCTCACACATATTATTCCCTCATTTAATGGATATTTTCACCAAAAAGTGAAGTTTTCAAAAAGTCAGAAAATTGGCTGAAAACAACTTAATATCAAGGACTCATCGGGCGAATCGCTCTGGAACTGAAATCGGAATGCTCACTGACATTTTCCACCCTTCGAAAGTCTGAAAAATGATGGAAAAATGACTTAAGTCCAAAAAAAATTTTTTAAAACTTTTTTCAATTTTACCCCCGTGGGAAATACATTCTACCAACACACATTTGGAACTCTCCTGGGGTACACTCACACATATTATTCCCTCATTTAATGGATATTTTCACCAAAAAGTGAAGTTTTCAAAAAGTCAGAAAATTGGCTGAAAACGACTTATTATCAAGGACTCATCGGGCGAATCGCTCTGGAACTGAAATCGGAATGCTCAGACATTTTCCCCTCTCCAAAACTCTGAAAAATGATGGAAAAATGACTAAGTCCAAAAAAATTTTTTTTCAACTTTTTTCAATTTTACCTTTGTGGGATATACATTCTACCCACACACATTTGGAACTCTCCTGGGGTACCCTCACACATATTATTCCCTCATTTAATGGATATTTTCACCAAAAAGTGAAGTTTTCAAAAAGTCCAAAAATTGGCTGAAAACGAATTAATATCAAGGACTCATCGGGCGAATCGCTCTGGAACTGAAATTGGAATGCTCACTGACATTTTCCCCTCTCCGAAAGTCTGAAAAATGATGGAAGAATGACTAAGTCCAAAAAATTTTTTTTTTACTTTTTCCAATTTTACCCCCATGGGATATATATTCAACCCACACACATTTGGAACTCTCCTGGTGTACTCTCACACATATTATTCCCTCATTTAATGGATATTTTCACCAAAAAGTGAAGTTTTCAAAAAGTCAGAAAATTGGCTGAAAACGACTTATTATCAAGGACTCATCGGGCGAATCGCTCTGGAACTGAAATCGGAATGCTCAGACATTTTCCCCTCTCCAAAACTCTGAAAAATGATGGAAAAATGACTAAGTCCAAAAAAATTTTTTTTCAACTTTTTTCAATTTTACCTTTGTGGGATATACATTCTGCCCACACACATTTGGAACTCTCCTGGGGTACCCTCACACATATTATTCCCTCATTTAATGGATATTTTCACCAAAAAGTGAAGTTTTCAAAAAGTCCAAAAATTGGCTGAAAACGAATTAATATCAAGGACTCATCGGGCGAATCGCTCTGGAACTGAAATTGGAATGCTCACTGACATTTTCCCCTCTCCGAAAGTCTGAAAAATGATGGAAGAATGACTAAGTCCAAAAAATTTTTTTTTTACTTTTTCCAATTTTACCCCCATGGGATATATATTCAACCCACACACATTTGGAACTCTCCTGGTGTACTCTCACACATATTATTCCCTCATTTAATGGATATTTTCACCAAAAAGTGAAGTTTTCAAAAAGTCAGAAAATTGGCTGAAAACGACTTATTATCAAGGACTCATCGGGCGAATCGCTCTGGAACTGAAATCGGAATGCTCAGACATTTTCCCCTCTCCAAAACTCTGAAAAATGATGGAAAAATGACTAAGTCGAAAAAAAATTTTTAAGAACTTTTTTCAATTTTACCCCCGTGGGATATATATTCTGCCCACACACATTTGGAACTCTCCTGGGGTACCCTCACACATATTATTCCCTCATTTAATGGATATTTTCACCAAAAGTGAAGTTTTAAAAAATCTGAAAATTGGCTGAAAACGACTTATTATCAAGGACTCATCGGGCGAATCGCTCTGGAACTGAAATCGGAATGCTCACTGACATTTTCCCCTCTCCGAAAGTCTGAAAAATGATGGAAAAATGACTAAGTCCAAAAAAATTTTTTAAACTTTTTTCAATTTTATGCCCGTGGGATATTTATTCTACCCACACGCATTTGGAACTCTCCTGGGGTACCCTCACACATATTAGTCCCTCATTTAATGGATATTTTCACCAAAAAGTGAAGTTTTCAAAAAGTCAGAAAATTGGCTGAAAACGACCTAATATCAAGGACTCATCGGGCGAATCGCTCTGGAACTGAAATCGGAATGCTCACTGACATTTTCCCCTCTCCGAAAGTCTGAAAAATGATGGAAAAATGACTAAGTCCAAAAAAATTTTTTTTAAACTTTTTTCAATTTTACCCCCGTGGGATATATATTCTACCAACACACATTTGGAACTCTCCTGGGGTACCCCCACACATATTATTCCCTCATTTAATGGATATTTTCACCAAAAAGTGAAGTTTTCAAAAAGTCCAAAAACTGGCTGAAAACGACTTAATATCAAGGACTCATCGGGCGAATCGCTCTGGAACTGAAATCGGAATGCTCAATGACATTTTCCCCCCTTCGAAAGTCGGAAAAATGATGGAAAAATGAGTAAGTCCAAAAAAATTTTTTTAAAACTTTTTTCAATTTTACCCCCTGTGGGATATATATTCTACCCACACACATTTGGAACTCTCCTGGGGTACCGTCACACATATTATTCCCTCATTTAATGGATATTTTCACCAAAAAGTGAAGTTTTCAAAAAGTCAGAAAATTGGCTGAAAACGACTTAATATCAATGACTTATCGGGCGAATCGCTCTGGAACTGAAATTGGAATGCTCACTGACATTTTCCCCTCTCCGAAAGTCTGAAAAATGATGGAAGAATGACTAAGTCCAAAAAAATTTTTTTTTAAACTTTTTTCAATTTTACCCCTGTGGGATATACATTCTACCCACACACATTCGGAACTCTCCTGGGGTACCCTCACACATATTATTCCCTCATTTAATGTATATTTTCACCAAAAAGTGAAGTTTTCAAAAAGTCAGAAAATTGGCTGAAAACGACTTATTATCAAGGACTCATCGGGCGAATCGCTCTGGAACTGAAATCGGAATGCTCAGACATTTTCCCCTCTCCAAAACTCTGAAAAATGATGGAAAAATGACTAAGTCGAAAAAAAAATTTTAAGAACTTTTTTCAATTTTACCCCCGTGGGATATATATTCTGCCCACACACATTTGGAACTCTCCTGGGGTACCTTCACACATATTATTCCCTCATTTAATGGATATTTTCACCAAAAGTGAAGTTTTAAAAATTCTGAAAATTGGCTGAAAACGACTTATTATCAAGGACTCATCTGGCGAATCGCTCTGGAACTGAAATCGGAATGCTCACTGACATTTTCCCCTCTCCGAAAGTCTGAAAAATGATGGAAAAATGACTAAGTCTAAAAAATTTTTTTAAACTTTTTTCAATTTTACCCCCGTGGGATATATATTCTACCCACACGCATTTGGAACTCTCCTGGGGTACACTCACACATATTATTCCCTCATTTAATGGATATTTTCACCAAAAAGTGAAGTTTTCAAAAAGTCAGAAAATTGGCTGAAAACGACTTAATATCAAGGACTCATCGGGCGAATCGCTCTGCAACTAAAATCGGAATGCTCACTGACATTTTCCCCTCTCCGAAAGTCTGAAAAATGATGGAAAAATGACTAAGTCCAAAAAAATTTTTTTAAAACTTTTTTCAATTTTACCCCCGTGGGATTTATATTCTACCCACACACATTTGGAACTCTACTGGGGTACCCTCACACATATTATTCCCTCATTTAATGGATATTTTCACCAAAAAGTGAAGTTTTCAAAAGTCAGAAAATTGGCTGAAAACGACTTAATATCAAGGACTCATCGGGCGAATCGCTCTGCAACTGAAATCGGAATGCTCACTGACATTTTCCCCTCTCCGAAAGTCTGAAAAATGATGGAAAAATGACTAAGTCCAAAAAAATTTTTTTACAACTTTTTTCAATTTTACCCCCGTGGGATATATATTCTACCCACACACATTTGGAACTCTCCTGGGGTACCCTCACACATATTATTCCCTCATTTAATGGATATTTTCACCAAAAAGTGAAGTTTTCAAAAAGTCAGAAAATTGGCTGAAAACGACTTAATATCAAGGACTCATCGGGGAAATCGCTCTGGAACTGAAATTGGATTGCTCACTGACATTTTCCCTTCTCCGAAAGTCTGAAAAATGATGGAAGAATGACTAAGTCCAAAAAAAATTTTTTTTCAACTTTTTTCAATTTTACATCTGTAGGATATACATTCTACCCACACACATTTGGAACTCTCCTGGGGTACCCTCACACATATTATTCCCTCATTTAATGTATATTTTCACCAAAAAGTGAAGTTTTCAAAAAGTCAGAAAATTCCCTGAAAACGACTTATTATCAAGGACTCATCGGGCGAATCGCTCTGGAACTGAAATCGGAATGCTCACTGACATTTTCCCCTCTCCAAAAGTCTGAAAAATGATGGAAAAATGACTAAGTCCAAAAAATTTTTAAGAACTTTTTTCAATTTTACCCCCGTGGGATATATATTCTACCCAAACACATTTGGAACTCTCCTGGGGTACACTCACACATATTATTCCCTCATTTAATGGATATTTTCACCAAAAAGTGAAGTTTTCAAAAAGTCAGAAAATTGGCTGAAAACGACTTAATATCAAGGACTCATCGGGCGAATCGCTCTGCAACTGAAATCGGAATGCTCACTGACATTTTCCCCTCTCCGAAAGTCTGAAAAATGATGGAAAAATGACTAGGTCGAAAAAAAAATTTTTTCAACTTTTTTCAATTTTACCTTTGTGGGATATACATTCTACCCAAACACATTTGGAACTCTCCTGGGGTACCCTCACACATATTATTCCCTCATTTAATCGATATTTTCACCAAAAAGTGAAGTTTTCAAAAAGTCCGAAAATTGGCTGAAAACGACTTATTATCAAGGACTCATCGGGCGAATCGCTCTGCAACTGAAATAGGAATGCTCAGACATTTTCCCCTCTCCGAAAGTCTGAAAAATGATGGAAAAATGACTAAGTCGAAAAAAAATTTTTAAGAACTTTTTCCAATTTTACCCCCGTGGGATATATATTCTGCCCACACACATTTGGAACTCTCCTGGGGTACCCTCACACATATTATTCCCTCATTTAATGGATATTTTCACCAAAAGTGAAGTTTTCAAAAAGTCAGAAAATTGGCTGAAAACGACTTATTATCAAGGACTCATCTGACGAATTATTCTGGAACTGAAATCGGAATACTCATTAACATTTTCCCCTCTCCGAAAGTCTGAAAAATGATGGAAAAATGACTAAGTCGAAAAAAAAAAATTTTAAACTTTTTTCAATTTTACCCACGTGGGATATAAATTCTTCCAACACACATTTGGAACTCTCCTGGGGTACACTCACACATATTATTCCCTCATTTAATGGATATTTTCAAGAAAAAGTGAAGTTTTCAAAAAGTCAGAAAATTGGCTGAAAACGACTTAATATCAAGGACTCATCTGGCGAATCGCTCTGGAACTGAAATGGGAATGCTCACTGACATTTTCCCCTCTCCGAAAGTCTGAAAAATGATGGAAAAATGACTAAGTCCAAAAAAATTTTTTGAAAACTTTTTTCAATTTTACCCCCATGGGATATATATTCTACCCACACACATTTGGAACTCTACTGGGGTACCCTCACACATATTATTCCCTCATTTAATGGATATTTTCACCAAGAAGTGAAGTTTTCAAAAAGTCAGAAAATTGTCTGAAAACGACTTATTATCAAGGACTCATCGGGCAAATCGCTCTGGAACTGAAATCGGAATGCTCACTGACATTTTCCCCTCTCCGAAAGTCTGAAAAATGATGGAAAAATGACTAAGTCCAAAAAAATTTTTTAAACTTTTTTCAATTTTACCCACGTGGGATATATATTCTACCCACACACATTTGGAACTCTCCTGGGGTACCGTCGCACATATTATTCCCTCATTTAATGGATATTTTCACCAAAAAGTGAAGTTTTCAAAAAGTCAGAAAATTGACTGAAAACGACTTAATATCAAGGACTCATCTGACGAATCACTCTGGAACTGAAATCGGAATACTCACTGACATTTTCCCCTCTCCGAAAGTCTGAAAAATGATGGAAAAATGACTAAGTCGAAAAAAAAAAATTTTTTCAACTTTTTTCAATTTTACCCCCGTGGGATATACGTTATACCCACACACATTTGGAACTCTCCTGGGGTACCCTCACACATTTTATTCCCTCATTTAATGTATATTTTCACCAAAAAGTGAAGTTTTCAAAAATTCTTAAAATTGGCTGAAAACTACTTAATATCAAGGACTCATCGGGCGAATCATTCTGTAACTGAAATCGGAATGTCTACTGACATTTTCCCCTCTCCGAAAGTCTGAAAAATGATGGAAAAATGACTAAGTCGAAAAAAAAATTTTAAAAACTTTTTTCAATTTTACCCCCGTGGGATATATATTCTACCCACACACATTTGGAACTCTCCTGGGATACCCTCACACATATTATTCCCTCATTTAATGGATATTTTCACCAAAAAGTGAAGTTTTCAAAAAGTCAGAAAATTGGCTGAAAACGACTTAATATCAAGGACTCATCTGACGAATCACTCTAGAACTGAAATCGGAATACTTACTAACATTTTCCCCTCTCCGAAAGTCTGAAAAATGATGGAAAAATGACTAAGTCGAAAAAAAAAAATTTTAAACTTTTTTCAATTTTACCTTTGTGGGATATACATTCTACCCAAACACATTTGGAACTCTCCTGGGGTACCCTCACACATGTTATTCCCTCATTTAATGGATATTTTCACCAAAAAGTGAAGTTTTCAAAAAGTCAGAAAATTGGCTGAAAACGACTTATTATCAAGGACTCATCGGGCGAATCGCTCTGCAACTGAAATAGGAATGCTCAGACATTTTCCCCTCTCCAAAACTCTGAAAAATGATGGAAAAATGACTAAGTCGAAAAAAAATTTTTAAGAACTTTTTTCAATTTTACCCCCGTGGGATATATATTCTGCCCACACACATTTGGAACTCTCCTGGGGTACCCTCACACATATTATTCCCTCATTTAATGGATATTTTCACCAAAAGTGAAGTTTTAAAAAATCTGAAAATTGGCTGAAAATGACTTATTATCAAGGACTCATCGGGCGAATCGCTCTGGAACTGAAATCGGAATGCTCAATGACATTTTCCCCCCTTCGAAAGTCGGAAAAATGATGGAAAAATGAGTAAGTCCAAAAAAAATTTTTTAAAACTTTTTTCAATTTTACCCCCGTGGAATATATATTCTACCCACACATTTGGAACTCTCCTGGGGTACCGTCGCACATATTATTCCCTCATTTAATGGATATTTTCACCAAAAAGTGAAGTTTTCAAAAAGTCAGAAAATTGGCTGAAAACGACTTAATATCAAGGACTCATCTGACGAATCACTCTGGAACTGAAATCGGAATACTCACTGACATTTTCCCCTCTCCGAAAGTCTGAAAAATGATGGAAAAATGACTAAGTCGAAAAAAAATTTTTAAGAACTTTTTCCAATTTTACCCCCGTGGGATATATATTCTGCCCACACACATTTGGAACTCTCCTGGGGTACCCTCACACATATTATTCCCTCATTTAATGGATATTTTCACCAAAAGTGAAGTTTTCAAAAAGTCAGAAAATTGGCTGAAAACGACTTATTATCAAGGACTCATCTGACGAATTATTCTGGAACTGAAATCGGAATACTCATTAACATTTTCCCCTCTCCGAAAGTCTGAAAAATGATGGAAAAATGACTAAGTCGAAAAAAAAAAATTTTAAACTTTTTTCAATTTTACCCACGTGGGATATAAATTCTTCCAACACACATTTGGAACTCTCCTGGGGTACACTCACACATATTATTCCCTCATTTAATGGATATTTTCAAGAAAAAGTGAAGTTTTCAAAAAGTCAGAAAATTGGCTGAAAACGACTTAATATCAAGGACTCATCTGGCGAATCGCTCTGGAACTGAAATGGGAATGCTCACTGACATTTTCCCCTCTCCGAAAGTCTGAAAAATGATGGAAAAATGACTAAGTCCAAAAAAATTTTTTGAAAACTTTTTTCAATTTTACCCCCATGGGATATATATTCTACCCACACACATTTGGAACTCTACTGGGGTACCCTCACACATATTATTCCCTCATTTAATGGATATTTTCACCAAGAAGTGAAGTTTTCAAAAAGTCAGAAAATTGTCTGAAAACGACTTATTATCAAGGACTCATCGGGCAAATCGCTCTGGAACTGAAATCGGAATGCTCACTGACATTTTCCCCTCTCCGAAAGTCTGAAAAATGATGGAAAAATGACTAAGTCCAAAAAAATTTTTTAAACTTTTTTCAATTTTACCCACGTGGGATATATATTCTACCCACACACATTTGGAACTCTCCTGGGGTACCGTCGCACATATTATTCCCTCATTTAATGGATATTTTCACCAAAAAGTGAAGTTTTCAAAAAGTCAGAAAATTGACTGAAAACGACTTAATATCAAGGACTCATCTGACGAATCACTCTGGAACTGAAATCGGAATACTCACTGACATTTTCCCCTCTCCGAAAGTCTGAAAAATGATGGAAAAATGACTAAGTCGAAAAAAAAAAATTTTTTCAACTTTTTTCAATTTTACCCCCGTGGGATATACGTTATACCCACACACATTTGGAACTCTCCTGGGGTACCCTCACA
The DNA here is from genome assembly GCF_046119375.1 of Phyllobates terribilis. Taxonomy (NCBI): domain Eukaryota; kingdom Metazoa; phylum Chordata; class Amphibia; order Anura; family Dendrobatidae; genus Phyllobates; species Phyllobates terribilis. Next base: position 6,322,364 of record NW_027362837.1, on the reverse strand, counting down.
CATTTTATTCCCTCATTTAATGTATATTTTCACCAAAAAGTGAAGTTTTCAAAAATTCTTAAAATTGGCTGAAAACTACTTAATATCAAGGACTCATCGGGCGAATCATTCTGTAACTGAAATCGGAATGTCTACTGACATTTTCCCCTCTCCGAAAGTCTGAAAAATGATGGAAAAATGACTAAGTCGAAAAAAAAATTTTAAAAACTTTTTTCAATTTTACCCCCGTGGGATATATATTCTACCCACACACATTTGGAACTCTCCTGGGATACCCTCACACATATTATTCCCTCATTTAATGGATATTTTCACCAAAAAGTGAAGTTTTCAAAAAGTCAGAAAATTGGCTGAAAACGACTTAATATCAAGGACTCATCTGACGAATCACTCTAGAACTGAAATCGGAATACTTACTAACATTTTCCCCTCTCCGAAAGTCTGAAAAATGATGGAAAAATGACTAAGTCGAAAAAAAAAAATTTTAAACTTTTTTCAATTTTACCTTTGTGGGATATACATTCTACCCAAACACATTTGGAACTCTCCTGGGGTACCCTCACACATGTTATTCCCTCATTTAATGGATATTTTCACCAAAAAGTGAAGTTTTCAAAAAGTCAGAAAATTGGCTGAAAACGACTTATTATCAAGGACTCATCGGGCGAATCGCTCTGCAACTGAAATAGGAATGCTCAGACATTTTCCCCTCTCCAAAACTCTGAAAAATGATGGAAAAATGACTAAGTCGAAAAAAAATTTTTAAGAACTTTTTTCAATTTTACCCCCGTGGGATATATATTCTGCCCACACACATTTGGAACTCTCCTGGGGTACCCTCACACATATTATTCCCTCATTTAATGGATATTTTCACCAAAAGTGAAGTTTTAAAAAATCTGAAAATTGGCTGAAAATGACTTATTATCAAGGACTCATCGGGCGAATCGCTCTGGAACTGAAATCGGAATGCTCAATGACATTTTCCCCCCTTCGAAAGTCGGAAAAATGATGGAAAAATGAGTAAGTCCAAAAAAAATTTTTTAAAACTTTTTTCAATTTTACCCCCGTGGAATATATATTCTACCCACACATTTGGAACTCTCCTGGGGTACCGTCGCACATATTATTCCCTCATTTAATGGATATTTTCACCAAAAAGTGAAGTTTTCAAAAAGTCAGAAAATTGGCTGAAAACGACTTAATATCAAGGACTCATCTGACGAATCACTCTGGAACTGAAATCGGAATACTCACTGACATTTTCCCCTCTCCGAAAGTCTGAAAAATGATGGAAAAATGACTAAGTCCAAAAAAATTTTTTAAACTTTTTTCAATTTTACCCACGTGGGATATATATTCTACCCACACACATTTGGAACTCTCCTGGGTTACCCTCACACATATTATTCCCTCATTTAATGGATATTTTCACCAAAAAGTGAAGTTTTCAAAAAGTCAGAAAATTGGCTGAAAACGACTTAATATCAAGGACTCATCTGGCGAATCGCTCTGGAACTGAAATGGGAATGCTCACTGACATTTTCCCCTCTCCGAAAGTCTGAAAAATGATGGAAAAATGACTAAGTCCAAAAAAATTTTTTGAAAACTTTTTTCAATTTTACCCCCATGGGATATATATTCTACCCACACACATTTGGAACTCTACTGGGGTACCCTCACACATATTATTCCCTCATTTAATGGATATTTTCACCAAGAAGTGAAGTTTTCAAAAAGTCAGAAAATTGCCTGAAAACGACTTATTATCAAGGACTCATCGGGCAAATCGCTCTGGAACTGAAATCGGAATGCTCACTGACATTTTCCCCTCTCCGAAAGTCTGAAAAATGATGGAAAAATGACTAAGTCCAAAAAAATTTTTTAAACTTTTTTCAATTTTACCCACGTGGGATATATATTCTACCCACACACATTTGGAACTCTCCTGGGGTACCCTCACACATATTATTCCCTCATTTAATGGATATTTTCACCAAAAAGTGAAGTTTTCAAAAAGTCAGAAAATTGGCTGAAAACGGCTTAATATCAAGGACTCATCTGACGAATTATTCTGGAACTGAAATCGGAATACTCACTAACATTTTCCCCTCTTTGAAAGTCTGAAAAATTATGGAAAAATGACTAAGTCGAAAAAAAAATTTTAAAACTTTTTTCAATTTTACCCCCGTGGGATATAAATTCTACCAACACACATTTGGAACTCTCCTGGGGTACACTCACACATATTATTCCCTCATTTAATGGATATTTTCACCAAAAAGTGAAGTTTTCAAAAAGTCAGAAAATTGGCTGAAAACGACTTAATATCAAGGACTCATCGGGCGAATCGCTCTGGAACTGAAATCGGAATGCTCACTGACATTTTCCCCTCTCCGAAAGTGTGAAAAATGATGGAAAAATGACTAAGTCCCAAAAAATTTTTTAAACTTTTTTCAATTTTACCCACGTGGGATATATATTCTACCCACACACATTTGGAACTCTCCTGGGGTACCCTCACACATATTATTCCCTCATTTAATGTATATTTTCACCAAAAAGTGAAGTTTTCAAAAAGTCCGAAAATTTGCTGAAAACGACTTAATATCAAGGACTCATCGGGCGAATCGCTCTGGAACTGAAATCGGAATGCTCAATGACATTTTCCCCCCTTCGAAAGTCGGAAAAATGATGGAAAAATGAGTAAGTCCAAAAAAAATTTTTTAAAACTTTTTTCAATTTTACCCCCGTGGTATATATATTCTACCCACACATTTGGAACTCTCCTGGGGTACCGTCGCACATATTATTCCCTCATTTAATGGATATTTTCACCAAAAAGTGAAGTTTTCAAAAAGTCAGAAAATTGACTGAAAACGACTTAATATCAAGGACTCATCTGACGAATCACTCTGGAACTGAAATCGGAATACTCACTGACATTTTCCCCTCTCCGAAAGTCTGAAAAATGATGGAAAAATGACTAAGTCGAAAAAAAAAAATTTTTTCAACTTTTTTCAATTTTACCCCCGTGGGATATACGTTATACCCACACACATTTGGAACTCTCCTGGGGTACCCTCACACATTTTATTCCCTCATTTAATGTATATTTTCACCAAAAAGTGAAGTTTTCAAAAATTCTTAAAATTGGCTGAAAACTACTTAATATCAAGGACTCATCGGGCGAATCATTCTGTAACTGAAATCGGAATGTCTACTGACATTTTCCCCTCTCCGAAAGTCTGAAAAATGATGGAAAAATGACTAAGTCGAAAAAAAAATTTTAAAAACTTTTTTCAATTTTACCCCCGTGGGATATATATTCTACCCACACACATTTGGAACTCTCCTGGGATACCCTCACACATATTATTCCCTCATTTAATGGATATTTTCACCAAAAAGTGAAGTTTTCAAAAAGTCAGAAAATTGGCTGAAAACGACTTAATATCAAGGACTCATCTGACGAATCACTCTAGAACTGAAATCGGAATACTTACTAACATTTTCCCCTCTCCGAAAGTCTGAAAAATGATGGAAAAATGACTAAGTCGAAAAAAAAAAATTTTAAACTTTTTTCAATTTTACCTTTGTGGGATATACATTCTACCCAAACACATTTGGAACTCTCCTGGGGTACCCTCACACATGTTATTCCCTCATTTAATGGATATTTTCACCAAAAAGTGAAGTTTTCAAAAAGTCAGAAAATTGGCTGAAAACGACTTATTATCAAGGACTCATCGGGCGAATCGCTCTGCAACTGAAATAGGAATGCTCAGACATTTTCCCCTCTCCAAAACTCTGAAAAATGATGGAAAAATGACTAAGTCGAAAAAAAATTTTTAAGAACTTTTTTCAATTTTACCCCCGTGGGATATATATTCTGCCCACACACATTTGGAACTCTCCTGGGGTACCCTCACACATATTATTCCCTCATTTAATGGATATTTTCACCAAAAGTGAAGTTTTAAAAAATCTGAAAATTGGCTGAAAATGACTTATTATCAAGGACTCATCGGGCGAATCGCTCTGGAACTGAAATCGGAATGCTCAATGACATTTTCCCCTCTCCGAAAGTCTGAAAAATGATGGAAAAATGACTAAGTCCAAAAAAATTTTTTAAACTTTTTTCAATTTTACCCACGTGGGATATATATTCTACCCACACACATTTGGAACTCTCCTGGGTTACCCTCACACATATTATTCCCTCATTTAATGGATATTTTCACCAAAAAGTGAAGTTTTCAAAAAGTCAGAAAATTGGCTGAAAACGACTTAATATCAAGGACTCATCGGGCGAACCGCTCTGGAACTGAAATCGGAATGCTCACTGACATTTTCCACCCTTCGAAAGTCTGAAAAATGATGGAAAAATGACTAAGTCGAAAAAAAAAATTTTTAAACTTTTTTCAATTTTACCCCCGTGGGATATATATTCTACCCACACATTTGGAACTCTCCTGGGGTACCGTCGCACATATTATTCCCTCATTTAATGGATATTTTCACCAAAAAGTGAAGTTTTCAAAAAGTCAGAAACTTGGCTGAAAACGACTTAATATCAAGGACTCATCGGGCGAATCACTCTGTAACTGAAATCGGAATGCCTACTGACATTTTTCCCTCTCCGAAAGTCTGAAAAATGATGGAAAAATGAATAAGTCGAAAAAAAAATTTTAAAAACTTTTTTCAATTTTACCCCCGTGGGATATATATTCTGCCCACACACATTTGGAACTCTCCTGGGGTACCCTCACACATATTATTCCCTCATTTAATGGATATTTTCACCAAAAGTGAAGTTTTCAAAAAATCTGAAAATTGGCTGAAAACGACTTATCAAGGACTCATCGAGCGAATCGCTCTGGAACTGAAATCGGAATGCTCACTGACATTTTCCCCTCTCCGAAAGTCTGAAAAATGATGGAAAAATGACTAAGTCTAAAAAAATTTTTTTAAACTTTTTTCAATTTTACCCCCGTGGGATATATATTCTACCCACACACATTTGGAACTCTCCTGGGGTACCCTCACACATATTATTCCCTCATTTAATGGATATTTTCACCAAAAAGTGAAGTTTTCAAAAAGTCAGAAAATTGGCTGAAAACGACTTAATATCAAGGACTCATCGGGCGAATCGCTCTGGAACTGAAATCGGAATGCTCACTGACATTTTCCCCTCTCCGAAAGTCTGAAAAATGATGGAAAAATGACTAAGTCCAAAAATTTTTTTAAACTTTTTTCAATTTTACCCCCGTGGGATATATATTCTACCCACACACATTTGGAACTCTCCTGGGGTACCCTCACACATATTATTCCCTCATTTAATGTATATTTTCACCAAAAAGTGAAGTTTTCAAAAAGTCCGAAAATTTGCTGAAAACGACTTAATATCAAGGACTCAACGGGCGAATCGCTCTGGAACTGAAATCGGAATGCTCAATGACATTTTCCCCCCTTCGAAAGTCGGAAAAATGATGGAAAAATGAGTAAGTCCAAAAAAAATTTTTTAAAACTTTTTTCAATTTTACCCCCGTGGAACATATATTCTACCCACACATTTGGAACTCTCCTGGGGTACCGTCGCACATATTATTCCCTCATTTAATGGATATTTTCACCAAAAAGTGAAGTTTTCAAAAAGTCAGAAAATTGGCTGAAAACGACTTAATATCAAGGACTCATCTGACGAATCACTCTGGAACTGAAATCGGAATACTCACTGACATTTTCCCCTCTCCGAAAGTCTGAAAAATAATGGAAAAATGACTAAGTCCAAAAAAATTTTTTAAACTTTTTTCAATTTTACCCACGTGGGAAATATATTCTACCCACACACATTTGGAACTCTCCTGGGTTACCCTCACACATATTATTCCCTCATTTAATGGATATTTTCACCAAAAAGTGAAGTTTTCAAAAAGTCAGAAAATTGGCTGAAAACGACTTAATATCAAGGACTCATCGGGCGAACCGCTCTGGAACTGAAATCGGAATGCTCACTGACATTTTCCACCCTTCGAAAGTCTGAAAAATGATGGAAAAATGACTAAGTCGAAAAAAAAAATTTTTAAACTTTTTTCAATTTTACCCCCGTGGGATATATATTCTACCCACACATTTGGAACTCTCCTGGGGTACCGTCGCACATATTATTCCCTCATTTAATGGATATTTTCACCAAAAAGTGAAGTTTTCAAAAAGTCAGAAACTTGGCTGAAAACGACTTAATATCAAGGACTCATCGGGCGAATCACTCTGTAACTGAAATCGGAATGCCTACTGACATTTTTCCCTCTCCGAAAGTCTGAAAAATGATGGAAAAATGAATAAGTCGAAAAAAAAATTTTAAAAACTTTTTTCAATTTTACCCCCGTGGGATATATATTCTGCCCACACACATTTGGAACTCTCCTGGGGTACCCTCACACATATTATTCCCTCATTTAATGGATATTTTCACCAAAAGTGAAGTTTTCAAAAAATCTGAAAATTGGCTGAAAACGACTTATCAAGGACTCATCGAGCGAATCGCTCTGGAACTGAAATCGGAATGCTCACTGACATTTTCCCCTCTCCGAAAGTCTGAAAAATGATGGAAAAATGACTAAGTCTAAAAAAATTTTTTTAAACTTTTTTCAATTTTACCCCCGTGGGATATATATTCTACCCACACACATTTGGAACTCTCCTGGGGTACCCTCACACATATTATTCCCTCATTTAATGGATATTTTCACCAAAAAGTGAAGTTTTCAAAAAGTCAGAAAATTGGCTGAAAACGACTTAATATCAAGGACTCATCGGGCGAATCGCTCTGGAACTGAAATCGGAATGCTCACTGACATTTTCCCCTCTCCGAAAGTCTGAAAAATGATGGAAAAAAGACTAAGTCCAAAAATTTTTTTAAACTTTTTTCAATTTTACCCCTGTGGGATATATATTCTACCCACACACATTTGGAACTCTCCTGGGGTACCCTCACACATATTATTCCCTCATTTAATGTATATTTTCACCAAAAAGTGAAGTTTTCAAAAAGTCCGAAAATTTGCTGAAAACGACTTAATATCAAGGACTCAACGGGCGAATCGCTCTGGAACTGAAATCGGAATGCTCAATGACATTTTCCCCCCTTCGAAAGTCGGAAAAATGATGGAAAAATGAGTAAGTCCAAAAAAAATTTTTTAAAACTTTTTTCAATTTTACCCCCGTGGAATATATATTCTACCCACACATTTGGAACTCTCCTGGGGTACCGTCGCACATATTATTCCCTCATTTAATGGATATTTTCACCAAAAAGTGAAGTTTTCAAAAAGTCAGAAAATTGGCTGAAAACGACTTAATATCAAGGACTCATCTGACGAATCACTCTGGAACTGAAATCGAATACTCACTGACATTTTCCCCTCTCCGAAAGTCTGAAAAATGATGGAAAAATGACTAAGTCGAAAAAAAAAAATTTTTTAAACTTTTTTCAATTTTACCCCCGTGGGATATACGTTCTACCCACACACATTTGGAACTCTCCTGGGGTACCCTCACACATATTATTCCCTCATTTAATGTATATTTTCACCAAAAAGTGAAGTTTTCAAAAATTCTGAAAATTGGCTGAAAACTACTTAATATCAAGGACTCATCGGGCGAATCACTCTGTAACTGAAATCGGAATGCCTACTGACATTTTACCCTCTCCGAAAGTCTGAAAAATGATGGAAAAATGACTAAGTCGAAAAAAAAATATTTAAAAACTTTTTTCAATTTTACCCCCGTGGGATATATATTCTGCCCACACACATTTGGAACTCTCCTGGGGTACCTTCACACATATTATTCCCTCATTTAATGGATATTTTCACTAAAAGTGAAGTTTTCAAAAAATCTGAAAATTGGCTGAAAACGACTTATCAAGGACTCATCGGGCGAATCGCTCTGGAACTGAAATCGGAATGCTCACTGACATTTTCCCCTCTCCGAAAGTCTGAAAAATGATGGAAAAATGACTAAGTCCAAAAAATTTTTTTAAACTTTTTTCAATTTTACCCCCGTGGGATATATATTCTACCCACACACATTTGGAACTCTCCTGGGATACCCTCACACATATTATTCCCTCATTTAATGGATATTTTCACCAAAAAGTGAAGTTTTCAAAAAGTCAGAAAATTGGCTGAAAACGACTTAATATCAAGGACTCATCGGGCGAATCGCTCTGGAACTGAAATCGGAATACTCACTAACATTTTCCCCTCTCCGAAAGTTTGAAAAATGATGGAAAAATGACTAAGTCGAAAAAAAAAATTTTTAAACTTTTTTCAATTTTACCTTTGTGGGATATACATTCTACCCACACACATTTGGAACTCTCCTGGGGTACCCTCACACATATTATTCCCTCATTTAATGTATATTTTCACCAAAAAGTGAAGTTTTCAAAAAGTCCGAAAATTTGCTGAAAACGACTTAATATCAAGGACTCATCGGGCGAATCGCTCTGGAACTGAAATTGGAATGCTCACAGACATTTTCCCCTCTCCGAAAGTCTGAAAAATGATGGAAAAATGACTAAGTCCAAAAAAAATTTTTTTAAACTTTTTTCAATTTTACCCCCGTGGGATATATATTCTACCCACACACATTTGGAACTCTACTGGGGTACCCCCCCACATATTATTCCCTCATTTAATGGATATTTTCTCCAAAAAGTGAAGTTTTCAAAAAGTCAGAAAATTGGCTGAAAACGACTTATTATCAAGGACTCATCGGGCGAATCGCTCTGGAACTGAAATCGGAATGCTCACTGACATTTTCCCCTCTCCGAAAGTCTGAAAAATGATGGAAAAATGACTAAGTCCAAAAAAATTTTTTAAACTTTTTTCAATTTTACCCACGTGGGATATATATTCTACCCACACACATTTGGAACTCTCCTGGGTTACCCTCACACATATTATTCCCTCATTTAATGGATATTTTCACCAAAAAGTGAAGTTTTCAAAAAGTCAGAAAATTGGCTGAAAACGACTTAATATCAAGGACTCATAGGGCGCACCACTCTGGAACTGAAATCGGAATGCTCACTGACATTTTCCACCCTTCGAAAGTCTGAAAAATGATGGAAAAATGACTAAGTCGAAAAAAAAAATTTTTAAACTTTTTTCAATTTTACCCCCGTGGGATATATATTCTACCCACACATTTGGAACTCTCCTGGGGTACCGTCGCACATATTATTCCCTCATTTAATGGATATTTTCACCAAAAAGTGAAGTTTTCAAAAAGTCAGAAACTTGGCTGAAAACGACTTAATATCAAGGACTCATCTGACGAATCACTCTGGAACTGAAATCGGAATACTCACTGACATTTTCCCCTCTCCGAAAGTCTGAAAAATGATGGAAAAATGACTAAGTCGAAAAAAAAATTTTTTTCAACTTTTTTCAATTTTACCCCCGTGGGATATACGTTCTACCCACACACATTTGGAACTCTCCTGGGGTACCCTCACACATATTATTCCCTCATTTAATGTATATTTTCACCAAAAAGTGAAGTTTTCAAAAATTCTGAAAATTGGCTGAAAACTACTTAATATCAAGGACTCATCGGGCGAATCACTCTGTAACTGAAATCGGAATGCCTACTGACATTTCTCCCTCTCCGAAAGTCTGAAAAATGATGGAAAAATGAATAAGTCGAAAAAAAAATTTTAAAAACTTTTTTCAATTTTACCCCCGTGGGATATATATTCTGCCCACACACATTTGGAACTCTCCTGGGGTACCCTCACACATATTATTCCCTCATTTAATGGATATTTTCACCAAAAGTGAAGTTTTCAAAAAATCTGAAAATTGGCTGAAAACGACTTATCAAGGACTCATCGAGCGAATCGCTCTGGAACTGAAATCGGAATGCTCACTGACATTTTCCCCTCTCCGAAAGTCTGAAAAATGATGGAAAAATGACTAAGTCTAAAAAAATTTTTTTAAACTTTTTTCAATTTTACCCCCGTGGGATATATATTCTACCCACACACATTTGGAACTCTCCTGGGGTACCCTCACACATATTATTCCCTCATTTAATGGATATTTTCACCAAAAAGTGAAGTTTTCAAAAAGTCAGAAAATTGGCTGAAAACGACTTAATATCAAGGACTCATCGGGCGAATCGCTCTGGAACTGAAATCGGAATGCTCACTGACATTTTCCCCTCTCCGAAAGTCTGAAAAATGATGGAAAAATGACTAAGTCCAAAAATTTTTTTAAACTTTTTTAAATTTTACCCCCGTGGGATATATATTCTACCCACACACATTTGGAACTCTCCTGGGGTACCCTCACACATATTATTCCCTCATTTAATGGATATTTTCACCAAAAAGTGAAGTTTTCAAAAAGTCAGAAAATTGGCTGAAAACGACTTAATATCAAGGACTCATCGGGCGAATCGCTCTGGAACTGAAATCGTAATGCTCACTGACATTTTCCCCTCTCCGAAAGTCTGAAAAATGATGGAAAAATGACTAAGTCGAAAAAAAAAATTTAAGAACTTTTTTCAATTTTACCCCCGTGGGATATATATTCTACCCACACACATTTGGAACTCTCCTGGGGTACCCTCACACACATTATTCCCTCATTTAATGGATATTTTCACCAAAAAGTGAAGTTTTCAAAAAGTCAGAAAATTGGCTGAAAACGACTTAATATCAAGGACTCATCGGGCGAATCGCTCTGGAACTGAAATCGGAATGCTCACTGACATTTTCCCCTCTCCGAAAGTCTGAAAAATGATGGAAAAATGACTAAGTCCAAAAAAATTTTTTTTAAACTTTTTTCAATTTTACCCCCGTGGGATATATATTCTACCCACACACAATTGGAACTCTACTGGGGTACCCTCACACATATTATTCCCTCATTTAATGGATATTTTCACCAAAAAGTGAAGTTTTCAAAAAGTCAGAAAATTGGCTGAAAACGACTTAATATCAAGGACTCATCGGGCGAATCACTCTGGAACTGAAATCGGAATACTCACTGACATTTTCCCCTCTCCGAAAGTCTGAAAAATGATGGAAAAATGACTAAGTCCAAAAAATTTTTTTTCAACTTTTTTCAATTTTACCTTTGTGGGATATACATTCTACCCACACACATTTGGAACTCTCCTGGGGTACCCTCACACATATTATTCCCTCATTTAATGGATATTTTCACCAAAAAGTGAAGTTTTCAAAAAGTCCGAAAATTGGCTGAAAACGACTTAATATCAAGGACTCATCGGGCGAATCGCTCTGGAACTGAAATTGGAATGCTCACTGACATTTTCACCTCTCCGATAGTCTGAAAAATGATGGAAGAATGACTAAGTCCAAAAAAATTTTTTTTTCAACTTTTTTCATTTTTACCCCTGTAGGATATACATTCTACCGACACACATTTGGAACTCTCCTGGGGTACCGTCGCACATATTATTCCCTCATTTAATGGAAATTTTCACCAAAAAGTGAAGTTTTCAAAAAGTCAGAAAATTGTCTGAAAATGACTTAATATCAAGGACTCATCTGACGAATCACTTTGGAACTGAAATCGGAATACTCACTGACATTTTCCCCTCTCCGAAAGTCTGAAAAATGATGGAAAAATGACTAAGTCGAGAAAAAATTTTTTTTAAACTTTTTTCAATTTTACACCTGTGGGATATACGTTCTACCCACACACATTTGGAACTCTCCTGGGGTACCCTCACACATATTATTCCCTCATTTAATGTATATTTTCACCAAAAAGTGCAGTTTTCAAAAATTCTGAAAATTGGCTGAAAACTACTTAATATCAAGGACTCATGGGCGAATCGCTCTGTAACTGAAATCGGAATGCTCACTGACATTTTCCCCTCTCCGAAAGTATGAAAAATGATGGAAAAATGACTAAGTCTAAAAAAAAATTTTAAGAACTTTTTTCAATTTTACCCCCGTGGGATATGTATTCTGCCCACACACATTTGGAACTCTACTGGGGAACCCTCACACATATTATTCCCTCATTTAATGGATATTTTCACCAAAAAGTGAAGTTTTCAAAAAGTCAGAAAATTGGCTGAAAACGACTTATTATCCAAGGACTCATCGGGCGAATCGCTCTGGAACTGAAATCGGAATGCTCAGACATTTTCCCCTCTCCGAAAGTCTGAAAAATGATGGAAAAATGACTTAGTCTAAAAAAAAATTTTAAGAACTTTTTTCAATTTTACCCCCGTGGGATATATATTCTGCCCACACACATTTGGAACTCTCCTGGGGTACCCTCACACATATTATTCCCTCATTTAATGGATATTTTCACCAAAAGTGAAGTTTAAAAAAAAATCTGAAAATTGGCTGAAAACGACTTATTATCAAGGACTCATCGGGCGAATCGCTCAGGAACTGAAATCGGAATGCTGACATTTTCCCCTCTCCAAAAGTCTGAAAAATGATGGAAAAATGACTAAGTCCAAAAAAAATTTTTTAAAACTTTTTTCAATTTTACCCCCGTGGGATATATATTCTACCCACACACATTTGGAACTCTCCTGGGGTACCCTCACACATATTATTCCCTCATTTAATGGATATTTTCACAAAAAAGTGAAGTTTTCAAAAAGTAAGAAAATTTGCTGAAAACGACTTAATATCAAGGACTCATCGGGCGAATCGCTCTGGAACTGAAATTGGAATGCTCACTGACATTTTCCCCTCTCCAAAAGTCTGAAAAATGATGGAAAAATGACTAAGTCCAAAAAAATTTTTTTTAAACTTTTTTCAATTTTACCCCCGTGGGATATATATTCTACCCACACACATTTGGAACTCTACTGGGGTACCCACACACATATTATTCCCTCATTTAATGGATATTTTCACCAAAAAGTGAAGTTTTCAAAAAGTCAGAAAATTGGCTGAAAATGACTTAATATCAAGGACTCATCGGGCGAATCGCTCTGGAACTGAAATCGGAATGCTCAATGACATTTTCCCCCCTTTGAAAGTCGGAAAAATGATGGAAAAATGAGTAAGTCGGAAAAAAAATTTTTAAAACTTTTTTCAATTTTACCCCCGTGGGATATATATTCTACCCACACATTTGGAACTCTCCTGGGGTACCCTCACACATATTATTCCCTCATTTAATGGATATTTTCACCAAAAAGTGAAGTTTTCAAAAAGTCATAAAATTTGCTGAAAACGACTTAATATCAAGGACTCATCTGACGAATCATTCTGGAACTGAAATCGGAATACTCACTGACATTTTCCCCTCTCCGAAAGTCTGAAAAATGATGGAAAAATGACTAAGTCCAAAAAAATTTTTTTTAAACTTTTTTCAATTTTACCCCCGTGGGATATATATTCTACCCACACACATTTGGAACTCTCCTGGGGTACCCTCACACATATTATTCCCTCATTTAATGTATATTTTCACCAAAAAGTGAAGTTTTCAAAAAGTCAGAAAATTGGCTGAAAATGACTTAATATCAAGGACTCATCGGGCGAATCGCTCTGGAACTGAAATCGGAATGCTCAATGACATTTTCCCCCCTTTGAAAGTCGGAAAAATGATGGAAAAATGAGTAAGTCGGAAAAAAAATTTTTAAAACTTTTTTCAATTTTACCCCCGTGGGATATATATTCTACCCACACATTTGGAACTCTCCTGGGGTACCGTCGCACATATTATTCCCTCATTTAATGGATATTTTCACCAAAAAGTGAAGTTTTCAAAAAGTAAGAAAATTGGCTGAAAACGACTTAATATCAAGGACTCATCTGACGAATCACTCTGGAACTGAAATCGGAATACTCACTGACATTTTCCCCTCTCCGAAAGTCTGAAAAATGATGGAAAAATGACTAAGTCGAAAAAAAAAATTTTTTTCAACTTTTTTCAATTTTACCCCCGTGGGATATACGTTCTACCCACACACATTTGGAACTCTCCTGGGGTACCCTCACACATATTATTCCCTCATTTAATGTATATTTTCACAAAAAAGTGAAGTTTTCAAAAAGTCAGAAAATTGGCTGAAAACGACTTAATATCAAGGACTCATCGGGCGAATCGCTCTGGAACTGAAATCGGAATACTCACTGACATTTTCCACTCTCCGAAAGTCTGAAAAATGATGGAAAAATGACTAAGTCCAAAAAAAATTTTTTACACCTTTTTTAATTTTACCGCCTGTGGGATATATATTCTACCCACACACATTTGGATCTCTCCTGGGGTACCCTCACACATATTATTCCCTCATTTAATGGATATTTTCACCAAAAAGTGAAGTTTTCAAAAAGTCAGAAAATTGGCTGAAAATGACTTAATATCAAGGACTCATCGGGCGAATCGCTCTGGAACTGAAATCGGAATGCTCAATGACATTTTCCCCCCTTTGAAAGTCGGAAAAATGATGGAAAAATGAGTAAGTCGGAAAAAAAATTTTTAAAACTTTTTTCAATTTTACCCCCGTGGGATATATATTCTACCCACACATTTGGAACTCTCCTGGGGTACCGTCGCACATATTATTCCCTCATTTAATGGATATTTTCACCAAAAAGTGAAGTTTTCAAAAAGTAAGAAAATTGGCTGAAAACGACTTAATATCAAGGACTCATCTGACGAATCACTCTGGAACTGAAATCGGAATACTCACTGACATTTTCCCCTCTCCGAAAGTCTGAAAAATGATGGAAAAATGACTAAGTCGAAAAAAAAAATTTTTTTCAACTTTTTTCAATTTTACCCCCGTGGGATATACGTTCTACCCACACACATTTGGAACTCTCCTGGGGTACCCTCACACATATTATTCCCTCATTTAATGTATATTTTCACCAAAAAGTGAAGTTTTCAAAAATTCTGAAAATTGACTGAAAACTACTTAATATCAAGGACTCATCGGGCGAATCACTCTGTAACTGAAATCGGAATGCCTACTGACATTTTCCCCTCTCCGAAAGTCTGAAAAATGATGGAAAAATGACTAAGTCGAAAAAAAAATTTTAAAAACTTTTTTCAATTTTACCCCCGTGGGATATATATTCTACCCACACACATTTGGAACTCTCCTGGGGTACCCTCACACATATTATTCCCTCATTTAATGGATATTTTCACCAAAAAGTGAAGTTTTCAAAAAGTCAGAAAATTGGCTGAAAACGACTTAATATCAAGGACTCATCGGCCGAATCGCTCTGGAACTGAAATCGTAATGCTCACTGACATTTTCCCCTCTCCGAAAGTCTGAAAAATGATGGAAAAATGACTAAGTCGAAAAAAAAATTTTAAAAACTTTTTTCAATTTTACCCCCGTGGGATATATATTCTACCCACACACATTTGGAACTCTCCTGGGGTACCCTCACACATATTATTCCCTCATTTAATGGATATTTTCACCAAAAAGTGAAGTTTTCAAAAAGTCAGAAAATTTGCTGAAAACGACTTAATATCAAGGACTCATCGGGCGAATCGCTCTGGAACTGAAATCGTAATGCTCACTGACATTTTCCCCTCTCCGAAAGTCTGAAAAATGATGGAAAAATGACTAAGTCCAAAAAAATTTTTTTTAAACTTTTTTCAATTTTACCCCATGGGATATATATTCTACCCACACACATTTGGAACTCTACTGGGGTACCCTCACACATATTATTCCCTCATTTAATGGATATTTTCACCAAAAAGTGAAGTTTTCAAAAAGTCAGAAAATTGGCTGAAAATGACTTATTATCAAGGACTCATCGGGCGAATCGCTCTGGAACTGAAATCGGAATGCTCAGACATTTTCCCTTCTTCAAAACTCTGAAAAATGATGGAAAAATGACTAAGTCTAAAAAAAAAATTTAAGAACTTTTTTCAATTTTACCCCTGTGGGATATATATTCTGCCCACACACATTTGGAACTCTCCTGGGGTACCCTCACACATATTGTTCCCTCATTTAATGGATATTTTCACCAAAAGTGAAGTTTTAAAAAATCTGAAAATTGGCTGAAAACGACTTATTATCAAGGACTCATTGGGCGAATCGCTCTGGAACTGAAATCGGAATGCTCACTGACATTTTCCCCTCTCCGAAAGTCTGAAAAATGATGGAAAAATGACTAAGTCCAAAAAAATTTTTTAAAACTTTTTTCAATTTTACCCCCGTGGGATATATATTCTACCCACACACATTTGGAACTCTACTGGGGTACCCTCACACATATTATTCCCTCATTTAATGGATATTTTCACCAAAAAGTGAAGTTTTCAAAAAGTCAGAAAATTGGCTGAAAACGACTTAATATCAAGGACTCATCGGGCAAATCGCTCTGGAACTGAAATTGGAATGCTCACTGACCTTTTCACCTCTCCGATAGTCTGAAAAATGATGGAAGAATGACTAAGTCCAAAAAAATTTTTTTTTCAACTTTTTTCAATTTTACCCCTGTAGGATATACATTCTACCCACACACATTTGGAACTCTCCTGGGGTACCCTCACACATATTATTCCCTCATTTAATGTATATTTTCACCAAAAAGTGAAGTTTTCAAAAAGTCCGAAAATTGGCTGAAAACGACTTAATATCAAGGACTCATCGGGCAAATCGCTCTGGAACTGAAATCGGAATTCTCAATGACATTTTCCCCCCTTCGAAAGTCGGAAAAATGATGGAAAAATGAGTAAGTCCAAAAAAAATTTTTTAAAACTTTTTTCAATTTTACCCCCGTGGGATATATATTCTACCCACACATTTGGAACTCTCCTGGGGTACCCTCACACATATTATTCCCTCATTTAATGGATATTTTCACCAAAAGTGAAGTTTAAAAAAAAATCTGAAAATTGGCTGAAAACGACTTATTATCAAGGACTCATCGGGCGAATCGCTCTGGAACTGAAATCGGAATGCTGACATTTTCCCCTCTCCAAAACTCTGAAAATGATGGAAAAATGACTAAGTTGAAAAAAAATTTTGAAGAACTTTTTTCAATTTTACCCCCGTGGGATATATATTCTGCCCACACACATTTGGAACTCTCCTGGGGTACCCTCACACATATTATTCCCTCATTTAATGGATATTTTCACCAAAAGTGAAGTTTTAAAAAATCTGAAAATTGGCTGAAAACGACTTATTATCTAGGACTCATCGGGCGAATCGCTCTGGAACTGAAATCAGAATGCTAACTGACATTTTCCCCTCTCCGAAAGTCTGAAAAATGATGGAAAAATGACTAAGTCCAAAAAAAATTTTTTAAAACTTTTTTCAATTTTACCCCCGTGGGATATATATTCTACCCACACACATTTGGAACTCTCCTGGGGTACCCTCACACATATTATTCCCTCATTTAATGGATATTTTCACCAAAAGTGAAGTTTTAAAAAATCTGAAAATTGGCTGAAAACGACTTATTATCAAGGACTCATCGGGCGAATCGCTCTGGAACTGAAATCGGAATGCTCAGACATTTTCCCCTCTCCGAAAGTCTGAAAAATGATGGAAAAATGACTAAGTCGAAAAAAAAATTTTAAGAACTTTTTTCAATTTTACCCCCATGGGATGTATATTCTGCCCACACACATTTGGAACTCTCCTGGGGTACCCTCACACATATTATTCCCTCATTTAATGGATATTTTCACCAAAAGTGAAGTTTAAAAAAAAATCTGAAAATTGGCTGAAAACGACTTATTATCAAGGACTCATCGGGCGAATCGCTCTGGAACTGAAATCGGAATGCTCAGACATTTTCCCTTCTTCAAAACTCTGAAAAATGATGGAAAAATGACTAAGTCGAAAAAAAAAATTTAAGAACTTTTTTCAATTTTACCCCTGTGGGATATATATTCTGCCCACACACATTTGGAACTCTCCTGGGGTACCCTCACACATATTATTCCCTCATTTAATGGATATTTTCACCAAAAGTGAAGTTTTAAAAAATCTGAAAATTGGCTGAAAACGACTTATTATCAAGGACTCATTGGGCGAATCGCTCTGGAGCTGAAATCGGAATGCTCACTGACATTTTCCCCTCTCCGAAAGTCTGAAAAATGATGGAAAAATGACTAAGTCCAAAAAAATTTTTTAAAACTTTTTTCAATTTTACCCCCGTGGGATATATATTCTACCCACACACATTTGGAACTCTACTGGGGTACCCTCACACATATTATTCCCTCATTTAATGGATATTTTCACCAAAAAGTGAAGTTTTCAAAAAGTCAGAAAATTGGCTGAAAACGACTTAATATCAAGGACTCATCGGGCGAATCGCTCTGGAACTGAAATTGGAATGCTCACTGACATTTTCACCTCTCCGATAGTCTGAAAAATGATGGAAGAATGACTAAGTCCAAAAAAAATTTTTTTTCAACTTTTTTCAATTTTACCCCTGTAGGATATACATTCTACCCACACACATTTGGAACTCTCCTGGGGTACCCTCACACATATTATTCCCTCATTTAATGGATATTTTCACCAAAAAGTGAAGTTTTCAAAAAGTCAGAAAATTGGCTGAAAACGACTTAATATCAAGGACTCATCGGGCGAATCGCTCTGGAACTGAAATTGGAATGCTTACTGACATTTTCCACCCTTAGAAAGTCTGAAAAATGATGGAAAAATGACTAAGTCGAAAAAAAAATTTTAAGAACTTTTTTCAATTTTACCCCCATGGGATATATATTCTGCCCACACACATTTGGAACTCTCCTGGGGTACCCTCACACATATTATTCCCTCATTTAATGGATATTTTCACCAAAAGTGAAGTTTAAAAAAAATCTGAAAATTGGCTGAAAACGACTTATTATCAAGGACTCATCGGGCGAATCGCTCTGCAACTGAAATCGGAATGCTCACTGACATTTTCCCCTCTCCGAAAGTCTGAAAAATGATGGAAAAATGACTAAGTCCAAAAAAATTTTTTAAAACTTTTTTCAATTTTACCCCCGTGGGATATATATTCTACCCACACACATTTGGAACTCTACTGGGGTACCCTCACACATATTATTCCCTCATTTAATGGATATTTTCACCAAAAAGTGAAGTTTTCAAAAAGTCAGAAAATTGGCTGAAAACGACTTAATATCAAGGACTCATCGGGCGAATCGCTCTGGAACTGAAATTGGAATGCTCACTGACATTTTCACCTCTCCGATAGTCTGAAAAATGATGGAAGAATGACTAAGTCCAAAAAAATTTTTTTTTCAACTTTTTTCAATTTTACCCCTGTAGGATATACATTCTACCCACACACATTTGGAACTCTCCTGGGGTACCCTCACACATATTATTCCCTCATTTAATGGATATTTTCACCAAAAAGTGAAGTTTTCAAAAAGTCAGAAAATTGGCTGAAAACGACTTAATATCAAGGACTCATCGGGCGAATCGCTCTGGAACTGAAATTGGAATGCTTACTGACATTTTCCACCCTTAGAAAGTCTGAAAAATGATGGAAAAATGACTAAGTCGAAAAAAAAATTTTAAGAACTTTTTTCAATTTTACCCCCATGGGATATATATTCTGCCCACACACATTTGGAACTCTCCTGGGGTACCCTCACACATATTATTCCCTCATTTAATGGATATTTTCACCAAAAGTGAAGTTTAAAAAAAATCTGAAAATTGGCTGAAAACGACTTATTATCAAGGACTCATCGGGCGAATCGCTCTGGAACTGAAATCGGAATGCTCACTGACATTTTCCCCTCTCCGAAAGTCTGAAAAATGATGGAAAAATGACTAAGTCCAAAAAAATTTTTTAAACTTTTTTCAATTTTACCCCCGTGGGATATATATTCTACCCTCACACATTTGGAACTCTCCTGGGGTACCCTCACACATATTATTCCCTCATTTAATGGATATTTTCACCAAAAAGTGAAGTTTTCAAAAAGTCAGAAAATTGGCTGAAAACGACTTAATATCAAGGACTCATCGGGCGAATCGCTCTGGAACTGAAATCGGAATGCTTACTGACATTTTCCACCCTTCGAAAATCTGAAAAATGATGGAAAAATGACTAAGTCCAAAAAAAATTTTTTGCAGCTTTTTTCAATTTTGCCCCCGTGGGATATATATTCTACCCACACACATTTGGAACTCTCCTGGGGTACCCTCACACATATTATTCCCTCATTTAATGGATATTTTCACCAAAAAGTGAAGTTTTCAAAAAGTCAGAAAATTGGCTGAAAACGACTTAATATCAAGGAGTCATCTGACGAATTACTCTGGAACTGAAATCGGAATACTCACTAACATTTTTCCCTCTCCGAAAGTCTGAAAAATGATGGAAAAATGACTAAGTCGAAAAAAAAATTTTTTAAACTTTTTTCAATTTTACCCCCGTGGGATATGCATTCTACCAAACACACATTTGGAACTCTCCTGGGGTACACTCACACATATTATTCCCTCATTTAATGGATATTTTCACCAAAAAGTGAAGTTTTCAAAAAGTCAGAAAATTGGCTGAAAATGACTTATTATCAAGGTCTCATCGGGCGAATCGCTCTGGAACTGAAATTGGAATGCTGACATTTTCCCCTCTCCAAAACTCTGAAAAATGATGGAAAAATGACTAAGTTGAAAAAAAATTTTGAAGAACTTTTTTCAATTTTACCCCCGTGGGATATATATTCTGCCCACACACATTTGAAACTCTCCTGGGGTACCCTCACACATATTATTCCCTCATTTAATGGATATTTTCACCAAAAGTGAAGTTTTAAAAAATCTGAAAATTGGCTGAAAACGACTTATTATCAAGGACTCATCGGGCGAATCGCTCTGGAACTGAAATCGGAATGCTCACTGACATTTTCCCCTCTCCGAAAGTCTGAAAAATGATGGAAAAATGACTAAGTCGAAAAAAAAATTTTTTAAACTTTTTTCAATTTTACCCCCGTGGGATATATATTCTACCCACACACATTTGGAACTCTCCTGGGGTACCATCACACATATTATTCCCTCATTTAATGGATACTTTCACCAAAAAGTGAAGTTTTCAAAAAGTCAGAAAATTAGCTGAAAACTACTTAATATCAAGGACTCATCGGGCGAATCGCTCTAGAACTGAAATCGGAATGCTCACTGACATTTTCCCCTCTCCGAAAGTCTGAAAAATGATGGAAAAATGACTAAGTCCAAAAAAATTTTTTAAAACTTTTTTCAATTTTACCCCCGTGGGATATATATTCTACCCACACACATTTGGAACTCTACTGGGGTACCCTCACACATATTATTCCCTCATTTAATGGATATTTTCACCAAAAAGTGAAGTTTTCAAAAAGTCAGAAAATTGGCTGAAAACGACTTAATATCAACGACTCATCGGGCGAATCGCTCTGGAACTGAAATTAGAATGCTCACTGACATTTTCACCTCTCCGATAGTCTGAAAAATGATGGAAGAATGACTAAGTCCAAAAAAATTTTTTTTTCAACTTTTTTCAATTTTACCCCTGTAGGATATACATTCTACCCACACACATTTGGAACTCTCCTGGGGTACCCTCACACATATTATTCCCTCATTTAATGGATATTTTCACCAAAAAGTGAAGTTTTCAAAAAGTCAGAAAATTGGCTGAAAACGACTTAATATCAAGGACTCATCGGGCGAATCGCTCTGGAACTGAAATCGGAATGCTTACTGACATTTTCCACCCTTAGAAAGTCTGAAAAATGATGGAAAAATGACTAAGTCCAAAAAAAATTTTTTAAAACTTTTTTCAATTTTACCCCTGTGGGATATATATTCTACCCACACACATTTGGAACTCTCCTGGGGTACCCTCACACATATTATTCCCTCATTTAATGGATATTTTCACCAAAAAGTGAAGTTTTCAAAAAGTCAGAAAATTGGCTGAAAACGACTTAATATCAAGGACTCATCGGGCCAATCGCTCTGGAACTGAAATCGGAATGCTCACTGACATTTTCCCCTCTCCGAAAGTCTGAAAAATGATGGAAAAATGACTGTCCAAAAAAATTTTTTTACAACTTTTTTCAATTTTACCCCCGTGGGATATATATTCTACCCACACACATTTGGAACTCTCCTGGGGTACCATCACACATATTATTCCCTCATTTAATGGATACTTTCACCAAAAAGTGAAGTTTTCAAAAAGTCAGAAAATTAGCTGAAAACTACTTAATATCAAGGACTCATCGGGCGAATCGCTCTAGAACTGAAATCGGAATGCTCACTGACATTTTCCCCTCTCCGAAAGTCTGAAAAATGATGGAAAAATGACTAAGTCCAAAAAAATTTTTTAAAACTTTTTTCAATTTTACCCCCGTGGGATATATATTCTACCCACACACATTTGGAACTCTACTGGGGTACCCTCACACATATTATTCCCTCATTTAATGGATATTTTCACCAAAAAGTGAAGTTTTCAAAAAGTCAGAAAATTGGCTGAAAACGACTTAATATCAAGGACTCATCGGGCGAATCGCTCTGGAACTGAAATTGGAATGCTCACTGACATTTTCACCTCTCCGATAGTCTGAAAAATGATGGAAGAATGACTAAGTCCAAAAAAATTTTTTTTTCAACTTTTTTCAATTTTACCCCTGTAGGATATACATTCTACCCACACACATTTGGAACTCTCCTGGGGTACCCTCACACATATTATTCCCTCATTTAATGGATATTTTCACCAAAAAGTGAAGTTTTCAAAAAGTCAGAAAATTGGCTGAAAACGACTTAATATCAAGGAGTCATCGGGCGAATCGCTCTGGAACTGAAATCGGAATGCTCAGACATTTTCCCCTCTCCGAAAGTCTGAAAAATGATGGAAAAATGACTAAGTCGAAAAAAAAATTTTAAGAACTTTTTTCAATTTTACCCCCATGGGATATATATTCTGCCCACATACATTTGGAACTCTCCTGGGGTACCCTCACACATATTATTCCCTCATTTAATGGATATTTTCACCAAAAGTGAAGTTTAAAAAAAATCTGAAAATTGGCTGAAAACGACTTATTATCAAGGACTCATCGGGCGAATCGCTCTGGAACTGAAATCGGAATGCTCACTGACATTTTCCCCTCTCCGAAAGTCTGAAAAATGATGGAAAAATGACTAAGTCCAAAAAAATTTTTTAAACTTTTTTCAATTTTACCCCCGTGGGATATATATTCTACCCACACACATTTGGAACTCTCCTGGGGTACCCTCACACATATTATTCCCTCATTTAATGGATATTTTCACCAAAAAGTGAAGTTTTCAAAAAGTCAGAAAATTGGCTGAAAACGACTTAATATCAAGGACTCATCGGGCGAATCGCTCTGGAACTGAAATCGGAATGCTTACTGACATTTTCCACCCTTCGAAAATCTGAAAAATGATGGAAAAATGACTAAGTCCAAAAAAAATTTTTTGCAGCTTTTTTCAATTTTGCCCCCGTGGGATATATATTCTACCCACACACATTTGGAACTCTCCTGGGGTGCCCTCACACATATTATTCCCTCATTTAATGGATATTTTCACCAAAAAGTGAAGTTTTCAAAAAGTCAGAAAATTGGCTGAAAACGACTTAATATCAAGGAGTCATCTGACGAATTACTCTGGAACTGAAATCGGAATACTCACTAACATTTTTCCCTCTCCGAAAGTCTGAAAAATGATGGAAAAATGACTAAGTCGAAAAAAAATTTTTTTAAACTTTTTTCAATTTTACCCCCGTGGGATATGCATTCTACCAACACACATTTGGAACTCTCCTGGGGTACACTCACACATATTATTCCCTCATTTAATGGATATTTTCACCAAAAAGTGAAGTTTTCAAAAAGTCAGAAAATTGGCTGAAAACGACTTATTATCAAGGTCTCATCGGGCGAATCGCTCTGGAACTGAAATTGGAATGCTGACATTTTCCCCTCTCCAAAACTCTGAAAAATGATGGAAAAATGACTAAGTTGAAAAAAAATTTTGAAGAACTTTTTTCAATTTTACCCCCGTGGGATATATATTCTGCCCACACACATTTGGAACTCTCCTGGGGTACCCTCACACATATTATTCCCTCATTTAATGGATATTTTCACCAAAAGTGAAGTTTTAAAAAATCTGAAAATTGGCTGAAAACGACTTATTATCAAGGACTCATCGGGCGAATCGCTCTGGAACTGAAATCGGAATGCTCACTGACATTTTCCCCTCTCCGAAAGTCTGAAAAATGATGGAAAAATGACTAAGTCGAAAAAAAAATTTTTTAAACTTTTTTCAATTTTACCCCCGTGGGATATATATTCTACCCACACACATTTGGAACTCTCCTGGGGTACACTCACACATATTATTCCCTCATTTAATGGATATTTTCACCAAAAAGTGAAGTTTTCAAAAAGTCAGAAAATTGGCTGAAAACGACTTAATATCAAGGACTCATCGGGCCAATCGCTCTGGAACTGAAATCGGAATGCTCACTGACATTTTCCCCTCTCCGAAAGTCTGAAAAATGATGGAAAAATTACTAAGTCCAAAAAAATTTTTTTACAACTTTTTTCAATTTTACCCCCGTGGGATTTATATTCTACCCACACACATTTGGAACTCTCCTGGGGTACCCTCACACATATTATTCCCTCATTTAATGGATACTTTCACCAAAAAGTGAAGTTTTCAAAAAGTCAGAAAATTGGCTGAAAACTACTTAATATCAAGGACTCATCGGGCGAATCGCTCTAGAACTGAAATCGGAATGCTCACTGACATTTTCCCCTCTCCGAAAGTCTGAAAAATGATGGAAAAATGACTAAGTCCAAAAAAATTTTTTTGCAACTTTTTTCTATTTTACCCCCGTGGGATATATATTCTACCCACACACATTTGGAACTCTCCTGGGGTATCCTCACACATATTATTCCCTCATTTAATGGATATTTTCACCAAAAAGTGAAGTTTTCAAAAAGTCTGAAAATTGGTTGAAAACGACTTAATATCAAGGACTCATCGGGCGAATCGCTCTGGAACTGAAATCGGAATGCTCACTGACATTTTCCCCTCTCCGAAAGTCTGAAAAATGATGGAAAAATGACTAAGTCCAAAAAAATTTTTTTTACAACTTTTTTCAATTTTACTCCTGTGGGATATATATTCTACCCACACACATTTGGAACTCTCCTGGGGTACCCTCACACATATTATTCCCTCATTTAATGGATATCTTCACCAAAAAGTGAAGTTTTCAAAAAGTCAGAAAATTGGCTGAAAACAACTTAATATCAAGGACTCATCGGGCGAATCGCTCTGGAACTGAAATCGGAATGCTCACTGACATTTTCCCCTCTCCGAATGTCTGAAAAATGATGGAAAAATTACTAAGTCCAAAAAAATTTTTTTAAAACTTTTTTCAATTTTACCCCCGTGGGATATATATTCTACCCACACACATTTGGAACTCTCCTGTTTACCCTCACACATATTATTCCCTCATTTAATGGATACTTTCACCAAAAAGTGAAGTTTTCAAAAAGTCAGAAAATTAGCTGAAAACTACTTAATATCAAGGACTCATCGGGCGAATCGCTCTAGAACTGAAATCGGAATACTCACTGACATTTTCCCCTCTCCGAAAGTCTGAAAAATGATGGAAAAATGACTAAGTCCAAAAAAATTTTTTTGCAACTTTTTTCTATTTTACCCCCGTGGGATATATATTCTACCCACACACATTTGGAGCTCTCCTGGGGTACCCTCACACATATTATTCCCTCATTTAATGGATATTTTCACAAAAAAGTGAAGTTTTCAAAAAGTCTGAAAATTGGCTGAAAACGACTTAATATCAAGGACTCATCGGGCGAATCGCTCTGGAACTGAAATCGGAATGCTCACTGACATTTTCCCCTCTCCGAAAGTCTGAAAAATGATGGAAAAATGACTAAGTCCAAAAAAATTTTTTTGCAACTTTTTTCAATTTTACCCCCGTGGGATATATATTCTGCCCACACACATTTGGAACTCTCCTGGGGTACCCTCGCACATATTATTCCCTCATTTAATGGATATTTTCACCAAAAAGTGAAGTTTTCAAAAAGTCAGAAAATTGGCTGAAAACGACTTAATATCAAGGACTCATCGGGCCAATCGCTCTGGAACTGAAATCGGAATGCTCACTGACATTTTCCCCTCTCCGAAAGTCTGAAAAATGATGGAAAAATGACTAAGTCCAAAAAAATTTTTTTGCAACTTTTTTCTATTTTACCCCCGTGGGATATATATTCTACCCACACACATTTGGAACTCTCCTGGGGTACCCTCACACATATTATTCCCTCATTTAATGGATATTTTCACAAAAAAGTGAAGTTTTCAAAAAGTCTGAAAATTGGCTGAAAACGACTTAATATCAAGGACTCATCGGGCGAATCGCTCTGGAACTGAAATCGGAATGCTCACTGACATTTTCCCCTCTCCGAAAGTCTGAAAAATGATGGAAAAATGACTAAGTCCAAAAAAATTTTTTTGCAACTTTTTTCAATTTTACCCCCGTGGGATATATATTCTGCCCACACACATTTGGAACTCTCCTGGGGTACCCTCGCACATATTATTCCCTCATTTAATGGATATTTTCACCAAAAAGTGAAGTTTTCAAAAAGTCAGAAAATTGGCTGAAAACAACTTGATATCAAGGACTCATCGGGCGAATCGCTCTGGAACTGAAATCGGAATGCTCACTGACATTTTCCCCTCTCCGAAAGTCTGAAAAATGATGGAAAAATTACTAAGTCCAAAAAAATTTTTTTACAACTTTTTTCAATTTTACCCCCGTGGGATATATATTCTACCCACACACATTTGGAACTCTCCTGGGGTACCCTCACACATATTATTCCCTCATTTAATGGATACTTTCACCAAAAAGAGAAGTTTTCAAAAAGTCAGAAAATTAGCTGAAAACTACTTAATATCAAGGACTCATCAGGCGAATCGCTCTAGAACTGAAATCGGAATGCTCACTGACATTTTCCCCTCTCCGAAAGTCTGAAAAATGATGGAAAAATGACTAAGTCCAAAAAAATTTTTTTAAAACTTTTTTCAATTTTACCCCCGTGGGATATATATTCTACCCACACACATTTGGAACTCTCCTGGTGTACCCTCACACATATTATTCCCTCATTTAATGGATATTTTCACCAAAAGTGAAGTTTTCAAAAAATCTGAAAATTGGCTGAAAACGACTTCTTATCAAGGACTCATCGGGCGAATCGCTCTGGAACTGAAATCGGAATGCTCACTGACATTTTCCCCTCTCCGAAAGTCTGAAAAATGATGGAAAAATGACTAAGTCCAAAAAAATTTTTTTGCAACTTTTTTCAATTTTACCCCCGTGGGATATATATTCTGCCCACACACATTTGGAACTCTCCTGGGGTACCCTCGCACATATTATTCCCTCATTTAATGGATATTTTCATCAAAAAGTGAAGTTTTCAAAAAGTCAGAAAATTGGCTGAAAACGACTTAATATCAAGGACTCATCGGGCCAATCGCTCTGGAACTGAAATCGGAATGCTCACTGACATTTTCCCCTCTCCGAAAGTCTGAAAAATGATGGAAAAATGACTAAGTCGAAAAAAATTTTCTAAAACCTTTTTTCAATTTTACCCCCGTGGGATATATATTCTGCCAACACACATTTGGAACTCTCCTGGGGTACCCTCACACATATTATTCCCTCATTTAATGGATATTTTCACCAAAAAGTGAAGTTTTCAAAAAGTCAGAAAATTGGCTGAAAACGATTTAATATCAAGGACTCATCGGGCGAATCGCTCTGGAACTGAAATCGGAATGCTCACTGACATTTTCCACTCTCCGAAAGTCTGAAAAATGATGGAAAAATGACTAAGTCGAAAAAAAAATTTTAAAAACTTTTTTCAATTTTACCCCCGTGGGATATATATTCTGCCCACACACATTTGGAACTCTCCTGGGGTACCCTCACACATATTATTCCCTCATTTATTGGATATTTTCACCAAAAGTGAAGTTTTCAAAAAGTCAGAAAATTGGCTGAAAACGACTTATTATCAAGGACTCATCGGGCGCATCGCTCTGGAACTGAAATCGGAATGCTCAGACATTTTCCCCTCTCCAAAACTCTGAAAAATGATGGAAAAATGACTAAGTCCAAAAAAATTTTTTTACAACTTTTTTCAATTTTACCCCCGTGGGATATATATTCTACCCACACACATTTGGAACTCTCCTGGGGTACCCTCACACATATTATTCCCTCATTTAATGGATACTTTCACCAAAAAGTGAAGTTTTCAAAAAGTCAGAAAATTAGCTGAAAACTACTTAATATCAAGGACTCATCGGGCGAATCGCTTTAGAACTGAAATCGGAATGCTCACTGACATTTTCCCCTCTCCGAAAGTCTGAAAAATGATGGAAAAATGACTAAGTCCAAAAAAATTTTTTTGCAACTTTTTTCTATTTTACCCCCGTGGGATATATATTCTACCCACACACATTTGGAACTCTCCTGGGGTACCCTCACACATATTATTCCCTCATTTAATGGATATTTTCACCAAAAAGTGAAGTTTTCAAAAAGTCAGAAAATTGGCTGAAAACAACTTAATATCAAGGACTCATCGGGCGAATCGCTCTGGAACTGAAATCGGAATGCTCACTGACATTTTCCCCTCTCCGAAAGTCTGAAAAATGATGGAAAAATTACTAAGTCCAAAAAAATTTTTTTAAAACTTTTTTCAATTTTACCCCCGTGGGATATATATTCTACCCACACACATTTGGAACTCTCCTGGGGTACCCTCACACATATTATTCCCTCATTTAATGGATACTTTCACCAAAAAGAGAAGTTTTCAAAAAGTCAGAAAATTAGCTGAAAACTACTTAATATCAAGGACTCATCAGGCGAATCGCTCTAGAACTGAAATCGGAATGCTCACTTACATTTTCCCCTCTCCGAAAGTCTGAAAAATGATGGAAAAATGACTAAGTCCAAAAAAATTTTTTTAAAACTTTTTTCAATTTTACCCCCGTGGGATATATATTCTACCCACACACATTTGGAACTCTCCTGGTGTACCCTCACACATATTATTCCCTCATTTAATGGATATTTTCACCAAAAGTGAAGTTTTCAAAAAATCTGAAAATTGGCTGAAAACGACTTCTTATCAAGGACTCATCGGGCGAATCGCTCTGGAACTGAAATCGGAATGCTCACTGACATTTTCCCCTCTCCGAAAGTCTGAAAAATGATGGAAAAATGACTAAGTCCAAAAAAATTTTTTTGCAACTTTTTTCAATTTTACCCCCGTGGGATATATATTCTGCCCACACACATTTGGAACTCTCCTGGGGTACCCTCGCACATATTATTCCCTCATTTAATGGATATTTTCATCAAAAAGTGAAGTTTTCAAAAAGTCAGAAAATTGGCTGAAAACGACTTAATATCAAGGACTCATCGGGCCAATCGCTCTGGAACTGAAATCGGAATGCTCACTGACATTTTCCCCTCTCCGAAAGTCTGAAAAATGATGGAAAAATGACTAAGTCGAAAAAAATTTTCTAAAACCTTTTTTCAATTTTACCCCCGTGGGATATATATTCTGCCAACACACATTTGGAACTCTCCTGGGGTACCCTCACACATATTATTCCCTCATTTAATGGATATTTTCACCAAAAAGTGAAGTTTTCAAAAAGTCAGAAAATTGGCTGAAAACGATTTAATATCAAGGACTCATCGGGCGAATCGCTCTGGAACTGAAATCGGAATGCTCACTGACATTTTCCACTCTCCGAAAGTCTGAAAAATGATGGAAAAATGACTAAGTCGAAAAAAAAATTTTAAAAACTTTTTTCAATTTTACCCCCGTGGGATATATATTCTGCCCACACACATTTGGAACTCTCCTGGGGTACCCTCACACATATTATTCCCTCATTTATTGGATATTTTCACCAAAAGTGAAGTTTTCAAAAAGTCAGAAAATTGGCTGAAAACGACTTATTATCAAGGACTCATCGGGCGCATCGCTCTGGAACTGAAATCGGAATGCTCAGACATTTTCCCCTCTCCAAAACTCTGAAAAATGATGGAAAAATGACTAAGTCCAAAAAAATTTTTTTAAAACTTTTTTCAATTTTACCCCCGTGGGATATATATTCTACCCACACACATTTGGAACTCTCCTGGGGTACCCTCACACATATTATTCCCTCATTTAATGGATACTTTCACCAAAAAGTGAAGTTTTCAAAAAGTCAGAAAATTGGCTGAAAACTACTTAATATCAAGGACTCATCGGGCGAATCGCTCTAGAACTGAAATCGGAATGCTCACTGACATTTTCCCCTCTCCGAAAGTCTGAAAAATGATGGAAAAATGACTAAGTCCAAAAAAATTTTTTTGCAACTTTTTTCTATTTTACCCCCGTGGGATATATATTCTACCCACACACATTTGGAACTCTCCTGGGGTACCCTCACACATATTATTCCCTCATTTAATGGATATTTTCACCAAAAAGTGAAGTTTTCAAAAAGTCTGAAAATTGGCTGAAAACGACTTAATATCAAGGACTCATCGGGCGAATCGCTCTGGAACTGAAATCGGAATGCTCACTGACATTTTCCCCTCTCCGAAAGTCTGAAAAATGACGGAAAAATGACTAAGTCCAAAAAAATTTTTTTTACAACTTTTTTCAATTTTACCCCCGTGGGATATATATTCTACCCACACACATTTGGAACTCTCCTGGGGTACCCTCACACATATTATTCCCTCATTTAATGGATATCTTCACCAAAAAGTGAAGTTTTCAAAAAGTCAGAGAATTGGCTGAAAACAACTTAATATCAAGGACTCATCGGGCGAATCGCTCTGGAACTGAAATCGGAATGCTCACTGACATTTTCCCCTCTCCGAATGTCTGAAAAATGATGGAAAAATTACTAAGTCCAAAAAAATTTTTTTAAAACTTTTTTCAATTTTACCCCCGTGGGATATATATTCTACCCACACACATTTGGAACTCTCCTGGGGTACCCTCACACATATTATTCCCTCATTTAATGGATACTTTCACCAAAAAGTGAAGTTTTCAAAAAGTCAGAAAATTAGCTGAAAACTACTTAATATCAACGACTCATCGGGCGAATCGCTCTAGAACTGAAATCGGAATACTCACTGACATTTTCCCCTCTCCGAAAGTCTGAAAAATGATGGAAAAATGACTAAGTCCAAAAAAATTTTTTTGCAACTTTTTTCTATTTTACCCCCGTGGGATATATATTCTACCCACACACATTTGGAACTCTCCTGGGGTACCCTCACACATATTATTCCCTCATTTAATGGATACTTTCACCAAAAAGTGAAGTTTTCAAAAAGTCAGAAAATTGGCTGAAAACTACTTAATATCAAGGACTCATCGGGCGAATCGCTCTAGAACTGAAATCGGAATGCTCACTGACATTTTCCCCTCTCCGAAAGTCTGAAAAATGATGGAAAAATGACTAAGTCCAAAAAAATTTTTTTGCAACTTTTTTCTATTTTACCCCCGTGGGATATATATTCTACCCACACACATTTGGAACTCTCCTGGGGTACCCTCACACATATTATTCCCTCATTTAATGGATATTTTCACCAAAAAGTGAAGTTTTCAAAAAGTCTGAAAATTGGCTGAAAACGACTTAATATCAAGGACTCATCGGGCGAATCGCTCTGGAACTGAAATCGGAATGCTCACTGACATTTTCCCCTCTCCGAAAGTCTGAAAAATGATGGAAAAATGACTAAGTCCAAAAAAATTTTTTTTACAACTTTTTTCAATTTTACCCCCGTGGGATATATATTCTACCCACACACATTTGGAACTCTCCTGGGGTACCCTCACACATATTATTCCCTCATTTAATGGATATCTTCACCAAAAAGTGAAGTTTTCAAAAAGTCAGAAAATTGGCTGAAAACAACTTAATATCAAGGACTCATCGGGCGAATCGCTCTGGAACTGAAATCGGAATGCTCACTGACATTTTCCCCTCTCCGAATGTCTGAAAAATGATGGAAAAATTTCTAAGTCCAAAAAAATTTTTTTAAAACTTTTTTCAATTTTACCCCCGTGGGATATATATTCTACCCACACACATTTGGAACTCTCCTGGGGTACCCTCACACATATTATTCCCTCATTTAATGGATACTTTCACCAAAAAGTGAAGTTTTCAAAAAGTCAGAAAATTAGCTGAAAACTACTTAATATCAACGACTCATCGGGCGAATCGCTCTAGAACTGAAATCGGAATACTCGCTGACATTTTCCCCTCTCCGAAAGTCTGAAAAATGATGGAAAAATGACTAAGTCCAAAAAAATTTTTTTGCAACTTTTTTCTATTTTACCCCCGTGGGATATATATTCTACCCACACACATTTGGAACTCTCCTGGGGTACCCTCACACATATTATTCCCTCATTTAATGGATATTTTCACAAAAAAGTGAAGTTTTCAAAAAGTCTGAAAATTGGCTGAAAACGACTTAATATCAAGGACTCATCGGGCGAATCGCTCTGGAACTGAAATCGGAATGCTCACTGACATTTTCCCCTCTCCGAAAGTCTGAAAAATGATGGAAAAATGACTAAGTCCAAAAAAATTTTTTTGCAACTTTTTTCAATTTTACCCTCGTGGGATATATATTCTGCCCACACACATTTGGAACTCTCCTGGGGTACCCTCGCACATATTATTCCCTCATTTAATGGATATTTTCACCAAAAAGTGAAGTTTTCAAAAAGTCAGAAAATTGGCTGAAAACGACTTAATATCAAGGACTCATCGGGCCAATCGCTCTGGAACTGAAATCGGAATGCTCACTGACATTTTCCCCTCTCCGAAAGTCTGAAAAATGATGGAAAAATGACTAAGTCCAAAAAAATTTTTTTGCAACTTTTTTCTATTTTACCCCCGTGGGATATATATTCTACCCACACACATTTGGAACTCTCCTGGGGTACCCTCACACATATTATTCCCTCATTTAATGGATAATTTCACCAAAAAGTGAAGTTTTCAAAAAGTCTGAAAATTGGCTGAAAACGACTTAATATCAAGGACTCATCGGGCGAATCGCTCTGGAACTGAAATCGGAATGCTCACTGACATTTTCCCCTCTCCGAAAGTCTGAAAAATGACGGAAAAATGACTAAGTCCAAAAAAATTTTTTTTACAACTTTTTTCAATTTTACCCCCGTGGGATATATATTCTACCCACACACATTTGGAACTCTCCTGGGGTACCCTCACACATATTATTCCCTCATTTAATGGATATCTTCACCAAAAAGTGAAGTTTTCAAAAAGTCAGAAAATTGGCTGAAAACAACTTAATATCAAGGACTCATCGGGCGAATCGCTCTGGAACTGAAATCGGAATGCTCACTGACATTTTCCCCTCTCCGAATGTCTGAAAAATGATGGAAAAATTACTAAGTCCAAAAAAATTTTTTTAAAACTTTTTTCAATTTTACCCCCGTGGGATATATATTCTACCCACACACATTTGGAACTCTCCTGGGGTACCCTCACACATATTATTCCCTCATTTAATGGATACTTTCACCAAAAAGTGAAGTTTTCAAAAAGTCAGAAAATTAGCTGAAAACTACTTAATATCAACGACTCATCGGGCGAATCGCTCTAGAACTGAAATCGGAATACTCACTGACATTTTCCCCTCTCCGAAAGTCTGAAACATGATGGAAAAATGACTAAGTCCAAAAAAATTTTTTTGCAACTTTTTTCTATTTTACCCCCGTGGGATATATATTCTACCCACACACATTTGGAACTCTCCTGGGGTACCCTCACACATATTATTCCCTCATTTAATGGATACTTTCACCAAAAAGTGAAGTTTTCAAAAAGTCAGAAAATTGGCTGAAAACTACTTAATATCAAGGACTCATCGGGCGAATCGCTCTAGAACTGAAATCGGAATGCTCACTGACATTTTCCCCTCTCCGAAAGTCTGAAAAATGATGGAAAAATGACTAAGTCCAAAAAAATTTTTTTAAAACTTTTTTCAATTTTACCCCCGTGGGATATATATTCTACCCACACACATTTGGAACTCTCCTGGTGTACCCTCACACATATTATTCCCTCATTTAATGGATATTTTCACCAAAAGTGAAGTTTTCAAAAAATCTGAAAATTGGCTGAAAACGACTTCTTATCAAGGACTCATCGGGCGAATCGCTCTGGAACTGAAATCGGAATGCTCACTGACATTTTCCCCTCTCCGAAAGTCTGAAAAATGATGGAAAAATGACTAAGTCCAAAAAAATTTTTTTACAACTTTTTTCAATTTTACCCCCGTGGGATATATATTCTACCCACACACATTTGGAACTCTCCTGGGGTACCCTCACACATATTATTCCCTCATTTAATGGATACTTTCACCAAAAAGTGAAGTTTTCAAAAAGTCAGAAAATTTGCTGAAAACTACTTAATATCAAGGACTCATCGGGCGAATCGCTCTAGAACTGAAATCGGAATGCTCACTGACATTTTCCCCTCTCCGAAAGTCTGAAAAATGATGGAAAAATGACTAAGTCCAAAAAAATTTTTTTGCAACTTTTTTGTATTTTACCCCCGTGGGATATATATTCTACCCACACACATTTGGAACACTCCTGGGGTACCCTCACACATATTATTCCCTCATTTAATGGATATTTTCACCAAAAAGTGAAGTTTTCAAAAAGTCTGAAAATTGGCTGAAAACGACTTAATATCAAGGACTTATCGGGCGAATTGCTCTGGAACTGAAATCGGAATGCTCACTGACATTTTCCCCTCTCCGAAAGTCTGAAAAATGATGGAAAAATGACTAAGTCCAAAAAAATTTTTTTAAAACTTTTTTCAATTTTACCCCGTGGGATATATATTCTACCCACACACATTTGGAACTCTCCTGGGGTACCCTCACACATATTATTCCCTCATTTAATGGATATTTTCACCAAAAAGTGAAGTTTTCAAAAAGTCAGAAAATTGGCTGAAAACGACTTAATATCAAGGACTCATCGGGCGAATCGCTCTGGAACTGAAATCAGAATGCTCACTGACATTTTCCACTCTCCGAAAGTCTGAAAAATGATGGAAAAATGACTAAGTCGAAAAAAATTTTCTAAAACCTTTTTTCAATTTTACCCCCGTGGGATATATATTCTGCCAACACACATTTGGAACTCTCCTGGGGTACCCTCACACATATTATTCCCTCATTTAATGGATATTTTCACCAAAAAGTGAAGTTTTCAAAAAGTCAGAAAATTGGCTGAAAACGATTTAATATCAAGGACTCATCGGGCGAATCGCTCTGGAACTGAAATCGGAATGCTCACTGACATTTTCCACTCTCCGAAAGTCTGAAAAATGATGGAAAAATGACTAAGTCGAAAAAAAAATTTTAAAAACTTTTTTCAATTTTACCCCCGTGGGATATATATTCTGCCCACACACATTTGGAACTCTCCTGGGGTACCCTCACACATATTATTCCCTCATTTATTGGATATTTTCACCAAAAGTGAAGTTTTCAAAAAGTCAGAAAATTGGCTGAAAACGACTTATTATCAAGGACTCATCGGGCGCATCGCTCTGGAACTGAAATCGGAATGCTCAGACATTTTCCCCTCTCCAAAACTCTGAAAAATGATGGAAAAATGACTAAGTCGAAAAAAAAATTTTAAAAACTTTTTTCAATTTTACCCCCGTGGGATATATATTCTACCCAAACACATTTGGAACTCTCCTGGGGTACCCTCACACATATTATTCCCTCATTTAATGGATATTTTCACCAAAAAGTGAAGTTTTCAAAAAGTCAGAAAATTGGCAAAAAAAGACTTAATATCAAGGACTCATCGGGCCAATCGCTCTGGAACTGAAATCGGAATGCTCACTGACATTTTCCCCTCTCCAAAAGTCTGAAAAATGATGGAAAAATGACTAAGTCCAAAAAAATTTTTTTAAAACTTTTTTCAATTTTACCCCGTGGGATATATATTCTACCCACACACATTTGGAACTCTCCTGGGGTACCCTCACACATATTATTCCCTCATTTAATGGATATTTTCACCAAAAAGTGAAGTTTTCAAAAAGTCAGAAAATTGGCTGAAAACGACTTAATATCAAGGACTCATCGGGCGAATCGCTCTGGAACTGAAATCAGAATGCTCACTGACATTTTCCACTCTCCGAAAGTCTGAAAAATGATGGAAAAATGACTAAGTCGAAAAAAATTTTCTAAAACCTTTTTTCAATTTTACCCCCGTGGGATATATATTCTGCCAACACACATTTGGAACTCTCCTGGGGTACCCTCACACATATTATTCCCTCATTTAATGGATATTTTCACCAAAAAGTGAAGTTTTCAAAAAGTCAGAAAATTGGCTGAAAACGATTTAATATCAAGGACTCATCGGGCGAATCGCTCTGGAACTGAAATCGGAATGCTCACTGACATTTTCCACTCTCCGAAAGTCTGAAAAATGATGGAAAAATGACTAAGTCGAAAAAAAAATTTTAAAAACTTTTTTCAATTTTACCCCCGTGGGATATATATTCTGCCCACACACATTTGGAACTCTCCTGGGGTACCCTCACACATATTATTCCCTCATTTATTGGATATTTTCACCAAAAGTGAAGTTTTCAAAAAGTCAGAAAATTGGCTGAAAACGACTTATTATCAAGGACTCATCGGGCGCATCGCTCTGGAACTGAAATCGGAATGCTCAGACATTTTCCCCTCTCCAAAACTCTGAAAAATGATGGAAAAATGACTAAGTCGAAAAAAAAATTTTAAAAACTTTTTTCAATTTTACCCCCGTGGGATATATATTCTACCCAAACACATTTGGAACTCTCCTGGGGTACCCTCACACATATTATTCCCTCATTTAATGGATATTTTCACCAAAAAGTGAAGTTTTCAAAAAGTCAGAAAATTGGCAAAAAAAGACTTAATATCAAGGACTCATCGGGCCAATCGCTCTGGAACTGAAATCGGAATGCTCACTGACATTTTCCCCTCTCCGAAAGTCTGAAAAATGATGGAAAAATTACTAAGTCCAAAAAAATTTTTTTACAACTTTTTTCAATTTTACCCCCGTGGGATTTATATTCTACCCACACACATTTGGAACTCTCCTGGGGTACCCTCACACATATTATTCCCTCATTTAATGGATATTTTCACCAAAAAGTGAAGTTTTCAAAAAGTCAGAAAATTGGCTGGAAACAACTTAATATCAAGGACTCATCGGGCGAATCGCTCTGGAACTGAAATCGGAATGCTCACTGACATTTTCCCCTCTCCGAAAGTCTGAAAAATGATGGAAAAATTACTAAGTCCAAAAAAATTTTTTTAAAACTTTTTTCAATTTTACCCCCGTGGGATATACATTCTACCCACACACATTTGGAACTATCCTGGGGTACCCTCACACATATTATTCCCTCATTTAATGGATACTTTCACCAAAAAGTGAAGTTTTCAAAAAGTCAGAAAATTGGCTGAAAACTACTTAATATCAAGGACTCATCGGGCGAATCGCTCTGGAACTGAAATCGGAATGCTCACTGACATTTTCCCCTCTCCGAAAGTCTGAAAAATGATGGAAAAATGACTAAGTCCAAAAAAATTTTTTTTACAACTTTTTTCAATTTTACCCCCGTGGGATATATATTCTACCCACACACATTTGGAACTCTCCTGGGGTACCCTCACACATATTATTCCCTCATTTAATGGATACTTTCACCAAAAAGTGAAGTTTTCAAAAAGTCAGAAAATTAGCTGAAAACTACTTAATATCAAGGACTCATCGGGCGAATCGCTCTAGAACTGAAATCGGAATGCTCACTGACATTTTCCCCTCTCCGAAAGTCTGAAAAATGATGGAAAAATGACTAAGTCCAAAAAATTTTTTTTGCAACTTTTTTCTATTTTACCCCTGTGGGATATGCATTCTACCCACACACATTTGGACCTCTCCTGGGGTACCCTCACACATATTATTCCCTCATTTAATGGATATTTTCACCAAAAAGTGAAGTTTTCAAAAAGTCAGAAAATTGGCTGAAAACGACTTAATATCAAGGACGCATCGGGCGAATCGCTCTGGAACTGAAATCGGAATGCTCAGACATTTTCCCCTCTCCAAAACTCTGAAAAATGATGGAAAAATTACTAAGTCGAAAAAAAATTTCTAAAACCTTTTTTCAATTTTACCCCCGTGGGATATATATTCTGCCAACACACATTTGGAACTGTCCTGGGGTACCCTCACACATATTATTCCCTCATTTAATGGATATTTTCACCAAAAGTGAAGTTTTCAAAAAATCTGAAAATTGGCTGAAAACGACTTATTATCAAGGACTCATCGGGCGAATCGCTCTGGAACTGAAATCGGAATCCTCACTGACATTTTCCCATCTCCAAAACTCTGAAAAATGATGGAAAAATGACTAAGTCCAAAAAAATTTTTTTTCAATTTTACCTTTGTGGGATATACATTCTACCCACACACATTTGGAACTCTCTCGGGGTACCCTCACACATATTATTCCCTCATTTAATGTATATTTTCACCAAAAAGTGAAGTTTTCAAAAAGTCCGAAAATTGGCTGAAAACGACTTAATATCAAGGACTCATCGGGCGAATCGCTCTGGAACTGAAATCGGAATGCTCAGTGACATTTTTCCCCCTTCGAAAGTCGGAAAAATAATGGAAAAATGAGTAAGTCCAAAAAAAATTTTTTAAAACTTTTTTCAATTTTACCCCTGTGGGATATGCATTCTACCCACACACATTTGGACCTCTCCTGGGGTACCCTCACACATATTATTCCCTCACTTAATGGATATTTTCACCAAAAAGTGAAGTTTTCAAAAAGTCAGAAAATTGGCTGAAAACGACTTAATATCAAGGACTCATCGGGCGAATCGCTCTGGAACTGAAATCGGAATGCTCAGACATTTTCCCCTCTCCAAAACTCTGAAAAATGATGGAAAAATGACTAAGTCTAAAAAAAATTTTAAAAACTTTTTTCAATTTTACCCCCGTGGGATATATATTCTGCCCACACACATTTGGAACTCTCCTGGGGTACCCTCACACATATTATTCCCTCATTTATTGGATATTTTCACCAAAAGTGAAGTTTTCAAAAAGTCAGAAAATTGGCTGAAAACGACTTATTATCAAGGACTCATCGGGCGAATCGCTCTGGAACAGAAATCGGAATGCTCAGACATTTTCCCCTCTCCAAAACTCTGAAAAATGATGGAAAAATGACTAAGTCGAAAAAAATTTTTTAAAAACTTTTTTCAATTTTACCCCCGTGGGATATATATTCTGCCCACACACATTTGGAACTCTCCTGGGGTACCCTCACACATATTATTCCCTCATTTAATGGATATTTTCACCAAAAGTGAAGTTTTCAAAAAATCTGAAAATTGGCTGAAAATGACTTATTATCAACGACTCATCGGGCGAATCGCTCTGGAACTGAAATCGGA
Organism: Phyllobates terribilis; assembly: GCF_046119375.1. Classification (NCBI taxonomy): domain Eukaryota; kingdom Metazoa; phylum Chordata; class Amphibia; order Anura; family Dendrobatidae; genus Phyllobates; species Phyllobates terribilis. The sequence continues at coordinate 6,282,619 of NW_027362837.1, read as the reverse complement.
ATCCTCACTGACATTTTCCCCTCTCCGAAAGTCTGAAAAATGATGGAAAAAGGACTAAGTCCAAAAAAATTTATTTACAACTTTTTTCAATTTTACCCCCGTGGGATATATATTCTACCCACACACATTTGGAACTCTCCTGGGGTACCCTCACACATATTATTCCCTCATTTAATGGATATTTTCACCAAAAAGTGAAGTTTTCAAAAAGTCAGAAAATTGGCTGAAAACAACTTAATATCAAGGACTCATCGGGCGAATCGCTCTGGAACTGAAATCGGAATGCTCACTGACATTTTCCCCTCTCCGAAAGTCTGAAAAATGATGGAAAAATGACTAAGTCCAAAAAAATTTTTTTAAAACTTTTTTCAATTTTACCCCCGTGGGATATATATTCTACCCACAAACATTTGGAACTCTCCTGGGGTACCCTCACACATATTATTCCCTCATTTAATGGATATTTTCACCAAAATGTGAAGTTTTCAAAAAGTCAGAAAATTGGCTGAAAACGACTTAATATCAAGGACTCATCGGGCGAATCGCTCTGGAACTGAAATCGGAATGCTCACTGACATTTTCCACTCTCCGAAAGTCTGAAAAATGATGGAAAAATGACTAAGTCGAAAAAAAAATTTTAAAAACTTTTTTCAATTTTACCCCCGTGGGATATATATTCTGCCCACACACATTTGGAACTCACCTGGGGTACCCTCACACATATTATTCCCTCATTTAATGGATATTTTCACCAAAAAGTGAAGTTTTCAAAAAGTCAGAAAATTGGCAAAAAAAGACTTAATATCAAGGACTCATCGGGCCAATCGCTCTGGAACTGAAATCGGAATGCTCACTGACATTTTCCCCTCTCCGAAAGTCTGAAAAATGATGGAAAAATGACTAACTCCAAAAAAATTTTTTTACAACTTTTTTCAATTTTACCCCCGTGGGATTTATATTCTACCCACACACATTTGGAACTCTCCTGGGGTACCCTCACACATATTATTCCCTCATTTAATGGATATTTTCACCAAAAAGTGAAGTTTTCAAAAAGTCAGAAAATTGGCTGAAAACAACTTAATATCAAGGACTCATCGGGCGAATCGCTCTGGAACTGAAATCGGAATGCTCACTGACATTTTCCCCTCTCCGAAAGTCTGAAAAATGATGGAAAAATTACTAAGTCCAAAAAAATTTTTTAAAACTTTTTTCAATTTTACCCCCGTGGGATATATATTCTACCCACACACATTTGGAACTCTCCTGGGGTACCCTCACACATATTATTCCCTCATTTAATGGATATTTTCACCAAATTGAAGTTTTCAAAAAATCTGAAAATTGGCTGAAAACGACTTATTATCAAGGACTCATCGGGCGAATCGCTCTGGAACTGAAATCGGAATGCTCACTGACATTTTCCCATCTCCAAAACTCTGAAAAATGATGGAAAAATGACTAAGACCAAAAAAATTATTTTTCAACTTTTTTCAATTTTACCTCTGTGGGATATGCATTCTACCCACACACATTTGGACCTCTCCTGGGGTACCCTCACACATATTATTCCCTCATTTAATGGATATTTTCACCAAAAAGTGAAGTTTTCAAAAAGTCAGAAAATTGGCTGAAAACAACTTAATATCAAGGACTCATCGGGCGAATCGCTCTGTAACTGACATCGGAATGCCTACTGACATTTTCCCCTCTCCGAAAGTCTGAAAAATGATGGAAAAATGACTAAGTCCAAAAAAATTTTTTTTCAACTTTTTTCAATTTTACCCCCGTGGGATATACATTCTACCCACACGCATTTGGAACGCTCTCGGGGTACCCTCACACATATCGTTCCCTCATTTAATGTATATTTTCACCAAAAAGTGAAGTTTTCAAAATGTCCGAAAATTGGCTGAAAACGACTTAATATCAAGGACTCATCGGGCGAATCGCTCTGGAACTGAAATCGGAATGCTCAATGACATTTTTCCCCCTTCGAAAGTCGGAAAAATGATGGAAAAATGAGTAAGTCCAAAAAAAATTTTTTAAAACTTTTTTCAATTTTACCCCCGTGTAATATATATTCTACCCACACATTTGAAACTCTCCTGGGGTACCGTCGCACATATTATTCCCTCATTTAATGGATATTTTCACCAAAAACTGAAGTTTTCAAAAAATCAGAAAATTGGCTGAAAACGACTTAATATCAAGGACTCATCGGGCGAATCACTCTGGAACTGAAATCGGAATGCTCACTGACATTTTCCCCTCTCTGAAAGTCTGAAAAATGATGGAAAAATGACAAAGTCCCAAAAAAAATTTTTTCAACTTTTTTCAACTTTACCCCCGTGGGATATATATTCAACCCACACACATTTGGAACTCTCCTGGGGTACCCTCACACATATTATTCCCTCATTTAATGGATATTTTCACCAAAAAGTGAAGTTTTCAAAAATTCTGAAAATTGGCTGAAAACTAGTTAATATCAAGGACTCATCGGGCGAATCGCTCTGTAACTGAAATCGGAATGCCTACTGACATTTTCCCCTCTCCGAAACTCTGAAAAATGATGGAAAAATGACTAAGTCCAAAAAAATTATTTTTCAACTTTTTTCAATTTTACCCCTGTGGGATATGCATTCTACCCACACACATTTGGACCTCTCCTGGGGTACCCTCACACATATTATTCCCTCACTTAATGGATATTTTCACCAAAAAGTGAAGTTTTCAAAAAGTCAGAAAATTGGCTGAAAACGACTTAATATCAAGGACTCATCGGGCGAATCGCTCTGGAACTGAAATCGGAATGCTCAGACATTTTCCCCTCTCCAAAACTCTGAAAAATGATGGAAAAATGACTAAGTCTAAAAAAAATTTTAAAAACTTTTTTCAATTTTACCCCCGTGGGATATATATTCTGCCCACACACATTTGGAACTCTCCTGGGGTACCCTCACACATATTATTCCCTCATTTATTGGATATTTTCACCAAAAGTGAAGTTTTCAAAAAGTCAGAAAATTGGCTGAAAACGACTTATTATCAAGGACTCATCGGGCGAATCGCTCTGGAACAGAAATCGGAATGCTCAGACATTTTCCCCTCTCCAAAACTCTGAAAAATGATGGAAAAATGACTAAGTCGAAAAAAATTTTTTAAAAACTTTTTTCAATTTTACCCCCGTGGGATATATATTCTGCCCACACACATTTGGAACTCTCCTGGGGTACCCTCACACATATTATTCCCTCATTTAATGGATATTTTCACCAAAAGTGAAGTTTTCAAAAAATCTGAAAATTGGCTGAAAATGACTTATTATCAACGACTCATCGGGCGAATCGCTCTGGAACTGAAATCGGAATCCTCACTGACATTTTCCCCTCTCCGAAAGTCTGAAAAATGATGGAAAAAGGACTAAGTCCAAAAAAATTTATTTACAACTTTTTTCAATTTTACCCCCGTGGCATATATATTCTACCCACACACATTTGGAACTCTCCTGGGGTACCCTCACACATATTATTCCCTCATTTAATGGATATTTTCACCAAAAAGTGAAGTTTTCAAAAAGTCAGAAAATTGGCTGAAAACGACTTAATATCAAGGACTCATCGGGCGAATCGCTCTAGTACTGAAATCGGAATGCTCACTGACATTTTCCCCTCTCCGAAAGACTGAAAAATGATGGAAAAATGACTAAGTCCAAAAAAATTTTTTTAAAACTTTTTTCAATTTTACCCCCGTGGGATATATATTCTACCCACACACATTTGGAACTCTCCTGGGGTACCCTCACACATATTATTCCCTCATTTAATGGATATTTTCACCAAAAAGTGAAGTTTTCAAAAAGTCAGAAAATTGGCTGAAAACGACTTAATATCAAGGACTCATCGGGCGAATCGCTCTGGAACTGAAATCAGAATGCTCACTGACATTTTCCACTCTCCGAAAGTCTGAAAAATGATGGAAAAATGACTAAGTCGAAAAAAAATTTCTAAAACCTTTTTTCAATTTTACCCCCGTGGGATATATATTCTGCCAACACACATTTGGAACTCTCCTGGGGTACCCTCACACATATTATTCCCTCATTTAATGGATATTTTCACCAAAATGTGAAGTTTTCAAAAAGTCAGAAAATTGGCTGAAAACGACTTAATATCAAGGACTCATCGGGCGAATCGCTCTGGAACTGAAATCGGAATGCTCACTGACATTTTCCACTCTCCGAAAGTCTGAAAAATGATGGAAAAATGACTAAGTCGAAAAAAAAATTTTAAAAACTTTTTTCAATTTTACCCCCGTGGGATATATATTCTGCCCACACACATTTGGAACTCTCCTGGGGTACCCTCACACATATTATTCCCTCATTTAATGGATATTTTCACCAAAAAGTGAAGTTTTCAAAAAGTCAGAAAATTGGCAAAAAAAGACTTAATATCAAGGACTCATCGGGCCAATCGCTCTGGAACTGAAATCGGAATGCTCACTGACATTTTCCCCTCTCCGAAAGTCTGAAAAATGATGGAAAAATGACTAACTCCAAAAAAATTTTTTTACAACTTTTTTCAATTTTACCCCCGTGGGATTTATATTCTACCCACACACATTTGGAACTCTCCTGGGGTACCCTCACACATATTATTCCCTCATTTAATGGATATTTTCACCAAAAAGTGAAGTTTTCAAAAAGTCAGAAAATTGGCTGAAAACAACTTAATATCAAGGACTCATCGGGCGAATCGCTCTGGAACTGAAATCGGAATGCTCACTGACATTTTCCCCTCTCCGAAAGTCTGAAAAATGATGGAAAAATGACTAAGTCCAAAAAATTTTTTTTAAAACTTTTTTCAATTTTACCCCCGTGGGATTTATATTCTACCCACACACATTTGGAACTCTCCTGGGGTACCCTCACACATATTATTCCCTCATTTAATGGATATTTTCACCAAATTGAAGTTTTCAAAAAATCTGAAAATTGGCTGAAAACGACTTATTATCAAGGACTCATCGGGCGAATCGCTCTGGAACTGAAATCGGAATGCTCACTGACATTTTCCCATCTCCAAAACTCTGAAAAATGATGGAAAAATGACTAAGTCCAAAAAAATTTTTTTAAAACTTTTTTCAATTTTACCCCCGTGGGATATATATTCTACCCACACACATTTGGAACTCTCCTGGGGTACCCTCACACATATTATTCCCTCATTTAATGGATATTTTCACCAAAAAGTGAAGTTTTCAAAAAGTCAGAAAATTGAGCGGAAATTGACTTATTATCAAGGACTCATCGGGCGAATCGCTCTGTAACTGAAATCAGAATGCTCACTGACATTTTCCCCTCTCCAAAAGTCTGAAAAATGATGGAAAAATGACTAAGTCCAAAAAAATTTTTTTTCAACTTTTTTCAATTTTACCTTTGTGGGATTTACATTCTACCCACACACATTTGGAACTCTCTCGGGGTACCCTCACACATATTATTCCCTCATTTAATGTATATTTTCACCAAAAAGTGAAGTTTTCAAAAAGTCAGAAAATTGGCTGAAAACGACTTAATATCAAGGACTCATCGGGAGAATCGCTCTGGAACTGAAATCGGAATGCTCAATGACATTTTCCCCCCTTCGAAAGTCGGAAAAATGATGGAAAAATGAGTAAGTCCAAAAAAAATTTTTTAAACTTTTTTCAATTTTACCCCCGTGGGATATATATTCTACCCACACATTTGAAACTCTCCTGGGGTACCGTCGCACATATTATTCCCTCATTTAATGGATATTTTCACCAAAAACTGAAGTTTTCAAAAAGTCAGAAAATTGGCTGAAAACGACTTAATATCAAGGACTCATCGGGCGAATCACTCTGGAACTGAAATCGGAATGCTCACTGACATTTTCCCCTCTCTGAAAGTCTGAAAAATGATGGAAAAATGACTAAGTCCAAAAAAATTATTTTTCAACTTTTTTCAACTTTACCCCCGTGGGATATATATTCAACCCACACACATTTGGACCTCTCCTGGGGTACCCTCACACATATTATTCCCTCATTTATTGGATATTTTCACCAAAAGTGAAGTTTTCAAAAAGTCAGAAAATTGTCTGAAAACGACTTATTATCAAGGACTCATCGGGCGAATCGCTCTGGAACTGAAATTGGAATGCTCACTGACATTTTCCCCTCTCCGAAAGTCTGAAAAATGATGGAAAAATTACTAAGTCCAAAAAATTTTTTTTAAAACTTTTTTCAATTTTACCCCCGTGGGATATATATTCTACCCACACACATTTGGAACTCTCCTGGGGTACCCTCACACATATTATTCCCTCATTTAATGGATATTTTCACCAAAAAGTGAAGTTTTCAAAAAGTCAGAAAATTGGCTGAAAACGACTTAATATCAAGGACTCATCGGGCGAATCGCTCTGGAACTGAAATCGGAATGCTCACTGACATTTTCCACACTCCGAAAGTCTGAAAAATGATGGAAAAATGACTAAGTCTAAAAAAAAATTTTAAAAACTTTTTTCAATTTTACCCCCGTGGGATATATATTCTGCCCACACACATTTGGAACTCTCCTGGGGTACCCTCACACATATTATTCCCTCATTTAATGGATATTTTCACCAAAAGTGAAGTTTTCAAAAAATCTGAAAATTGGCTGAAAATTACTTATTATCAAGGACTCATCGGGCGAATCGCTCTGGAACTGAAATCGGAATGCTCACTGACATTTTCCCCTCTCCGAAAGTCTGAAAAATGATGGAAAAATGACTAAGTCCAAAAAAATTTTTTTAACTTTTTTCAATTTTACCCCCGTGGGATATATATTCTACCCACACACATTTGGAACTCTCCTGGGGTACCCTCACACATATTATTCCCTCATTTAATGGATATTTTCACCAAAAAGTGAAGTTTTCAAAAAGTCAGAAAATTGAGCGGAAATTGACTTATTATCAAGGACTCATCGGGCGAATCGCTCTGTAACTGAAATCAGAATGCTCACTGACATTTTCCCCTCTCCAAAAGTCTGAAAAATGATGGAAAAATGACTAAGTCCAAAAAAATTTTTTTTCAACTTTTTTCAATTTTACCTTTGTGGGATATACATTCTACCCACACACATTTGGAACTCTCTCGGGGTACCCTCACACATATTATTCCCTCATTTAATGTATATTTTCACCAAAAAGTGAAGTTTTCAAAAAGTCAGAAAATTGGCTGAAAACGACTTAATATCAAGGACTCATCGGGTGAATCGCTCTGGAACTGAAATCGGAATGCTCAATGACATTTTCCCCTCTCTGAAAGTCTGAAAAATGATGGAAAAATGACTAAGTCCAAAAAAATTATTTTTCAACTTTTTTCAACTTTACCCCCGTGGGATATATATTCAACCCACACACATTTGGACCTCTCCTGGGGTACCCTCACACATATTATTCCCTCATTTATTGGATATTTTCACCAAAAGTGAAGTTTTCAAAAAGTCAGAAAATTGTCTGAAAACGACTTATTATCAAGGACTCATCGGGCGAATCGCTCTGGAACTGAAATTGGAATGCTCACTGACATTTTCCCCTCTCCGAAAGTCTGAAAAATGATGGAAAAATTACTAAGTCCAAAAAATTTTTTTTAAAACTTTTTTCAATTTTACCCCCGTGGGATATATATTCTACCCACACACATTTGGAACTCTCCTGGGGTACCCTCACACATATTATTCCCTCATTTAATGGATATTTTCACCAAAAAGTGAAGTTTTCAAAAAGTCAGAAAATTGGCTGAAAACGACTTAATATCAAGGACTCATCGGGCGAATCGCTCTGGAACTGAAATCGGAATGCTCACTGACATTTTCCACACTCCGAAAGTCTGAAAAATGATGGAAAAATGACTAAGTCTAAAAAAAAATTTTAAAAACTTTTTTCAATTTTACCCCCGTGGGATATATATTCTGCCCACACACATTTGGAACTCTCCTGGGGTACCCTCACACATATTATTCCCTCATTTAATGGATATTTTCACCAAAAGTGAAGTTTTCAAAAAATCTGAAAATTGGCTGAAAATTACTTATTATCAAGGACTCATCGGGCGAATCGCTCTGGAACTGAAATCGGAATGCTCACTGACATTTTCCCCTCTCCGAAAGTCTGAAAAATGATGGAAAAATGACTAAGTCCAAAAAAATTTTTTTAACTTTTTTCAATTTTACCCCCGTGGGATATATATTCTACCCACACACATTTGGAACTCTCCTGGGGTACCCTCACACATATTATTCCCTCATTTAATGGATATTTTCACCAAAAAGTGAAGTTTTCAAAAAGTCAGAAAATTGAGCGGAAATTGACTTATTATCAAGGACTCATCGGGCGAATCGCTCTGTAACTGAAATCAGAATGCTCACTGACATTTTCCCCTCTCCAAAAGTCTGAAAAATGATGGAAAAATGACTAAGTCCAAAAAAATTTTTTTTCAACTTTTTTCAATTTTACCTTTGTGGGATATACATTCTACCCACACACATTTGGAACTCTCTCGGGGTACCCTCACACATATTATTCCCTCATTTAATGTATATTTTCACCAAAAAGTGAAGTTTTCAAAAAGTCAGAAAATTGGCTGAAAACGACTTAATATCAAGGACTCATCGGGTGAATCGCTCTGGAACTGAAATCGGAATGCTCAATGACATTTTCCCCCCTTCGAAAGTCGGAAAAATGATGGAAAAATGAGTAAGTCCAAAAAAAATTTTTTAAACTTTTTTCAATTTTACCCCCGTGGGATATATATTCTACCCACACATTTGAAACTCTCCTGGGGTACCGTCGCACATATTTTTCCCTCATTTAATGGATATTTTCACCAAAAACTGAAGTTTTCAAAAAGTCAGAAAATTGGCTGAAAACGACTTAATATCAAGGACTCATCGGGCGAATCACTCTGGAACTGAAATCGGAATGCTCACTGACATTTTCCCCTCTCTGAAAGTCTGAAAAATGATGGAAAAATGACTAAGTCCAAAAAAATTATTTTTCAACTTTTTTCAACTTTACCCCCGTGGGATATATATTCAACCCACACACATTTGGACCTCTCCTGGGGTACCCTCACACATATTATTCCCTCATTTATTGGATATTTTCACCAAAAGTGAAGTTTTCAAAAAGTCAGAAAATTGTCTGAAAACGACTTATTATCAAGGACTCATTGGGCGAATCGCTCTGGAACTGAAATTGGAATGCTCACTGACATTTTCCCCTCTCCGAAAGTCTGAAAAATGATGGAAAAATTACTAAGTCCAAAAAATTTTTTTTAAAACTTTTTTCAATTTTACCCCCGTGGGATATATATTCTACCCACACACATTTGGAACTCTCCTGGGGTACCCTCACACATATTATTCCCTCATTTAATGGATATTTTCACCAAAAAGTGAAGTTTTCAAAAAGTCAGAAAATTGGCTGAAAACGACTTAATATCAAGGACTCATCGGGCGAATCGCTCTGGAACTGAAATCGGAATGCTCACTGACATTTTCCACACTCCGAAAGTCTGAAAAATGATGGAAAAATGACTAAGTCTAAAAAAAAATTTTAAAAACTTTTTTCAATTTTACCCCCGTGGGATATATATTCTACCCACACACATTTGGAACTCTCCTAGGGTACCCTCACACATATTATTCCCTCATTTAATGGATATTTTCACCAAAAAGTGAAGTTTTCAAAAAGTCCGAAAATTGGCTGAAAACGACTTAATATCAAGGACTCATCGGGCGAATCGCTCTGGAACTGAAATCGGAATGCTCACTGACATTTTCCCCTCTCCGAAAGTCTGAAAAATGCTGGAAAAATGACTAAGTCCAAAAAAATTTTTTTAAAACTTTTTTCAATTTTACCCCCGTGGGATATATATTCTACCCACACACATTTGGAACTCTCCTGGGGTACCCTCACACATATTATTCCCTCATTTAATGGATATTTTCACCAAAAAGTGAAGATTTCAAAAAGTCAGAAAATTGGCTGAAAACGACTTAATATCAAGGACTGATGGGGCGCTTCGCTCTGGAACTGAAATCGGAATGCTCACTGACATTTTCCCCTCTCCGAAAGTCTAAAAAATGATGGAAAAATTACTAAGTCCAAAAAAAATTTTTTTAAACTTTTTTCAATTTTACCCCCGTGGGATATATATTCTACCCACACACATTTGGAACTCTCCTGGGGTACCCTCACACATATTATTCCCTCAATTAATGGATATTTTCACCAAAAAGTGAAGTTTTCAAAAAGTCAGAAAATTGGCTGAAAACTACTTAATATCAAGGACTCATCGGGCGAATCGCTCTGGAACTGAAATCGGAATGCTGAATGACATTTTCCCATCTTCAAAACTCTGAAAAATGATGGAAAAATGACTAAGTCTAAGAAAATTTTTTTAAAACTTTTTTTCAATTTTACCCCCGTGGGATATATATTCTGCCCACACACATTTGGAACTCTCCTGGGGTACCCTCACACATATTATTCCCTCATTTAATGGATATTTTCACCAAAAAGTGAAGTTTTCAAAAAGTCATAAAATTGGCTGAAAACGACTTAATATCAAGGACTCATCGGGCGAATCGCTCTGGAACTGAAATCGGAATGCTCACTGACATTTTCCCCTCTCCGAAAGTCTGAAAAATGCTGGAAAAATGACTAAGTCCAAAAAAATTTTTTTTAAACTTTTTTCAATTTTACCCCCGTGGGATATATATTCTACCCACACACATTTGGAACTCTCCTGGGGTACCCTCACACATATTATTCCCTCATTTAATGGATATTTTCACCAAAAAGTGAAGATTTCAAAAAGTCAGAAAATTGGCTGAAAACGACTTAATATCAAGGACTGATCGGGCGCATCGCTCTGGAACTGAAATCGGAATGCTCACTGACATTTTCCCCTCTCCGAAAGTCTAAAAAATGATGGAAAAATTACTAAGTCTAAAAAATTTTTTTTAAACTTTTTTCAATTTTACCCCCGTGGGATATATATTCTACCCACACACATTTGGAACTCTCCTGGGGTACCCTCACACATATTATTCCCTCATTTAATGGATATTTTCACCAAAAAGTGAAGTTTTCAAAAACTCAGAAAATTGGCTGAAAACGACTTAATATCAAGGACTCATCGGGCGAATCGCTCTGGAACTGAAATCAGAATGCTCACTGACATTTTCCCATCTCCAAAACTCTGAAAAATGATGGAAAAATGACTAAGTCCAAAAAATTTTTTTTCAACTTTTTTCAATTTTAACCCCGTGGGATATATATTCTACCCACACACATTTGGAACTCTCCTGGGGTACCCTCACACATATTATTCCCTCATTTAATGGATATTTTCACCAAAAAGTGAAGTTTTCAAAAAGTCAGAAAATTGGCTGAAAACTACTTAATATCAAGGACTCATCGGGCGAATCGCTCTGGAACTGAAATCGGAATGCTCACTGACATTTTTTCATCTCCAAAACTCTGAAAAATAATGGAAAAATGACTAAGTCAAAAAAAAAATTTTTAAAACTTTTTTCAATTTTACCCCCGTGGGATATATATTCTACCCACACACATTTGGAACGCTACTGGGGTACCCTCACACATATTATTCCCTCATTTAATGGATATTTTCACCAAAAAGTGAAGTTTTCAAAAAGTCAGAAAATTGGCTGAAAACTACTTAATATCAAGGACTCATCGGGCGAATCGCTCTGGAACTGAAATCAGAATGCTCACTGACATTTTCCCATCTCCAAAATTCTGAAAAATGATGGAAAAATGACTAAGTCCAAAAAATTTTTTTAAAACTTTTTTCAATTTTAACCCCGTGGGATATATATTCTACCCACACACATTTGGAACTCTCCTGGGGTACCCTCACACATATTATTCCCTCATTTAATGGATATTTTCACCAAAAAGTGAAGTTTCCAAAAAGTCAGAAAATTGGCTGAAAACTACTTAATATCAAGGACTCATCGGGCGAATCGCTCTGGAACTGAAATCGGAATGCTCACTGACATTTTTTCATCTCCAAAACTCTGAAAAATAATGGAAAAATGACTAAGTCAAAAAAAAAATTTTTAAAACTTTTTTCAATTTTACCCCCGTGGGATATATATTCTACCCACACACATTTGGAACTCTCCTGGGGTACCCTCACACATATTATTCCCGCATTTAATGGATATTTTCACCAAAAAGTGAAGTTTTCAAAAAGTCAGAAAATTGGATGAAAACTACTTAATATCAAGGACTCATCGGGCGAATCGCTCTGGAACTGAAATCGGAATGCTCACTGACATTTTTCCATCTCCAAAACTCTGAAAAATGATGGAAAAATGACTAAGTCCAAAAAAATTTTTTTCAAACTTTTTTCAATTTTACCCCCGTGGGATATATATTCTACCCACACACATTTGAAACGCTACTGGGGTACCCTCACACATATTATTCCCTCATTTAATGGATATTTTCACCAAAAAGTGAAGTTTTCAAAAAGTCAGAAAATTGGCTGAAAACGACTTATTATCAAGGACTCATCGGGCGAATCGCTCTGGAACTGAAATCGGAATGCTCACTGACATTTTCTCTTCTCCGAAAGTCTGAAAAATGATGGAAAAATGACTAATTCCGAAAAAAAAAATGTAAAACTTTTTTTAATTTTACCCCCGTGGGATATATATTCTACCCACACACATTTGGAACTCTCCTGGGGTACCCTCACACATATTATTCCCTCATTTAATGGATATTTTCACCAAAAAGTGAAGTTTTCAAAAAGTCAGAAAAATGGCTGAAAACTACTTAATATCAAGGACTCATCGGGCGAATCGCTCTGGAACTGAAATCAGAATGCTCACTGACATTTTCCCATCTCCAAAACTCTGAAAAATGATGGAAAAATGACTAAGTCCAAAAAATTTTTAAAACTTTTTTCAATTTTACCCCCGTGGGATATATATTCTACCCACACACATTTGGAACGCTACTGGGGTACCCTCACGCATATTATTCCCTCATTTAATGGATATTTTCACCAAAAAGTGAAGTTTTCAAAAAGTCAGAAAATTGGCTGAAAACGACTTATTATCAAGGACTCATCAGGAGAATCGCTCTGGAACTGAAATCGAAATACTCACTGACATTTTCCCCTCTCCGAAAGTCTGAAAAATGATGGAAAAATGACTAATTTCCAAAAAAAATTTTTAAAACTTTTTTCAATTTTACCCCCGTGGGATATATATTCTACCCACACACATTTGGAACTCTCCTGGGGTACCCTCACACATATTATTCCCGCATTTAATGGATATTTTCACCAAAAAGTGAAGTTTTCAAAAAGTCAGAAAATTGGATGAAAACTACTTAATATCAAGGACTCATCGGGCGAATCGCTCTGGAACTGAAATCGGAATGCTCACTGACATTTTTCCATCTCCAAAACTCTGAAAAATGATGGAAAAATGACTAAGTCCAAAAAAATTTTTTTCAAACTTTTTTCAATTTTACCCCCGTGGGATATATATTCTACCCACACACATTTGGAACGCTACTGGGGTACCCTCACACATATTATTCCCTCATTTAATGGATATTTTCACCAAAAAGTGAAGTTTTCAAAAAGTCAGAAAATTGGCTGAAAACGACTTATTATCAAGGACTCATCGGGCGAATCGCTCTGGAACTGAAATCGGAATGCTCACTGACATTTTCTCTTCTCCGAAAGTCTGAAAAAATGATGGAAAAATGACTAATTCCGAAAAAAAAAATTTAAAACTTTTTTTAATTTTACCCCCGTGGGATAAATATTCTACCCACATACATTTGGAACTCTCCTGGTGTACCCTCACACATATTATTCCCTCATTTAATGGATATTTTCACCAAAAAGTGAAGTTTTCAAAAAGTCAGAAAAATGGCTGAAAACTACTTAATATCAAGGACTCATCGGGCGAATCGCTCTGGAACTGAAATCAGAATGCTCACTGACATTTTCCCATCTCCAAAACTCTGAAAAATGATGGAAAAATGACTAAGTCAAAAAAATTTTTAAAACTTTTTTCAATTTTACCCCCGTGGGATATATATTCTACCCACACACATTTGGAACGCTACTGGGGTACCCTCACGCATATTATTCCCTCATTTAATGGATATTTTCACCAAAAAGTGAAGTTTTCAAAAAGTCAGAAAATTGGCTGAAAACGACTTATTATCAAGGACTCATCAGGAGAATCGCTCTGGAACTGAAATCGAAATACTCACTGACATTTTCCCCTCTCCGAAAGTCTGAAAAATGATGGAAAAATGACTAATTTCCAAAAAAAATTTTTAAAACTTTTTTCAATTTTACCCCCGTGGGATATATATTCTACCCACACACATTTGGAACTCTCCTGGGGTACCCTCACACATATTATTCCCGCATTTAATGGATATTTTCACCAAAAAGTGAAGTTTTCAAAAAGTCAGAAAATTGGCTGAAAACTACTTAATATCAAGGACTCATCGAGCGAATCGCTCTGGAACTGAAATCGGAATGCTCACTGACATTTTTCCATCTCCAAAACTCTGAAAAATGATGGAAAAATGACTAAGTCCAAAAAAATTTTTTTCAAACTTTTTTCAATTTTACCCCCGTGGGATATATATTCTACCCACACACATTTGGAACGCTACTGGGGTACCCTCACACATATTATTCCCTCATTTAATGGATATTTTCACCAAAAAGTGAAGTTTTCAAAAAGTCAGAAAATTGGCTGAAAACGACTTATTATCAAGGACTCATCGGGCGAATCGCTCTGGAACTGAAATCGGAATGCTCACTGACATTTTCTCTTCTCCGAAAGTCTGAAAAAATGATGGAAAAATGACTAATTCCGAAAAAAAAAATTTAAAACTTTTTTTAATTTTACCCCCGTGGGATATATATTCTACCCACACACATTTGGAACTCTCCTGGTGTACCCTCACACATATTATTCCCTCATTTAATGGATATTTTCACCAAAAAGTGAAGTTTTCAAAAAGTCAGAAAATTGGCTGAAAACGACTTAATATCAAGGACTCATCGGGCGAATCGCTCTGGAACTGAAATCGGAATGCTCACTGACATTTTCCCCTCTCCGAAAGTCTGAAAAATGCTGGAAAAATGACTAAGTCCAAAAAAATTTTTTTCAAACTTTTTTCAATTTTACCCCCGTGGGATATATATTCTACCCACACACATTTGAAACGCTACTGGGGTACCCTCACACATATTATTCCCTCATTTAATGGATATTTTCACCAAAAAGTGAAGTTTTCAAAAAGTCAGAAAATTGGCTGAAAACGACTTATTATCAAGGACTCATCGGGCGAATCGCTCTGGAACTGAAATCGGAATGCTGAATGACATTTTCCCATCTTCAAAACTCTGAAAAATGATGGAAAAATGACTAAGTCTAAAAAAATTTTTTTAAAACTTTTTTTCAATTTTACCCCCGTGGGATATACAGTACAGGCCAAAAGTTTGGACACACCTTCTCATTTAAAGATTTTTCTGTATTTTCATGAGTATGAAAATTGTCCATTCACACTGAAGGCATCAAAACTATGAATTACCACATGTGGAATTATATACTTAACAAAAAAGTGTCAAACAACTGAAAATATGCCTTATATTCTAGGTTCTTCACAGTAGCCACCTTTTGCTTTGATGACTGCTTTGCACACTCTTGGCATTCTCTTGATGAGCTTCAAGAGGTAGTCACCGGAAATGGTCTTCCAACAATCTTGAAGGAGTTCCCAGAGATGCTTAGCACTTGTTGGCCCTTTTGCCTTCACTCTGCGGTCCAGCTCACCCCAAACCATCTCGATTGGGTTCAGGTCTGGTGACTGTGGAGGCCAGGTCATCTGGCGTAGCACCCCTTCACTCTCATTCTTGGTCAAATAGCCCTTACACAGCCTGGAGGTGTTTGGGGTCATTGTCCTGTTGAAAAATAAATGATGGTCCAACTAAATGCAAACCGGATGGAATAGCATGCCGCTGCAAGATGCTGTGGTAGCCATGCTGGCTCAGTGTGCCATCAATTTTGAATAAATCCCCAACAGTGTCACCAGCAAAGCCCCCCCACACCATCACACCTCCTACTCCTCCATGCTTCACGGTGGGAACCAGGCATGTAGAGTCCATCCGTTCACCTTTTCTGCGTCGCACAAAGACACGGTGGTTGGAACCAAAGATCTCAAATTTGGACTCATCAGACCAAAGCACAGATTTCCACTGGTCTAATGTCCATTCCTTGTGTTCTTTAGCCCAATCAAGTCTCTTCTGCTTGTTGCCTGTCCTTAGCAGTGGTTTCCTAGCAGCTATTTTACCATGAAGGCCTGCTGCACAAAGTCTCCTCTTAACAGTTGTTGTAGAGATGTGTCTGCTGCTAGAACTCTGTGTGGCATTGACCTGGTCTCTAATCTGAGCTGCTGTTAATCTGCGATTTCTGAGGCTGGTGACTCGGATAAACTTATCCTCAGAAGCAGAGGTGACTCTTGGTCTTCCTTTCCTGGGGCGGTCATCATGTGAGCCAATTTCTTTGTAGCGCTTGATGGTTTTTGCAACTGCACTTGGGGACACTTTCAAAGTTTGCCCAATTTTTCAGACTGACTGACCTTCATTTCTTAAAGTAATGATGGCCACTCGTTTTTCTTTACTTAGCTGCTTCTTTTTTGCCATAATACAAATTCTAACAGTCTATTCAGTAGGACTATCAGCTGTGTATCCACCAGACTTCTGCACAACACAACTGATGGTCCCAACCCCATTTATAAGGCAAGAAATCCCACTTATTAAACCTGACAGGGCGCACCTGTGAAGTGAAAACCATTTCCGGTGACTACCTCTTGAAGCTCATCAAGAGAATGCCAAGAGTGTGCAAAGCAGTCATCAAAGCAAAAGGTGGCTACTGTGAAGAACCTAGAATATAAGACATATTTTCAGTTGTTTCACACTTTTTTGTTAAGTATATAATTCCACATGTGTTAATTCATAGTTTTGATGCCTTCAGTGTGAATGTACAATTTTCAAAGTCATGAAAATACAGAAAAATCTTTAAATGAGAAGGTGTGTCCAAACTTTTGGTCTGTACTGTATATTCTGCCCACACACATTTGGAACTCTCCTGGGGTACCCTCACACATATTATTCCCTCATTTAATGGATATTTTCACCAAAAAGTGAAGTTTTCAAAAAGTCAGAAAATTGGCTGAAAACGACTTAATATCAAGGACTCATCGAGCGAATCGCTCTGGAACTGAAAGCGGAATGCTCACTGACATTTTCCCCTCTCCGAAAGTCTGAAAAATGATGGAAAAATGACTAAGTCCAAAAAAATTTTTTTAAAACTTTTTTCAATTTTAACCCCGTGGGATATATATTCTACCCACACACATTTGGAACTCTCCTGGGGTACCCTCACACATATTATTCCCTCATTTAATGGATATTTTCACCAAAAAGTGAAGTTTTCAAAAAGTCAGAAAATTGGCTGAAAACTACTTAATATCAAGGACTCATCGGGCGAATCGCTCTGGAACTGAAATCGGAATGCTCACTGACATTTTTCCATCTCCAAAACTCTGAAAAATGATGGAAAAATGACTAAGTCCAAAAAAATTTTTTTCAAACTTTTTTCAATTTTACCCCCGTGGGATATATATTCTACCCACACACATTTGGAACGCTACTGGGGTACCCTCACACATATTATTCCCTCATTTAATGGATATTTTCACCAAAAAGTGAAGTTTTCAAAAAGTCAGAAAATTGGCTGAAAACGACTTTTTATCAAGGACTCATCGGGCGAATCGCTCTGGAACTGAAATCGGAATGCTCACTGACATTTTCTCTTCTCCGAAAGTCTGAAAAAATGATGGAAAAATGACTAATTCCGAAAAAAAAAATTTAAAACTTTTTTTAATTTTACCCCCGTGGGATATATATTCTACCCACACACATTTGGAACTCTCCTGGGGTACCCTCACACATATTATTCCCTCATTTAATGGATATTTTCACCAAAAAGTGAAGTTTTCAAAAAGTCAGAAAATTGGCTGAAAACGACTTAATATCAAGGACTCATCGGGTGAATCGCTCTGGAACTGAAATCAGAATGCTCACTGACATTTTCCCATCTCCAAAACTCTGAAAAATGATGGAAAAATGACTAAGTCCAAAAAATTTTTTTAAAACTTTTTTCAATTTAACCCCCGTGGGATATATATTCTACCCACACACATTTGGAACTCTCCTGGGGTACCCTCACACATATTATTCCCTCATTTAATAGATATTTTCACCAAAAAGTGAAGTTTTCAAAAAGTCAGAAAATTGGCTGAAAACGACTTAATATCAAGGACTCATCGGGCGAATCGCTCTGGAACTGAAATCGGAATGTTCACTGACATTTTCCCCTCTCCGAAAGTCTGAAAAATGATGGAAAAATGACTAATTCCCAAAAAAATTTTTTTCAAGCTTTTTTCAATTTTACCCCCGTGGGATATATATTCTACCCACACACATTTGGAACGCTACTGGGGTACCCTCACACATATTATTCCCTCATTTAATGGATATTTTCACCAAAAAGTGAAGTTTTCAAAAAGTCAGAAAATTGGCTGAAAACGACTTTTTATCAAGGACTCATCGGGCGAATCGCTCTGGAACTGAAATCGGAATGCTCACTGACATTTTCTCTTCTCCGAAAGTCTGAAAAATGATGGAAAAATGACTAATTCCGAAAAAAAAAATTTAAAACTTTTTGTAATTTTACCCCCGTGGGATATATATTCTACCCACACACATTTGGAACTCTCCTGGGGTACCCTCACACATATTATTCCCTCATTTAATGGATATTTTCACCAAAAAGTGAAGTTTTCAAAAAGTCAGAAAATTGGCTGAAAACGACTTAATATCAAGGACTCATCGGGCGAATCGCTCTGGAACTGAAATCGGAATGCTCACTGACATTTTCCCCTCTCCGAAAGTCTGAAAAATGCTGGAAAAATGACTAAGTCCAAAAAAATTTTTTTTAAAACTTTTTTCAATTTTACCCCCGTGGGATATATATTCTACCCACACACATTTGGAACTCTCCTGGGGTACCCTCACACATATTATTCCCTCATTTAATGGATATTTTCACCAAAAAGTGAAGTTTTCAAAAAGTCAGAAAATTGGCTGAAAACGACTTAATATCAGGGTCTCATCGGGCGAATCGCTCTGGAACTGAAATCAGAATGCTCACTGACATTTTCCCATCTCCAAAACTCTGAAAAATGATGGAAAAATGACTAAGTCCAAAAAATTTTTTTAAAACTTTTTTCAATTTTACCCCCGTGGGATATATATTCTACCCACACACATTTCGAACTCTCCTGGGGTACCCTCACACATATTATTCCCTCATTTAATGGATATTTTCACCAAAAAGTGAAGTTTTCAAAAAGTCAGAAAATTGGCTGAAAACTACTTAATATCAAGGACTCATCGGGCGAATCGCTCTGGAACTGAAATCGGAATGCTCACTGACATTTTTCCATCTCCAAAACTCTGAACAATGATGGAAAAATGACTAAGTCCAAAAAAATTTTTTTCAATCTTTTTTAAATTTTACCCCCGTGGGATATATATTCTACCCACACACATTTGGAACGCTACTGGGGTACCCTCACACATATTATTCCCTCATTTAATGGATATTTTCACCAAAAAGTGAAGTTTTCAAAAAGTCAGAAAATTGGCTGAAAACAACTTATTATCAAGGACTCATCGGGCGAATCGCTCTGGAACTGAAATCGGAATGCTCACTGACATTTTCCCCTCTCCGAAAGTCTGAAAAATGCTGGAAAAATGACTAAGTCCAAAAAAATTTTTTTAAAACTTTTTTCAATTTTACCCCCGTGGGATATATATTCTACCCACACACATTTGGAACTCTCCTGGGGTACCCTCACACATATTATTCCCTCATTTAATAGATATTTTCACCAAAAAGTGAAGTTTTCAAAAAGTCAGAAAATTGGCTGAAAACGACTTAATATCAAGGACTGATCGGGCGAATCGCTCTGGAACTGAAATCGGAATGCTCACTGACATTTTCCCCTCTCCGAAAGTCTGAAAAATTATGGAAAAATTACTAAGTCCAAAAAAATTTTTTTTAAACTTTTTTCAATTTTACCCCCGTGGGATATATATTCTACCCACACACATTTGGAACTCTCCTGGGGTACCCTCACACATATTATTCCCTCATTTAATGGATATTTTCACCAAAAGTGAAGTTTTCAAAAAGTCAGAAAATTGGCTGAAAACTACTTAATATCAAGGACTCATCGGGCGAATCGCTCTGGAACTGAAATCAGAATGCTCACTGACATTTTCCCATCTCCAAAACTCTGAAAAATGATGGAAAAATGACTAAGTCCAAAAAAATTTTTTTAAACTTTTTTCAATTTTACCCCGGTGGGATATATATTCTACCCACACACATTTGGAACTCTCCTGGGGTACCCTCACACATATTATTCCCTCATTTAATGGATATTTTCACCAAAAAGTGAAGTTTTCAAAAAGTCAGAAAATTGGCTGAAAACTACTTAATATCAAGGACTCATCGGGCGAATCGCTCTGGAACTGAAATCGGAATGCTCACTGACATTTTTTCATCTCCAAAACTCTGAAAAATAATGGAAAAATGACTAAGTAAAAAAAAAAATTTTTAAAACTTTTTTCAATTTTACCCCCGTGGGATATATATTCTACCCACACACATTTGGAACGCTACTGGGGTACCCTCACGCATATTATTCCCTCATTTAATGGATATTTTCACCAAAAAATGAAGTTTTCAAAAAGTCAGAAAATTGGCTGAAAACGACTTTTTATCAAGGACTCATCGGGCGAATCGCTCTGGAACTGAAATCGGAATGCTCACTGACATTTTCTCTTCTCCGAAAGTCTGAAAAAATGATGGAAAAATGACTAATTCCGAAAAAAAAAATTTAAAACTTTTTTTAATTTTACCCCCGTGGGATATATATTCTACCCACACACATTTGGAACTCTCCTGGGGTACCCTCACACATATTATTCCCTCATTTAATGGATATTTTCACCAAAAAGTGAAGTTTTCAAAAAGTCAGAAAATTGGCTGAAAACGACTTAATATCAAGGACTCATCGGGCGAATCGCTCTGGAACTGAAATCGGAATGCTCACTGACATTTTCCCCTCTCCGAAAGTCTGAAAAATGCTGGAAAAATGACTAAGTCCAAAAAAATTTTTTTTAAAACTTTTTTCAATTTTACCCCCGTGGGATATATATTCTACCCACACACATTTGGAACTCTCCTGGGGTACCCTCACACATATTATTCCCTCATTTAATGGATATTTTCACCAAAAAGTGAAGTTTTCAAAAAGTCAGAAAATTGGCTGAAAACGACTTAATATCAGGGACTCATCGGGCGAATCGCTCTGGAACTGAAATCAGAATGCTCACTGACATTTTCCCATCTCCAAAACTCTGAAAAATGATGGAAAAATGACTAAGTCCAAAAAATTTTTTTAAAACTTTTTTCAATTTTACCCCCGTGGGATATATATTCTACCCACACACATTTGGAACTCTCCTGGGGTACCCTCACACATATTATTCCCTCATTTAATGGATATTTTCACCAAAAAGTGAAGTTTTCAAAAAGTCAGAAAATTGGCTGAAAACTACTTAATATCAAGGACTCATCGGACGAATCGCTCTGGAACTGAAATCAGAATGCTCACTGACATTTTCCCATCTCCAAAACTCTGAAAAATGATGGAAAAATGACTAAGTCCAAAAAATTTTTAAAACTTTTTTCAATTTTACCCCCGTGGGATATATATTCTACCCACACACATTTGGAACGCTACTGGGGTACCCTCACGCATATTATTCCCTCATTTAATGGATATTTTCACGAAAAAGTGAAGTTTTCAAAAAGTCAGAAAATTGGCTGAAAACGACTTATTATCAAGGACTCATCAGGAGAATCGCTCTGGAACTGAAATCGGAATGCTCACTGACATTTTTCCCTCTCCGAAAGTCTGAAAAATGCTGGAAAAATGACTAATTCCCCAAAAAAAAAATTTTAAAACTTTTTTCAATTTTACCCCCGTGGGATATATATTCTACCTACACACATTTGGAACTCTCCTGGGGTACCCTCACACATATTATTCCCGCATTTAATGGATATTTTCACCAAAAAGTGAAGTTTTCAAAAAGTCAGAAAATTGGCTGAAAACTACTTAATATCAAGGACTCATCGGGCGAATCGCTCTGGAACTGAAATCGGAATGCTCACTGACATTTTTCCATCTCCAAAACTCTGAAAAATGATGGAAAAATGACTAAGTCCAAAAAAATTTTTTTCAAACTTTTTTCAATTTTACCCCCGTGGGATATATATTCTACCCACACACATTTGGAACGCTACTGGGGTACCCTCACACATATTATTCCCTCATTTAATGGATATTTTCACCAAAAAGTGAAGTTTTCAAAAAGTCAGAAAATTGGCTGAAAACAACTTATTATCAAGGACTCATCGGGCGAATCGCTCTGGAACTGAAATCGGAATGCTCACTGACATTTTCTCTTCTCCGAAAGTCTGAAAAAATGATGGAAAAATGACTAATTCCGAAAAAAAAAATTTAAAACTTTTTTTAATTTTACCCCCGTGGGATATATATTCTACCCACACACATTTGGAACTCTCCTGGGGTACCCTCACACATATTATTCCCTCATTTAATGGATATTTTCACCAAAAAGTGAAGTTTTCAAAAAGTCAGAAAATTGGCTAAAAACTACTTAATATCAAGGACTCATCGGGCGAATCGCTCTGGAACTGAAATCAGAATGCTCACTGACATTTTCCCATCTCCAAAACTCTGAAAAATGATGGAAAAATGACTAAGTCCAAAAAATTTTTTTAAAACTTTTTTCAATTTTACCCCGGTGGGATATATATTCTACCCACACACATTTGGAACTCTCCTGGGGTACCCTCACACATATTATTCCCTCATTTAATGGATATTTTCACCAAAAAGTGAAGTTTTCAAAAAGTCAGAAAATTGGCTGAAAACTACTTAATATCAAGGACTCATCGGGCGAATGGCTCTGGAACTGAAATCGGAATGCTCACTGACATTTTCTCTTCTCCGAAAGTCTGAAAAATGATGGAAATATGACTAATTCCGAAAAAAAAAATTTAAAACTTTTTTTAATTTTACCCCCGTGGGATATATATTCTACCCACACACATTTGGAACTCTCCTGGGGTACCCTCACACATATTATACCCTCATTTAATGGATATTTTCACCAAAAAGTGAAGTTTTCAAAAAGTCAGAAAATTGGCTGAAAACGACTTAATATCAAGGACTCATCGGGCGAATCGCTCTGGAACTGAAATCGGAATGCTCACTGACATTTTCCCCTCTCCGAAAGTCTGAAAAATGCTGGAAAAATGACTAAGTCCAAAAAATTTTTTTTAAAACTTTTTTCAATTTTACCCCCGTGGGATATATATTCTACCCACACACATTTAGAACTCTCCTGGGGTACCCTCACACATATTATTCCCTCATTTAATAGATATTTTCACCAAAAAGTGAAGTTTTCAAAAAGTCAGAAAATTGGCTGAAAACGACTTAATATCAAGGACTGATCGGGCGAATCGCTCTGGAACTGAAATCGGAATGCTCACTGACATTTTCCCCTCTCTGAAAGTCTGAAAAATGATGGAAAAATGACTAATTCCCCAAAAAAAATTGTAAAACTTTTTTCAATTTTACCCCCGTGGGATATACATTCTACCCACACACATTTGGAACTCTCCTGGGGTACCCTCACACATATTATTCCCGCATTTAATGGATATTTTCACCAAAAAGTGAAGTTTTCAAAAAGTCAGAAAATTGGCTGAAAACTACTTAATATCAAGGACTCATCTGGCGAATCGCTCTGGAACTGAAATCAGAATGCTCACTGACATTTTCCCATCTCAAACTCTGAAAAATGATGGAAAAATGACTAAGTCCAAAAAATTTTTTTAAAACTTTTTTCAATTTTACCCCGGTGGGATATATATTCTACCCACACACATTTGGAACTCTCCTGGGGTACCCTCACACATATTATTCCCTCATTTAATAGATATTTTCACCAAAAAGTGAAGTTTTCAAAAAGGCAGAAAATTGGCTGAAAACTACTTAATATCAAGGACTCATCGGCGAATCGCTCTGGAACTGAAATCGGAATGCTCATTGACATTTTTTCATCTCCAAAACTCTGAAAAATGATGGAAAAATGACTAAGTCAAAAAAAAAAATTTTTAAAACTTTTTCAATTTTACCCCCGTGGGATATATATTCTACCCATACACATTTGGAACGCTACTGGGGTACCCTCACGCATATTATTCCCTCATTTAATGGATATTTTCACCAAAAAGTGAAGTTTTCAAAAAGTCAGAAAATTGGCTGAAAACGACTTATTATCAAGGACTCATCGGGCGAATCGCTCTGGAACTGAAATCGGAATGCTCACTGACATTTTCTCTTCTCCGAAAGTCTGAAAAATGATGGAAAAATGACTAATTCCGAAAAAAAAAATTTAAAACTTTTTTTAATTTTACCCCCGCGGGATATATATTCTACCCACACACATTTGGAACTCTCCTGGGGTACCCTCACACATATTATTCCCTCATTTAATGGATATTTTCACCAAAAAGTGAAGTTTTCAAAAAGTCAGAAAATTGGCTGAAAACGACTTATTGTCATGGACTCATCGGGCGAATCACTCTGGAACTGAAATCGGAATGCTCACTGACATTTTCCAGTCTCCGAAAGTCGGAAAAATGATGGAAAAATGACTAAGTCCAAAAAAATTTTTTTAAACTTTTCTCAATTTTACCCCCGTGGGATATATATTCTACCCACACACATTTGGAACTCTCCTGGGGTACCCTCACACATATTATTCCCGCATTTAATGGATATTTTCACCAAAAAGTGAAGTTTTCAAAAAGTCAGAAAATTGGCTGAAAACTACTTAATATCAAGGACTCATCGGGCGAATCGCTCTGGAACTGAAATCGGAATGCTCACTGACATTTTTCCATCTCCAAAACTCTGAAAAATGATGGAAAAATGACTAAGTCCAAAAAAATTTTTTTCAAACTTTTTTCAATTTTACCCCCGTGGGATATATATTCTACCCACACACATTTGGAACGCTACTGGGGTACCCTCACACATATTATTCCCTCATTTAATGAATATTTTCACCAAAAAGTGAAGTTTTCAAAAAGTCAGAAAATTGGCTGAAAACGACTTATTATCATGGACTCATCAGGCGAATCGCTCTGGAACTGAAATCGGAATGCTCACTGACATTTTCCCTTCTCCGAAAGTCTGAAAAATGATGGAAAAATGACTAAGTCCAAAAAAAATTTTTTTCAACTTTTTTCAATTTTATCACCGTGGGATATATATTCAACCTACACACATTTGGAACTCTCCTGGTGTACCCTCACACATATTATTCCCTCATTTAATGGATATTTTCACCAAAAAGTGAAGTTTTCAAAAAGTCAGAAAATTGGCTGAAAACGACTTAATATCAAGGACTCATCGTGCGAATCACTCTGGAAGTGAAATCGGAATGCTCACTGACATTTTCCCCTCTCCAAAAGCCTGAAAAATGATGGAAAAATGACTAAGTCCAAAAAAAATTTTTTTAATCTTTTTTCAATTTTACCCCCGTGGGATATATATTCTACCCACACACATTTGGAACTCTCCTGGGGTACCCTCACACATATTATTCCCTCATTTAATGAACATTTTCACCAAAAAGTGAAGTTTTCATAAAGTCAGAAAATTGGCTGAAAACGACTTATTATCGAGGACTCATCGGGCGAATCGCTCTGGAACTGAAATCGGAATGCTCACTGACATTTTCCCTTCTCCGAAAGTCTGAAAAATGATGGAAAAATTACTAATTCCCCAAAAAAAATTTTTAAAACTTTTTTCAATTTTACCCCCGTGGGATATATATTCTACCCACACACATTTGGAACTCTCCTGTGGTACCCACACTCATATTATTCCCTCATTTAATGGATATTTTCACCAAAAAGTAAAGTTTTCAAAAAGTCAGAAAATTGGCTGAAAACGACTTATTATCAAGGACTCAACGGGCGAATCGCTCTGGAACTGAAATCGGAATGCTCACTCACTTTTTCCATTCTCCGAAAGTCTGAAAAATGATGGAAAAATTGCTAATTCCCCAAAAAATTTTTTAAAACTTTTTTCAATTTTACCCCCGTGGGATATATATTCTACCGACACACATTTGGAACTCTCCTGGGGTACCCTCACACATATTATTCCCTCATTTAATGGATATTTTCACCAAAAAGTTAAGTTTTCAAAAAGTCAGAAAATTGGCTGAAAACGACTTATTATCAAGGACTCATCAGGCGAATCGCTCTGGAACTGAAATCGGAATGCTCACTGACATTTTCCCCTCTCCGAAAGTCTGAAAAATGATGGAAAAATGACTAATTCCCAAAAAAATTTTTTAAAACTTTTTTCAATTTTATCCCCGTGGGATATATATTCAAACTACACACATTTGGAACTCTCCTGGGGTACCCTCACACATATTATTCCCTCATTTAATGGATATTTTCACCAAAAAGTGAAGTTTTCAAAAAGTCAGAAAATTGGCTGAAAACGACTTATTATCAAGGACTCATCGGGCGAATCGCTCTGGAACTGAAATCGGAATGCTCACTGACATTTTCCCCTCTCCGAAAGTCTGAAAAATGATGGAAAAATGACTAAGTCCAAAAAAAATTTTTTTCAACTTTTTTCTATTTTACCCCTGTGGGATATACATTCTACCCACACACATTTGGAACTCTCCTGGGGTATCCTCACACATATTATTCCCTAATTTAATGGATATTTTCACCAAAAAGTGAAGTTTTCTAAAAGTCAGAAAATTGGCTGAAAACGACTTAATATCAAGGACTCATCGGGCGAATCCCTCTGAAATTGAAATCTCATTGCTCACTGACATTTTCCCCTCTCCGAAAGTCTGAAAAATGATGGAAAAATGACTAAGTCCAAAAAAATTTTTTTTCAACTTTTTCAATTTTACCCATTGGGAAATATATTCTACCCACACACATTTAGATCTCTCCTGGGGTTTCCCTCACACATATTATTCCCTCATTTAATGGATATTTTCACCAAAAAGTGAAGTTTTCAAAAAGTCAGAAAATTGGCTGAAAATGACTTAATATCAAGGACTCATCGTGCGAATCACTCTGGAACTGAAATCGGAATGCTCACTGACATTTTCCCCTCTCCAAAAGCCTGAAAAATTATGGAAAAATGACTAAGTCCAAAAAAAATTTTTTTCAACTTTTTTCAATTTTATCCCCGTGGGATATATATTCAAACTACACACATTTGGAACTCTCCTGGGGTACCCTCACACATATTATTCCCTCATTTAATGGATATTTTCACCAAAAAGTGAAGTTTTCAAAAAGTCAGAAAATTGGCTGAAAACGACTTATTATCAAGGACTCATCGGGCGAATCGCTCTGGAACTGAAATCGGAATGCTCACTGACATTTTCCCTTCTCCGAAAGTCTGAAAAATGATGGAAAAATGACTAAGTCCAAAAAAACTTTTTTTCAACTTGTTACAATTTTACCCCCGTGGGATATATATTCTACCCACACACATTTGGAACTCTACTGGGGTACCCTCACACATATTGTTCCCTCATTTAATGGATATTTTCACCAAAAAGTGAAGTTTTCAAAAAGTCAGAAAATTGGCTGAAAATGACTTAATATCAAGCACTCATCGTGCGAATCACTCTGGAACTGAAATCGGAATGCTCACTGACATTTTCCCCTCTCCAAAAGCCTGAAAAATTCTGGAAAAATGACTGAGTCCAAAAAAATTTTTTTTCAACTTTTTTCAATTTTACCCCCGTGGGATATATATTCTACCCACACACATTTGGAACTCTCCTGGGGTACCCTCACACATATTATTCCCTCATTTAATGGATATTTTCACCAAAAAGTGAAGTTTTCAAAAAGTCAGAAAATTGGCTGAAAACGACTTAATATCAAGGACTCATCGGGCGAATAGCTCTGGAACTGAAATCGTAATGCTCACTGATATTTTCCCCTCTCCGAAAGTCTGAAAAATGATGGAAAAATTACTAAGTTGAAAAAAATTTTTTTTCAACTTTTTTCTATTTTACCCCTGTGGGATATACATTCTACCCACACACATTTGGAACTCTCCTGGGGTATCCTCACACATATTATTCCCTCATTTAATGGATATTTTCACCAAAAAGTGAAGAATTCAAAAAGTCAGAAAATTGGCTGAAAACTACTTAATATCAAGGATACATCGGGCGAATCACTCTGGAACTGAAATCGGAATGCTCACTGACATTTTCCCCTTTCCGAAAGTCTGAAAAATGATGGAGAAATGACTAAGTCCAAAAAAAATTTTTTTCAACTTTTTTCAATTTTATCCCCGTGGGATATATATTCAAACTACACACATTTGGAACTCTCCTGGGGTACCCTCACACATATTATTCCCTCATTTAATGGATATTTTCACCAAAAAGTGAAGTTTTCAAAAAGTCAGAAAATTGGCTGAAAACGACTTATTATCAAGGACTCATCGGGCGAATCGCTCTGGAACTGAAATCGGAATGCTCACTGACATTTTCCCTTCTCCGAAAGTCTGAAAAATGATGGAAAAATGACTAAGTCCAAAAAAACTTTTTTTCAACTTGTTACAATTTTACCCCCGTGGGATATATATTCTACCCACACACATTTGGAACTCTACTGGGGTACCCTCACACATATTGTTCCCTCATTTAATGGATATTTTCACCAAAAAGTGAAGTTTTCAAAAAGTCAGAAAATTGGCTGAAAACGACTTATTATCAAGGACTCATCGGGCGAATCGCTCTGGAACTGAAATCGGAATGCTCACTGACATTTTCCCCTCTCCGAAAGTCTGAAAAATGATGGAAAAATGACTAAGTCCAAAAAAAATTTTTTTCAACTTTTTTCTATTTTACCCCTGTGGGATATACATTCTACCCACACACATTTGGAACTCTCCTGGGGTATCCTCACACATATTATTCCCTAATTTAATGGATATTTTCACCAAAAAGTGAAGTTTTCTAAAAGTCAGAAAATTGTCTGAAAACGACTTAATATCAAGGACTCATCGGGCGAATCCCTCTGGAATTGAAATCGCATTGCTCACTGACATTTTCCCCTCTCCGAAAGTCTGAAAAATGATGGAAAAATGACTAAGTCCAAAAAAAATTTTTTTCAACTTTTTTCAATTTTACCCATTGGGAAATATGTTCTACCCACACACATTTGGATCTCTCCTCTGGTTTCCCTCACACATATTATTCCCTCATTTAATGGATATTTTCACCAAAAAGTGAAGTTTTCAAAAAGTCAGAAAATTGGCTGAAAATGACTTAATATCAAGGACTCATCGTGCGAATCACTCTGGAACTGAAATCAGAATGCTCACTGACATTTTCCAATCTCCAAAAGCCTGAAAAATTCTGGAAAAATGACTGAGTCCAAAAAAATTTTTTTTCAACTTTTTTCAATTTTACCTCCGTGGGATATATATTCTACCCACACACATTTGGAACTCTCCTGGGGTACCCTCACACATATTATTCCCTCATTTAATGGATATTTTCACCAAAAAGTGAAGTTTTCAAAAAGTCAGAAAATTGGCTGAAAACGACTTATTATCAAGGACTCATCGGGCGAATCGCTCTGGAACTGAAATCGGAATGCTCACTGACATTTTCCCCTCTCCGAAAGTCTGAAAAAAGATGGAAAAATGACTAAGTCCAAAAAAAATTTTTTTCAACTTTTTTCAATTTTACCCCTGTGGGATATACATTCTACCCACAAACATTTGGAATTCTCCTGGGGTATCCTCACACATATTATTCCCTCATTTAATGGATATTTTCACCAAAAAGTGAAGTATTCAAAAAGTCAGAAAATTGGCTGAAAACTACTTAATATCAAGGATACATCGGGCGAATCACTCTGGAACTGAAATCGGAATGCTCACTGACATATTCCGCTGTCCGAAAGTCTGAAAAATGATGGAAAAATGACTTAGTCCCCAAAAAATTTTTTTCAACTTGTTACAATTTTACCCCCGTGGGATATATATTCTACCTACACACATTTGGAACTCTCCTGGGGTATCCTCACACATATTATTCCCTCATTTAATGGATATTTTCACCAAAAAGTGAAGTTTTCAAAAAGTCATAAAATTGGCTGAAAGCAACTTAATATCAAGGACTCATCGGTCGAATCACTCTGGAACTGAAATCGGAATGCTCACTGACATTTTCCCCTCTCCGAAAGTCTGAAAAATGATGGAAAAATGACTAAGTCCAAAAAAATTTTTTTAAAACTTTTTTCAATTTTACCCCCGTGGGATATATATTCTGCCCACACACATTTGGAACTCTCCTGGGGTCCCCTCACACATAATATTCCCTCATTTAATGGATATTTTCACCAAAAAGTGAAGATTTCAAAAAGTCAGAAAATTGGCTGAAAACGACTTATTATCAAGGACTCATCGGGCGAATCACTCTGGAACTGAAATCGGAATGCTCACTGACATTTTCCCCTCTCCGAAAGACTGAAAAATGATGGAAAAATGACTAAGTCCCCCAAAATTTTTTTTCAACTTTTTTCAATTTTACCCCTTGGGAAATATATTCTACCCACACACATTTGGATCTCTCCTGGGATTTCCCTCACACATATTATTCCCTCATTTAATGGATATTTTCACCAAAAAGTGAAGTTTTCAAAAAGTCAGAAAATTGGCTGAAAACGACTTAATATCAAGGACTTACCGTGCGAATCACTCTGGAGCTGAAATCGGAATGCTCACTGACATTTTCCCCTGTCCGAAAGTCTGAAAAATGATGGAAAAATGACTAAGTCCCAAAAAAAATTTTTTCAACTTGTTACAATTTTACCCCCGTGGTATATATATTCTACCCACACACATTTGGAACTCTCCTTGGGTACCCTCACACATATTATTCCCTCATTTAATGGATATTTTCACCAAAAAGTGAAGTTTTCAAAAAGTCTGAAAATTGGCTGAAAACGACTTATCATCAAGGACTCATCGTGCGAATCGCTCTGGAACTGAAATCGGAATGTTCACTCACATTTTCCCTTCTCCGAAAGTCTGAAAAATGATGGAAAAATGACTAATTCCCAAAAAATTTTTTTAAAACTTTTTTCAATTTTACCCCCGTGGGATATATATTCTACCCACACACATTTGGAACTCTCCTGGGGTACCCTCACACATATTATTCCCTCATTTAATGGATATTTTCACCAAAAAGTGAAGTTTTCAAAAAGTCAGAAAATTGGCTGAAAACGACTTAATATCAAGACTCATCGTGCAAATCACTCTGGAGCTGAAATCGGAATGCTCACAGACATTTTCCCCTCTCCAAAAGCCTGAAAAATGATGGAAAAATGACTAAGTCCAAAAAAATTATTTTTCAACTTTTTTCTATTTTACCCCTGTGGGATATACATTCTACCCACACACATTTGGAACTCTCCTGGGGTATCCTCACACATATTATTCCCTCATTTAATGGATATTTTCACCAAAAAGTGAAGTTTTCAAAAAGTCAGAAAATTGGCTGAAAACGACTTAATATCAAGGACTCATCGTGGGAATCACTCTGGAGCTGAAACCGGAATGCTCACTGACATTTCCCCCTCTCCGAAAGTCTGAATAATGATGGAAAAATGACTAAGTCCAAAAAAATTATTTTTCAACTTTTTTCTTTTTTACCCCTGTGGGATATACATTCTACCCACACACATTTGGAACTCTCCTGGGGTACCCTCATAGATGCTATTCCCTCATTTACTGGATATTTTGACCAAAAAGTGAAGTTTTCAAAAAGTCAGAAAATTGGCTAAAAACGACTTAATATCAAGGACTCATCGGGCGAATCGCTCTCGAACTGATATCGGAATTCTCACTGACATTTTCCCTTCTCCGAAAGTCTGAATAATGATGGAAATATGACTAAGTCCCAAAAAAATTTTTTTCAAACTGTTACAATTTTACCCCCGTGGGATATATATTCTACCCACACACATTTGGAACTCTCCTGGGGTACGCTCACACATATTATTCCCTCATTCAATGGAAATTATCACCAAAAAGTGAAGTTTTCAAAAAGTCAGAAAATTGGCTGAAAACGACTTAATATCAAGGACTCATCGTGCGAATCACTCTGGAACTGAAATTGGAATGCTCACTGACATTTTCCCCTCTCCGAAAGTCTGAAAAATGATGGAAAAATGACTAAATCCAAAAAAAATTTTTTTCAACTTTTTTCAATTTTACCCCTGTGGGATATACATTCTACCCACACATATTTGGAACTCTCCTGGGGTATCCTCACACATATTATTCCCTCATTTAATAGATATTTTCACCAAAAAGTGAAGTTTTCAAAAAGTCAGAAAATTGGCTGAAAACGACTTATTATCAAGGACTCATCGTGCGAATTGCTCTGGAACTGAAATCGGAATGCTCACTGACATTTTCCCCCCTCCTAAAGTCTGAAAAATGATGGAAAAATGACTTAGTCAAAAAAAATTTTTTTAAAACTTTTTTCAATTTTACCCCCGTGGGATATATATTCTACCCACACACATTGGGAATTCTCCTGGGGTACCCTCACACATATTATTCCCTCATTTAATGGAAACTTTCACCAAAAAGTGAAGTTTTCAAAAAGTTAGAAAATTGACTGAAAATGACTTAATATTAAGGAATCTTCGGGCGAATCACTCTGGAATTGAAATCGGAATGCTCACTGACATTTTCCCCTCTCCAAAAGCCTGAAAAATTATGGAAAAATGACTAAGTCCAAAAAAATTTTTTTTCAACTTTTTTCAATTTTACCCCCGTGTGATATATATTCTACTCACACACATTTGGAACTCTCCTGGGGTCCCCTCACACATAATATTCCCTCATTTAATGGATATTTTCACCAAAAAGTGAAGATTTCAAAAAGTCAGAAAATTGGCTGAAAACGACTTATTATCAAGGACTCATCGGGCGAATCACTCTGGAACTGAAATCGGAATGCTCACTGACATTTTCCCCTCTCCGAAAGACTGAAAAATGATGGAAAAATGACTAAGTCCCCCAAAATTTTTTTTCAACTTTTTTCAATTTTACCCCTTGGGAAATATATTCTACCCACACACATTTGGATCTCTCCTGGGATTTCCCTCACACATATTATTCCCTCATTTAATGGATATTTTCACCAAAAAGTGAAGTTTTCAAAAAGTCAGAAAATTGGCTGAAAACGACTTAATATCAAGGACTTACCGTGCGAATCACTCTGGAGCTGAAATCGGAATGCTCACTGACATTTTCCCCTGTCCGAAAGTCTGAAAAATGATGGAAAAATGACTAAGTCCCAAAAAAAATTTTTTCAACTTGTTACAATTTTACCCCCGTGGTATATATATTCTACCCACACACATTTGGAACTCTCCTTGGGTACCCTCACACATATTATTCCCTCATTTAATGGATATTTTCACCAAAAAGTGAAGTTTTCAAAAAGTCTGAAAATTGGCTGAAAACGACTTATCATCAAGGACTCATCGTGCGAATCGCTCTGGAACTGAAATCGGAATGTTCACTCACATTTTCCCTTCTCCGAAAGTCTGAAAAATGATGGAAAAATGACTAATTCCCAAAAAATTTTTTTAAAACTTTTTTCAATTTTACCCCCGTGGGATATATATTCTACCCACACACATTTGGAACTCTCCTGGGGTACCCTCACACATATTATTCCCTCATTTAATGGATATTTTCACCAAAAAGTGAAGTTTTCAAAAAGTCAGAAAATTGGCTGAAAACGACTTAATATCAAGACTCATCGTGCAAATCACTCTGGAGCTGAAATCGGAATGCTCACTGACATTTTCCCCTCTCCAAAAGCCTGAAAAATGATGGAAAAATGACTAAGTCCAAAAAAATTATTTTTCAACTTTTTTCTATTTTACCCCTGTGGGATATACATTCTACCCACACACATTTGGAACTCTCCTGGGGTATCCTCACACATATTATTCCCTCATTTAATGGATATTTTCACCAAAAAGTGAAGTTTTCAAAAAGTCAGAAAATTGGCTGAAAACGACTTAATATCAAGGACTCATCGTGGGAATCACTCTGGAGCTGAAACCGGAATGCTCACTGACATTTCCCCCTCTCCGAAAGTCTGAATAATGATGGAAAAATGACTAAGTCCAAAAAAATTATTTTTCAACTTTTTTCTTTTTTACCCCTGTGGGATATACATTCTACCCACACACATTTGGAACTCTCCTGGGGTACCCTCATAGATGCTATTCCCTCATTTACTGGATATTTTGACCAAAAAGTGAAGTTTTCAAAAAGTCAGAAAATTGGCTAAAAACGACTTAATATCAAGGACTCATCGGGCGAATCGCTCTCGAACTGATATCGGAATTCTCACTGACATTTTCCCTTCTCCGAAAGTCTGAATAATGATGGAAATATGACTAAGTCCCAAAAAAATTTTTTTCAAACTGTTACAATTTTACCCCCGTGGGATATATATTCTACCCACACACATTTGGAACTCTCCTGGGGTACGCTCACACATATTATTCCCTCATTCAATGGAAATTATCACCAAAAAGTGAAGTTTTCAAAAAGTCAGAAAATTGGCTGAAAACGACTTAATATCAAGGACTCATCGTGCGAATCACTCTGGAACTGAAATTGGAATGCTCACTGACATTTTCCCCTCTCCGAAAGTCTGAAAAATGATGGAAAAATGACTAAATCCAAAAAAAATTTTTTTCAACTTTTTTCAATTTTACCCCTGTGGGATATACATTCTACCCACACATATTTGGAACTCTCCTGGGGTATCCTCACACATATTATTCCCTCATTTAATAGATATTTTCACCAAAAAGTGAAGTTTTCAAAAAGTCAGAAAATTGGCTGAAAACGACTTATTATCAAGGACTCATCGTGCGAATTGCTCTGGAACTGAAATCGGAATGCTCACTGACATTTTCCCCCCTCCTAAAGTCTGAAAAATGATGGAAAAATGACTTAGTCAAAAAAAATTTTTTTAAAACTTTTTTCAATTTTACCCCCGTGGGATATATATTCTACCCACACACATTGGGAATTCTCCTGGGGTACCCTCACACATATTATTCCCTCATTTAATGGAAACTTTCACCAAAAAGTGAAGTTTTCAAAAAGTTAGAAAATTGACTGAAAATGACTTAATATTAAGGAATCTTCGGGCGAATCACTCTGGAATTGAAATCGGAATGCTCACTGACATTTTCCCCTCTCCAAAAGCCTGAAAAATTATGGAAAAATGACTAAGTCCAAAAAAATTTTTTTTCAACTTTTTTCAATTTTACCCCCGTGTGATATATATTCTACTCACACACATTTGGAACTCTCCTGAGGTACCCTCACACATATTATTCCCTCATTTAATGGATATTTTCACCAAAAAGTGAAGTTTTCAAAAAGTCAGAAAATTGGCTGAAATCGAATTATTATCAAGGACTCATCGGGCGAATCGCTCTGGAACTGAAATCAGAATGCTCACTGACATTTTCCCTTCTCCGAAAGTCTGAAAAATGATGGAAAAATTACTAATTCCCAAAAAAAAATTTTAAAACTTTTTTCAATTTTACCCCAGTGGGATATATATTCTACCCACACACATTTGGAACTTTCCTGGGGTACCCTCACACATATTATTCCCTCATTTAATGGATATTTTCACCAAAAAGTGAAGTTTTCAAAAAGTCAGAAAATTGGCTGAAAACGACTTATTATCAAGAACTCATCGGGCGAATCGCTCTGGAACTGAAATCGGAATGCTCACTGACATTTTCCCTTCTCCGAAAGTCTGAAAAATGATGGAAAAATTGCTAATTCCAAAAAATTTTTGTAAAACTTTATTCAATTTTACCCCCGTGGGATATATATTCTACCCACACACATTTGCAACTCTCATGGGGTACCCTCACACATATTATTCCCTCATTTAATGGATATTTTCACCAAAAAGTGAAGTTTTCTAAAAGTCAGAAAATTGGCTGAAAACGACTTAATATCAAGGACTCATCGGGCGAATCCCTCTGGAATTGAAATCGCATTGCTCACTGACATTTTCCCCTCTCCGAAAGTCTGAAAAATGATGGAAAAATGACTAAGTCCAAAAAATATTTTTTTCAACTTTTTTCAATTTTACCCATTGGAAAATATATTCTACCCACACACATTCGGATCTCTCCTGGGGTTTCCCTCACACATATTATTCCCTCATTTAATGGATATTTTCACCAAAAAGTGAAGTTTTCAAAAAGTCAGAAAATTGGCTGAAAACGACTTAATAGCAAGGACTCATCGTGCGAATCACTCTGGAGCTGAAATCGGAATGCTCACTGACATTTTCCCCTCTCCAAAAGCCTGAAAAATGATGGAAAAATGACTTAGTCCAAAAAAATTTTTTTTCAACTTTTTTCAATTTTACCCCTGTGGGATATACATTCTACCCACACATATTTGGAACTCTCCTGGGGTATCCTCACACATATTATTCCCTCATTTAATAGATATTTTCACCAAAAAGTGAAGTTTTCAAAAAGTCAGAAAATTGGCTGAAAACGACTTATTATCAAGGACTCATCGTGCGAATTGCTCTGGAACTGAAATCGGAATGCTCACTGACATTTTCCCCCCTCCTAAAGTCTGAAAAATGATGGAAAAATGACTTAGTCCAAAAAACTTTTTTCAAAACTTTTTTCAATTTTACCCCCGTGGGATATATATTCTACCCACACACATTGGGAATTCTCCTGGGGTACCCTCACACATATTATTCCCTCATTTAATGGATATTTTCACCAAAAAGTGAAGAATTCAAAAAGTCAGAAAATTGGCTGAAAACTACTTAATATCAAGGATACATCGGGCGAATCACTCTGGAACTGAAATCGGAATGCTCACTGACATTTTCCCCTGTCCGAAAGTCTGAAAAATGATGGAGAAATGACTAAGTCCAAAAAAAATTTTTTTCAACTTTTTTCAATTTTATCCCCGTGGGATATATATTCAAACTACACACATTTGGAACTCTCCTGGGGTACCCTCACACATATTATTCCCTCATTTAATGGATATTTTCACCAAAAAGTGAAGTTTTCAAAAAGTCAGAAAATTGGCTGAAAACGACTTATTATCAAGGACTCATCGGGCGAATCGCTCTGGAACTGAAATCGGAATGGTCACTGACATTTTCCCTTCTCCGAAAGTCTGAAAAATGATGGAAAAATTGCTAATTCCAAAAAATTTTTGTAAAACTTTATTCAATTTTACCCCGTGGGATATATATTCTACCCACACACATTTGCAACTCTCATGGGGTACCCTCACACATATTATTCCCTCATTTAATGGATATTTTCACCAAAAAGTGAAGTTTTCTAAAAGTCAGAAAATTGGCTGAAAACGACTTAATATCAAGGACTCATCGGGCGAATCCCTCTGGAATTGAAATCGCATTGCTCACTGACATTTTCCCCTCTCCGAAAGTCTGAAAAATGATGGAAAAATGACTAAGTCCAAAAAATATTTTTTTCAACTTTTTTCAATTTTACCCATTGGAAAATATATTCTACCCACACACATTCGGATCTCTCCTGGGGTTTCCCTCACACATATTATTCCCTCATTTAATGGATATTTTCACCAAAAAGTGAAGTTTTCAAAAAGTCAGAAAATTGGCTGAAAACGACTTAATAGCAAGGACTCATCGTGCGAATCACTCTGGAGCTGAAATCGGAATGCTCACTGACATTTTCCCCTCTCCAAAAGCCTGAAAAATGATGGAAAAATGACTTAGTACAAAAAAATTTTTTTTCAACTTTTTTCAATTTTACCCCTGTGGGATATACATTCTACCCACACATATTTGGAACTCTCCTGGGGTATCCTCACACATATTATTCCCTCATTTAATAGATATTTTCACCAAAAAGTGAAGTTTTCAAAAAGTCAGAAAATTGGCTGAAAACGACTTATTATCAAGGACTCATCGTGCGAATTGCTCTGGAACTGAAATCGGAATGCTCACTGACATTTTCCCCCCTCCTAAAGTCTGAAAAATGATGGAAAAATGACTTAGTCCAAAAAAATTTTTTCAAAACTTTTTTCAATTTTACCCCCGTGGGATATATATTCTACCCACACACATTGGGAATTCTCCTGGGGTACCCTCACACATATTATTCCCTCATTTAATGGATATTTTCACCAAAAAGTGAAGAATTCAAAAAGTCAGAAAATTGGCTGAAAACTACTTAATATCAAGGATACATCGGGCGAATCACTCTGGAACTGAAATCGAAATGCTCACTGACATTTTCCCTTCTCCGAAAGTCTGAAAAATGATGGAAAAATGACTAAGGCCCAAAAAAATTTTTTTCAACTTTTTTCAATTTTATCCCCGTGGGATATATATTCAAACTACACACATTTGGAACTCTGCTGGGGTACCCTCATACATATTATTCCCTCATTTAATGGATATTTTCACCAAAAAGTGAAGTTTTCAAAAAGTCAGAAAATTGGCTGAAAACGACTTATTATCAAGGACTCATCAGGCGAATCGCTCTGGAACTGAAATCGGAATGCTCACTGATATTTTCCCTTCTACGAAAGTCTGAAAACTGATGGAAAAATGACTAAGTCCAAAAAAAATTTTTTTCAACTTGTTACAATTTTACCCCCGTGGGATATATATTCTACCCACACACATTTGGAACTCTCCTGGGGTACCCTCAAACATAATATTACCTAATTTAATGGATATTTTCACCAAAAAGTTAAGTATTCAAAAAGTCAGAAAATTGGCTGAAAACGACTTAATAGCAAGGACTCAATGTGCGAATCACTCTGGAGCTGAAATCGGAATGCTCACTGACATTTTCCCCTCTCCGAAAGACTGAAAAATGATGGAAAAATGACTAAGTCCCCCAAATTTTTTTTTCAACTTTTTTCAATTTTACCCCTTGGGAAATATATTCTACCCACACACATTTGGATCTCTCCTGGGATTTCCCTCACACATATTATTCCCTCATTTAATGGATATTTTCACCAAAAAGTGAAGTTTTCAAAAAGTCAGAAAATTGGCTGAAAACGACTTAATATCAAGGACTTACCGTGCGAATCACTCTGGAGCTGAAATCGGAATGCTCACTGACATTTTCCCCTCTCCAAAAGCCTGAAAAATGATGGAAAAATGACTAAGTCCAAAAAAAATTTTTTTCAACTTTTTTCAATTTTACCCCTTTGGGATATACATTCTACCCACACACATTTGGAACTCGCCTGGGGTATCCTCACAAATATTATTCCCTCATTTAATGGATATTTTCACCAAAAAGTGAAGTTTTCAAAACGTCAGAAAATTGGCTGAAAACGACTTATTATCAAGGACTCATCGGGCGAATCGCTTTGGAACTGAAATCGGAATGCTCACTGACATTTTCCCTTCTCCGAAAGTCTGAAAAATGATGGAAATATGACTAAGTCCAAAAAAAATTTTTCTCAACTTTTTTCAATTTTACCCCCGTGGGATATATATTCTACCCACACACATTTGGAACTCTCCTGGGGTACCCTCACACATATTATTCCCTCATTTAATGGATATTTTCACCAAAAAGTGAAGTTTTCAAAAAGTCAGAAAATTGTCTGAAAACGACTTATTATCAAGGACTCATCAGGCGAATCGCTCTGGAACTGAAATCGGAATGCTCACTGACATTTTCCCTTCTCCGAAAGTCTGAAAAATGATGGAAAAATGACTAATTCCCAAAAAAATTTTTTAAAACTTTTTTCAATTTTACCCCCATGGGATATATATTCTACCCACACACATTTGGAACTCTCCTGGGGTACCCTCACACATATTATTCCCTCATTTAATGGATATTTTCACCAAAAAGTGAAGTTTTCAAAAAGTCAGAAAATTGGCTGAAAACGACTTAATATCAAGGACTCATCGTGGGAATCACTCTGGAGCTGAAATCGGAATGCTCACTGACATTTCCCCCTCTCCGAAAGTCTGAAAAATGATGGAAAAATGACTAAGTCCCAAAAAATTTTTTTTAAACTTTTTTCAATTTTACCCCCGTGGGAAATATATTCTACCCACACACATTTGGATCTCTCCTGGGGTTTCCCTCACACATATTATTCCCTCATTTAATGGAAATTTTCACCAAAAAGTGAAGTTTTCAAAAAGTCAGAAAATTGGCTGAAAACGACTTAATATTAAGGACTCTTCGGGCGAATCACTCTGGAATTGAAATCGGAATGCTCACTGACATTTTCCCCTCTCCAAAAGTCTGAAAAATCATGGAAAAATGACTAAGTCCAAAAAAAATTTTTTCAACTTTTTTCAATTTTATCCCCGTGGGATATATATTCAACCCACACACATTTGGAACTCTCCTGGGGTACCCTCACAGATGTTATTCCCTCATTTACTGGATATTTTGACCAAAAAGTGAAGTTTTCAAAAAGTCAGAAAATTGGCTAAAAACGACTTAATATCAAGGAATCATCGGGCGAATCGCTCTCGAACTGATATCGGAATTCTCACTGACATTTTCCCTTCTCCGAAAGTCTGAATAATGATGGAAATATGACTAAGTCCCAAAAAAATTTTTTTCAACCTGTTACAATTTTACCCCCGTGGGATATATATTCTACCCACACACATTTGGAACTCTCCTGGGGTACCCTCACACATATTATTCCCTCATTCAATGGAAATTATCACCAAAAAGTGAAGTTTTCAAAAAGTCAGAAAATTGGCTGAAAACGACTAAATATCAAGGACTCATCGTGCGAATCACTCTGGAACTGAAATCGGAATGCTCACTTACATTTTCCCCTCTCCGAAAGTCTGAAAAATGATGGAAAAATGACTAAATCCCAAAAAAAATTTTTTTAACTTTTTTCAATTTTACCCCTGTGGGATATACATTCTACCCACACACATTTGGAACTCTCCTGGGGTATCCTCACACATATTATTCCCTCATTTAATGGATATTTTCACCAAAAAGTGAAGTTTTCAAAAAGTCAGAAAATTGGCTGAAAACGACTTATTATCAAGGACTCATCGGGCGAACTGCTCTGGAACTGAAATCGGAATGCTCACTGACATTTTCCCCTCTCCGAAAGTCTGAAAAATGATGGAAAAATGACTTAGTCCAAAAAAATTTTTTTAAAACTTTTTTCAATTTTACCCCCGTGGGATATATATTCTACCCACACACATTTGGAACTCTCCTGGGGTACCCTCACACATATTATTCCCTCATTTAATGGATATTTTCACCAAAAAGTGAAGTTTTCAAAAAGTCAGAAAATTGGCTGAAAACGACTTAATATCAAGGACTCATCGGGCGAATCGCTCTGGAACTGAAATCGGAATGCTCACTGACATTTTCCCCTCTCCGAAAGTCTGAAAAATGATGGAAAAATGACTAAGTCCAAAAAAAAATTTTTTTAAACTTTTTTCAATTTTACCCTCGTGGGATATTCATTCTACCCACACACATTGGGAACTCTCCTGGGGTTTCCCTCACACATATTATTCCCTCATTTAATGGAAATTTTCACCAAAAAGTGAAGTTTTCAAAAAGTTAGAAAATTGGCTGAAAACGACTGAATATTAAGGACTCTTCGGGCGAATCACTCTGGAATTGAAATCGGAATGCTCACTGACATTTTCCCCTCTCCAAAAGTCTGAAAAATGATGGAAAAATGACTAAGTCAATATAAAAAAAAAATTTAAAACTTTTTTCAATTTTACCCCCGTTATTTATATATATTCTACACACACACATTTGGAACTCACCTGGGGTACCCTCACACATATTTTACCCTCATTTAGGGAATATTTTCCCAAAAAAGTGAAATTTCAAAAAGTCATAAAATTGGCTAAAAATGACTAAATATCAAGAACTCATCAGGCGAATTGCTCTTGAACTGAAATCGGAATGCTCACTGACATTTTCCCCTCTCTGAAAGTCTAAAAATGCCGGAAAAATGACTAAGTCAAAAAAAAAAATTTTTTCAACTTTTTTCAATTTTACCCCCGTGGGATATATATTCTACCCACACACATTGGAAATTCTCCTGGGTTACCCTCACACATATTATTCCCTCATTTAATGGAAATTTTCACCAAAAAGTGAAGTTTTCAAAAAGTTAGAAAATTGGCTGAAAATGACTTAATATTAAGGACTCTGCGGGCAAATCACTCTGGAATTGAAATCGGAATGCTCACTGACATTTTCCCCTCTCCAAAAGTCTGAAAAATGATGGAAAAATGACTAAGTCAAAAAAAAAATTTTTTTCAACTTTTTTCAATTTTACCCCCGTGGGATATATATTCTACCCACACACATTGCAAACTCTCCTGGGGTACCCTCACACATATTATTCCCTCATTTAATGGAAATTTTCACCAAAAAGTGAAGTTTTCAAAAAGTTAGAAAATTGGCTGAAAATGACTTAATATTAAGGACTCTTCGGGCGAATCACTCTGGAATTGAAATCGGATTGCTCACTGACATTTTCCCCTCTCCAAAATTCTGAAAAATGATGGAAAAATGACTAAGTCAATATAAAAAAAATGTTAAAACTTTTTTCAATTTTACCCCCTTTATTTATACATATTCTACACATACACATTGGAACTCTCCTGGGGTACCCTCACACATATTTTACCCTCATTTAATGGATGTTTTCACCAAAAAGTGAAGTTTTCAAAAAGTCAGAAAATTGGCGGAAAACGACTTAATATCAAGGACTCATCGGGCCAATCACTCTTGAATTGAAATCGGAATGCTCACTGACATTTTCCCCTCTCCAAAAGTCGGAAAAATGATGGAAAAATGACTAAGTCCAAAAAAAATTTTTCAACTTTTTTCAATTTTACCCACGTGCGATATATATTCTACCCACACACATTTCGAACTCTCCTGGGGTACCCTCACACATATTCCCTCATTTAATGGATATTTTCACCAAAAAGTGAAGTTTTCAAAAAGTCAGAAAATTGGCGGAAAACGACTTAATATCAAGGATTCATCGGGCGAATCGCTCTGGAACTGAAATCGGAATGCTCACTGACATTTTCTCCTCTCCGAAAGCCTGAAAAATTATGGAAAAATTACTAAGTCCAAAAAAATTTTTTTTTCAACTTTTTTCAATTTTACCCCCGTGGGATATATATTCTACCGACACA
This sequence comes from Phyllobates terribilis, assembly GCF_046119375.1. NCBI lineage: Eukaryota > Metazoa > Chordata > Amphibia > Anura > Dendrobatidae > Phyllobates > Phyllobates terribilis. The sequence goes on along the minus strand of NW_027362837.1, from coordinate 6,238,879 downwards.
TATTTGAAACTCTCCTGGGGTACCCTCACACATATTATTCCCTCATTTAATGGATATTTTCACCAAAAAGTGAAGTTTTCAAAAAGTCAGGAAATTGGCTGAAAACAACTTAATATCAGGGACTCATCGGGCAAATCACTCTAGAATTGAAATCGGAATGCTCACTGACATTTTCCCTTCTCCGAAAGTCTGAAAAATGATGGAAAAATGACTAAGTCCAAAAGAAATTTTTTAAAACTTTTTTCAATTTTACCCCCGTGGGATATATATTCTACCCACACACATTTGGAACTCTCCTGGGGTACCCTCACACATATTCCCTCATTTAATGGATATTTTCACCAAAAAGTGAAGTTTTCAAAAAGTCAGAAAATTGGCTGAAAACGACTTAATATTAAGGACTCATCGGGCGAATCACTCTAGAATTGAAATCGGAATGCTCACTGACATTTTCCCCCCTCCAAAAGTCTGAAAAATGATGAAAAAATGAGTAAGTCAAAAAAAAATTTTTTCAACTTTTTTCAATTTTACCCACGTGCGATATATATTCTACCCACACACATTTGGAACTCTCCTGGGGTACCCTCACACATATTATTCCCTCATTTAATGGATATTTTCACCAAAAAGTGAAGTTTTCAAAAAGTCAGAAAATTGGCGGAAAACGACTTAATATCAAGGACTCATCGGGTCAATCACTCTTGAATTGAAATCGGAATGCTCACTGACATTTTCCCCTCTCCAAAAGTCGGAAAAATGATGGAAAAATGACTAAGTCCAAAAAAATTTTTTTCAACTTTTTTCAATTTTACCCATGTGGGATATATATTCTACCCACACACATTTGGAACTCTCCTGGGGTACCCTCACACATATTATTCCCTCATTTAATGGATATTTTCACCAAAAAGTGAAGTTTTCAAAAAGTCAGAAAATTGGCTGAAAGCGACTTAATATCAAGGACTCATCGGGCGAGTTGCTCTGGAACTGAAATCGGAATGCTCACTGACATTTTCCCCCCTTCGAAAGTCTGAAAAATGATGGAAAAATGACTAAGTCCAAAAAAAATTTTTTAAAACTTTTTTCAATTTTACCCCCGTGGGATATATATTCTACCCACACACATTTCGAACTCTCCTGGGGTACCCTCACACATATTCCCTCATTTAATGGATATTTTCACCAAAAAGTGAAGTTTTCAAAAAGTCAGAAAATTGGCGGAAAACGACTTAATATCAAGGACTCATCGGGCGAATCGCTCTGGAACTGAAATCGGAATGCTCACTGACATTTTCTCCTCTCCGAAAGCCTGAAAAATGATGGAAAAATTACTAAGTCCAAAAAAATTTTTTTTTCAACTTTTTTCAATTTTACCCCCGTGGGATATATATTCTACCCACACATATTTGAAACTCTCCTGGGGTACCCTCACACATATTATTCCCTCATTTAATGGATATTTTCACCAAAAAGTGAAGTTTTCAAAAAGTCAGGAAATTGGCTGAAAACAACTTAATATCAAGGACTCATCGGGCAAATCACTCTAGAATTGAAATCGGAATGCTCACTGACATTTTCCCCTCTCCAAAAGTCTGAAAAATGATGGAAAATTGACCAAGTCAAAAAAATTTTTTTCAACTTTTTTCAATTTTACCCATGTGGGATATATTTTCTACCCACACACATTTGGAACTCTCCTGGGGTACCCTCACACATATTATTCCCTCATTTAATGGATATTTTCACTAAAAAGTGAAGTTTTCAAAAAGTTAGAAAATTGGCGGAAAACGACTTAATATCAAGGACTCATCGGGTGAATCGCTCTGGAACTGAAATCGGAATGCTCACTGACATTTTCTACTTTCCGAAAGTCTGAAAAATGATGGAAAAATTACTATGTCCAAAAAAAATTTTTTTGCAACTTTTTTCATTTTTACCCCCGTGGGGTATATATTCTACCCACAGATATTTGAAACTCTCCTGGGGTACCCTCACACTTATTATTCCCTCATTTAATGGATATTTTCACCAAAAAGTGAAGTTTTCAAAAAGTCAGAAAATTGGCTGAAAACAACTTAATATCAAGGACTCATCGGGCGAATCGCTCTGGAACTGAAATCGGAATGCTCACTGACATTTTCCCCTCTCCGAAAGTCTGAAAAATGATGGAAAAATTACTAAGTCCAAAAAAATTTATTTTTCAACTTTTTTCAATTTTACCCATGTATATTCTACCCACACACATTTGGAACTCTCCTGGGGTACCCTCACACATATTATTCCCTCATTTGATGAATATTTTCACCAAAAAATGAAGTTTTCAAGAAGTCAGAAAATTGGCTAAAAACTACTTAATATCAAGGACTCATCGGGCGAATCACTCTGTAACTGAAATCGGAATGCTCACTGACATTTTCCCCCCTTCGAAAGTCTGAAAAATTATGGAAAAATGACTAAGTCCAAAAAAAATTTTTTAAAACTTTTTTCAATTTTTACCCCCGTGGGATATATATTCTACCCACACACATTTGGAACTCTCCTGGGGTACCCTCACACATATTATTCCCTCATTTAATGGATATTTTCACCAAAAAGTGATATTTTCAAAAAGTCAGAAAATTGGCGGTAAAAGACTTATTATCAAGGACTCATCGGTTGAATTGCTCTGGAACTGAAATCGGAATGCTCACTGACATTTTCCCCTCTCCGAAAGTCTGAAAAATGATGGAAAAATGACTAAGTCCCCAAAAATTTTTTTGAAACTTTTTTCAATTTTACCCCCGTGGGATATATAGTCTACCCACACATATTTGAAACTCTCCTGGGGTACGCTCACACATATTATTCCCTCATTTAATGGATATTTTCACCAAAAAGTGAAGTTTTCAAAAAGTCAGAAAATTGGCTGAAAACAACTTAATATCAAGGACTCATCGGGCGAATCGCTCTGGAACTGAAATCGGAATGCTCACTGACATTTTCCCCTCTCCGAAAGTCTGAAAAATGATGGAAAAATGACTAAGTCCAAAAAAAATTTTTTTAAACTTTTTTCAATTTTACCCCCGTGGGATATATATTCTACCCACACACATTTGGAACTCTCCTGGGGTACCCTCACACATATTCCCTCATTTAATGGATATTTTCACCAAAAAGTGAAGTTTTCAAAAAGTCAGAAAATTGGCTGAAAACGACTTAATATCAAGGACTCATCGGGCGAATCACTCTAGAATTGAAATCGGAATGCTCACTGACATTTTCCCCTCTCCAAAAGTCTCAAAAATGATGGAAAAATAACCAAGTCAAAAAAAATTTTTTCAACTTTTTTCAATTTTACCCACGTGCGATATATATTCTACCCACACATATTTGAAACTCTCCTTTGGTACCCTCACACTTATTATTCCCTCATTTAATGGATATTTTCACCAAAGAGTGAAGTTTTCAAAAAGTCAGAAAATTGGCTGAAAACAACTTAATATCAAGGACTCATCGTGCGAATCGCTCTGGAACTGAAATCGGAATGCTCACTGACATTTTCCCCTCTCCGAAAGTCTGAAAAATGATGGAAAAATGACTAAGTCCAAAAAAATTATTTTTTCAACTTTTTTCAATTTTACCCCGTGGGATATATATTCTACCCACACATATTTGAAACTCTCCTTTGGTACCCTCACACTTATTATTCCCTCATTTAATGGATATTTTCACCAAAAAGTGAAGTTTTCAAAAAGTCAGAAAATTGGCTGAAAACAACTTAATATCAAGGACTCATCGGGCGAATCGCTCTGGAACTGAAATCGGAATGCTCACTGACATTTTCCCCTCTCCGAAAGTCTGAAAAATGATGGAAAAATGACTAAGTTCAAAAAAATTATTTTTTCAACTTTTTTCAATTTTACCCATGTGGGATATATATTCTACCCACACACATTTGGAACTCTCCTGGGGTACCCTCACACATATTATTCCCTCATTTGATGAATATTTTCACCAAAAAATGAAGTTTTCAAAAAGTCAGAAAATTATCTAAAAACCACTTAATATCAAGGAGTCATCGGGCGAATCGCTCTGGAACTGAAATCGGAATGCTCACTGACATTTTCCACTCTCCGAAAGTCTGAAAAATGATGGAAAAATGACTAAGTCCAAAAAAATTTTTTTGCAACTTTTTTCAATTTTACCCCCGTGGGATATATATTATACCCACACACATTTGGAACTCTCCTGGGGTACCCTCACACATATTCCCTCATTTAATGGATATTTTCACCAAAAAGTGAAGTTTTCAAAAAGTCAGAAAATTGGCTGAAAACGACTTAATATCAAGGACTCATCGGGCGAATCACTCTAGAATTGAAATCGGAATGCTCACTGACATTTTCCCCTCTCCAAAAGTCTGAAAAATGATGGAAAAATGACTAAGTCAAAAAAATTTTTTTTAACTTTTTTCAATTTTACCCACGTGCGATATATATTCTACCCACACACATTTGGAACTCTCCTGGGGTACCCTCACACATATTATTCCCTCATTTAATGGATATTTTCACCAAAAAGTGAAGTTTTCAAAAAGTCAGAAAATTGGCTGAAAGCGACTTAATATCAAGGACTCATCGGGCGAATTGCTCTGGAACTGAAATCGGAATGCTCACTGACATTTTCCCCCCTTCGAAAGTCTGAAAAATGATGGAAAAATGACTAAGTCCAAAAAAATTTTTTAAAACTTTTTTCAATTTTACCCCCGTGGGATATATATTCTACCCACACACATTTCGAACTCTCCTGGGGTACCCTCACACATATTCCCTCATTTAATGGATATTTTCACCAAAAAGTGAAGTTTTCAAAAAGTCAGAAAATTGGCGGAAAACGACTTAATATCAAGGACTCATCGGGCGAATCGCTCTGGAACTGAAATCGGAATGCTCACTGACATTTTCTCCTCTCCGAAAGCCTGAAAAATGATGGAAAAATTACTAAGTCCAAAAAAATTTTTTTTTCAACTTTTTTCAATTTTACCCCCGTGGGATATATATTCTACCCACACATATTTGAAACTCTCCTGGGGTACCCTCACACATATTATTCCCTCATTTAATGGATATTTTCACCAAAAAGTGAAGTTTTCAAAAAGTCAGGAAATTGGCTGAAAACAACTTAATATCAAGGACTCATCGGGCAAATCACTCTAGAATTGAAATCGGAATGCTCACTGACATTTTCCCCTCTCCAAAAGTCTGAAAAATTATGGAAAATTGACCAAGTCAAAAAAAATTTTTTCAACTTTTTTCAATTTTACCCATGTGGGATATATTTTCTACCCACACACATTTGGAACTCTCCTGGGGTACCCTCACACATATTATTCCCTCATTTAATGGATATTTTCACTAAAAAGTGAAGTTTTCAAAAAGTTAGAAAATTGGCGGAAAACGACTTAATATCAAGGACTCATCGGGTGAATCGCTCTGGAACTGAAATCGGAATGCTCACTGACATTTTCTACTCTCCGAAAGTCTGAAAAATGATGGAAAAATTACTATGTCCAAAAAAAATTTTTTTGTAACTTTTTTCATTTTTACCCCCGTGGGGTATATATTCTACCCACAGATATTTGAAACTCTCCTGGGGTACCCTCACACTTATTATTCCCTCATTTAATGGATATTTTCACCAAAAAGTGAAGTTTTCAAAAAGTCAGAAAATTGGCTGAAAACAACTTAATATCAAGGACTCATCGGGCGAATCGCTCTGGAACTGAAATCGGAATGCTCACTGACATTTTCCCCTCTCCGAAAGTCTGAAAAATGATGGAAAAATGACTAATTCCCAAAAAAAATTTTTAAAACTTTTTTCAATTTTACCCCCGTGGGATATATATTCTACCCACACACATTTGGAACTCTCCTGGGGTACCCTCACACATATTATTCCCTCATTTGATGAATATTTTCACCAAAAAATGAAGTTTTCAAGAAGTCAGAAAATTGGCTAAAAACTACTTAATATCAAGGACTCATCGGGCGAATCACTCTGTAACTGAAATTGGAATGCTCACTGACATTTTCCCCCCTTCGAAAGTCTGAAAAATTATGGAAAAATGACTAAGTCCAAAAAAAATTTTTTAAAACTTTTTTCAATTTTACCCCCGTAGGATATATATTCTACCCACACACATTTCGAACTCTCCTGGGGTACCCTCACACATATTCCCTCATTTAATGGATATTTTCACCAAAAAGTGAAGTTTTCAAAAAGTCAGAAAATTGGCGGAAAACGACTTAATATCAAGGACTCATCGGGCGAATCGCTCTGGAACTGAAATCGGAATGCTCACTGACATTTTCTCCTCTCCGAAAGCCTGAAAAATGATGGAAAAATTACTAAGTCCAAAAAAATTTTTTTTTCAACTTTTTTCAATTTTACCCCCGTGGGATATATATTCTACCCACACATATTTGAAACTCTCCTGGGGTACCCTCACACATATTATTCCCTCATTTAATGGATATTTTCACCAAAAAGTGAAGTTTTCAAAAAGTCAGGAAATTGGCTGAAAACAACTTAATATCAAGGACTCATCGGGCAAATCACTCTAGAATTGAAATCGGAATGCTCACTGACATTTTCCCCTCTCCAAAAGTCTGAAAAATGATGGAAAATTGACCAAGTCAAAAAAAATTTTTTCAACTTTTTTCAATTTTACCCATGTGGGATATATTTTCTACCCACACACATTTGGAACTCTCCTGGGGTACCCTCACACATATTATTCCCTCATTTAATGGATATTTTCACTAAAAAGTGAAGTTTTCAAAAAGTTAGAAAATTGGCGGAAAACGACTTAATATCAAGGACTCATCGGGTGAATCGCTCTGGAACTGAAATCGGAATGCTCACTGACATTTTCTACTCTCCGAAAGTCTGAAAAATGATGGAAAAATTACTATGTCCAAAAAAAATTTTTTTGTAACTTTTTTCATTTTTACCCCCGTGGGGTATATATTCTTCCCACAGATATTTGAAACTCTCCTGGGGTACCCTCACACTTATTATTCCCTCATTTAATGGATATTTTCACCAAAAAGTGAAGTTTTCAAAAAGTCAGAAAATTGGCTGAAAACAACTTAATATCAAGGACTCATCGGGCGAATCGCTCTGGAACTGAAATCGGAATGCTCACTGACATTTTCCCCTCTCCGAAAGTCTGAAAAATGATGGAAAAATGACTAATTCCCAAAAAAAATTTTTAAAACTTTTTTCAATTTTACCCCCGTGGGATATATATTCTACCCACACACATTTGGAACTCTCCTGGGGTACCCTCACACATATTATTCCCTCATTTGATGAATATTTTCACCAAAAAATGAAGTTTTCAAGAAGTCAGAAAATTGGCTAAAAACTACTTAATATCAAGGACTCATCGGGCGAATCACTCTGTAACTGAAATCGGAATGCTCACTGACATTTTCCCCCCTTCGAAAGTCTGAAAAATTATGGAAAAATGACTAAGTCCAAAAAAAATTTTTTAAAACTTTTTTCAATTTTTACCCCCGTGGGATATATATTCTACCCACACACATTTGGAACTCTCCTGGGGTACCCTCACACATATTATTCCCTCATTTAATGGATATTTTCACCAAAAAGTGATATTTTCAAAAAGTCAGAAAATTGGCGGTAAAAGACTTATTATCAAGGACTCATCGGTAGTGTTGAGCATTCCGATACTGAAATATCGGGTATCGGCCGATATTCACTGTATCGGAATTCCGATACTTAATTCCGATACTTTTATAATATCGAATACCGGAATCGGAAGTTCCCATAATGCCTGCGCTCTGCAGTGTCTGTGAAGGATGACAAGCTGGATGGCAGCGCTCAGCTGCGATCCAGCTTGTCATCAGAATGCCATCCCAGCGTGGGAGAATTCTCCTGATTGTTTAAAAGCCGGCGCGCGGTAAAAAGCCGCCGGCTTTTAAACAATCACGCAGCCCCATACTGCTTCCCCGCAGCCTCCCACCCCGATCCTCCGCTCCCCTCGCCACCTCCAATCCCAATCGTAAATTAGGACCGGGCGGGGAGCGCAGCACCAAGGAGCGAAGGACCCGGGCGGGGAAGCCGGCAGTGAAAAGACTTCACCGCCGGCTTTCCCGTTCTGTGCTGCGCTTTCCCGCCGGTTATTTCAAATGAACAGCTGAGGTATCAGGTGATGCCGATCAGCTGTTCATTTGAAGTAGCCGCGGTGCCCTCAGAGGGTTCATGTGAGTTCATGCTTGACTGCATGAACTCACATGAACTTTCCCACGGCCGCACAGGTCAGCCTCACCTCCCAGACCCGTCATGATTAGTGTGTGTGCGGGGTGTGTGTGTGTGCGGGGTGTGTGTGTGTGCGGGGTGTGTGTGTGTGCGGGGTGTGTGTGTGTGCGGGTGTGTGTGTGTGCGGGGTGTGTGTGTGTGCGGGGTGTGTGTGCGGGTGTGTGTGCGGGGTGTGTGTGTGCGGGTGTGTGTGTGCGGGTGTGTGTGTGCGGGTGTGTGTGCGGGCAGACATAGGCCGATGTGACACTACTACTCCCATCGGCCTATGTCTGTCCCCCGTCCACTCCTGCCAGCAGGATCAGCTCGATGGGAGCAGTAGTTCCCATCAGCCTGATCCTGCTATTTAAATTGCCCTACTGTGTCCCCAATAAATTTTAAATACATGTCATTGGTGGCCAGTGGTTACCTAAAAGAAATTAGTTCATACATTACCTGTCCCCGCCGATCGCCACCTAAAATAAAGTAAAAAATAAAAAACTACACCTATAGTCACCTACACACCTAATTCCCCGAAGCCATCGATCTCCTGTAATAAAATATAAAATAATAAACCACAACCTTATCCTTACCCCTCCGTAGTAGTCCACGAGTGTCCCACGAAGATCTCCAGTTCAGAGCAGCCACATAGAATGTGACCGCTCTGAACCGCTGCCGCCGCTAGAATGACGGGGCCGTAAGGGTTCACCGGAGTTCAGGCAGCGCTGCTCCGGTTAGCTCCTTTACGGCACTGCTGTATCGTGAGAAATTCCCACGGTACAGCACTGCCGTAAAGGAGGTCTCCGGAGCTGCGCTGCCTGAATGCACTCCGGTGACCTCAGTCAGTGGCTCCCGCTGCCGGGAGCGGACGTGTTCCCGGCAGCGTGAGCTTACAGCAGCCATGCACAGCTGTCACCATCTCCAGATGTGACAGCTGTGCATGGGAGATCAGCGCAGGAACGTGGACAGGTAACTATTTTTTTTTTAGTAAACTAAGAATTAAATAAAATGGTGTTTTATTTCAAATAAATTATTTTTTTCTGGGTGTAGTGTGTTTTTTCTTTTTAACACTTTGTAGGTTAGTAATGGGGGTGTCATATAGACGGCCATCATTACTAACCTGGGCTTCATGGCAGCTGGCGCTGACATGAACCCCACCACTATTACCCCCTGCCACCGCACCAGGGCAGCGTGGAAGAGCGAGGCTAAGTGCCAGAATTGGCGCATCCTATGGATGCGCCATTTCTGGGGCGGCTGACGGCTGGTGTTTCTAGCCTGGGAGGGGGCCAATATTCATGGCACCCTTCCTGAGCTATTAATATCAGCCCCCAGCTGTCTGCCTAGCCTTTGCTAGCTATTAAAATAGAGGGGACCCCACGTCATTTTTTTTTGGGGGGTCCCCCATTTTAATAGCTAGTAAAGGCTAGGTATTCAGCTGGGGGCTGATATTAGTAGCCTGGGAAGCTCCGTGGGTTTTACCCCCTTCCCAGGCTTCAAACATCTGCCCCAGCCGTCTGCTTAACCTCCGCTAGAGACTAAAATTATGGGGGATCCCACGCCATTTTTTTTTTAAATAAATCCTTTATTTTAACACTAAATGACATTTGAGGACTTAATAAAGATGCAGTCCCTAAATTATTATTTATTTTTTAATAAATTTTTCCCAAAACTTTTGACGTGGGCTTCGCCATATTTTTGTATGCCAGCCAGGTACAGCATCCAGCTTCTATGAACGCGCCATTTTCCGGGGCGGCCGCGGACTGCAATTTTCAGCGGGGGGGGGGAGGGCAAAAAGCTTGGGCCTCCCTGCGCTGCAGATTCCATCCCCCAGCTGCCTAGTTGTACCTGGCTGGACACAAAAATAGGGAGAAGCTCCACGTTTTTTTTTTTTTAATTATTTCATGAAATTCATGGAATAATTAAGAAAAAAAGGGCTTCCCTATATTGTTGTGTCCGGCTAGGTACAAATAGGCAGCTGGTGGTTGGGGGCAGCCCGTTCCTGCCTGCTGTACCTGGCTGGACACAAATATAGTGTGAAGCCCCACGTCAATTTTTTTTTAATTATTTCAGGAAATTCATGAAATAATTAAAAAAAAATTATGTGGGGCTTCGCCCTATAATTGTGTCCAGCCAGGTACAGCAGGCAGGAACGGGCTGCCCCCAACCACCAGCTGCCTATTTGTACCTAGCCGGACACAACAATATAGGGAAGCCCTTTTTTTCTTAATTATTCCATGAATTTCATGAAATAATTAAAAAAAAAAATGTGTGGCGCTTCGCCCTATTTTTGTGTCCAGCCAGGTACAACTAGGCAGCTGGGGGCTGGAATCTGCAGCGCAGGGAGACCCAAGCTTTCTGGGTCCCACCCGCTGCAAATTGCAGTCCGCAGCCGCCCCGGAAAATGGCGCGTTCATAGAAGCGCCATCTTCTGGCGCTGTACCCAACTCATCCAGGGCCCTGGTGCGGTGGCTCACTGGGTAATAAAGGGGTTAAGGCCAGCTTGGCATTATCCGCTGGCCCTAAGCCCGAAATTCATGGGGTCACGCCAATATTAGACATGACCGCCATGAATTTCTAGTAAAGTATTTAAAAAAAACACAAACACCCAGAAAAAAGTCCTTTAATTGAAATAAAGACACAATTCTTTATTGTTCTAAATTAAACCATACTTACCGCCACACCCATTCCAGCTGAAGCCAACGATCTCCTGCAATAAAAGTAAAATAATAAAGCAACCTCATCCTTACCTTTCCATGGTTCCCAGGACAGCTTCAGCTCTGCTACATCGAGATGACAGGCTGGACCGCAGCAGAACGCTGCCATCCAGCCTGTCATCCCGCGGACACTGAGAAGCGCAGGCATGCTTGCGCTCCTCAGTGTCTTTCTGTGACGTCATCCAGATGAGCCGAGGTCATGTCCAATGAACTCAGCTCACCTCATGCACGTCACTGACAGCGTGGGAAAATTCTCCTGCACTCAGCGCTTCAGCGTGAGAATTCTCCCACGCTGTCAGTGACGTGCATGAGGTGCGCCGAGTTCATGGGACATGACCTCACCTCATGCACGTCACTGACAGCGTGGGAAAATTCTCACGCTGAAGCGCTGAGTGCAGGAGAATTCTCCCACGCTGTCAGTGACGTACATGAGGTGAGCCGAGTTCATTGTCGGCTCATCTGGATGCCGTCACAGCCAGACACTGAGGAGTGGAAGTATGCCTGCGCTTCTCAGTGTCTGCGGGATGACAGGCTGGATGGCAGCGTTCTGCTGCGGTCCAGCCTGTCATCTCGATGTAGCAGAGCTGGAGCCGTCGTGGGAGCCATGGAAAGGTAAGGATGAGGTTGCTTTATTATTTTTCTTTTATTGCAGGAGATCGTTGGCTTCAGCTGGAATGGGCGTGATGGTAAGTATGGTTTAATTTAGAACAATAAAGAATTGTGTGTTTATTTCAATTAAAGGACTTTTTTCTGGGTGTTTGTGTTTTTTTTAAATACTTTACTAGAAATTCATGGTGGTCATGTCTAATATTGGCGTGACCCCATGAATTTCGGGCTTAGGGCCAGCTGATAATGCCAAGCTGGCCTTAACCCCTTTATTACCCAGTGAGCCACCGCATCAGGGCCCTGGATGAGTTGGGTACAGCGCCAGAAGATGGCGCTTCTATGAACGCGCCATTTTCCGGGGCGGCTGCGGACTGCAATTTGCAGCGGGTGGGGCCCAGAAAGCTTGGGCCTCCCTGCGCTGCAGATTCCAGCCCCCAGCTGCCTAGTTGTACCTGGCTGGACACAAAAATAGGGCGAAGCTCCACGTTTTTTTTTTTTTAAATTCATGAAATTCATGGAATAATTCAGAAAAAAAGGGCTTCCCTATATTGTTGTGTCCGGCTAGGTACAAATAGGCTGCTGGTGGTTGGGGGCAGCCCGTTCCTGCCTGCTGTACCTGACTGGACACAAATATAGGGCGAAGCCCCACATCAATTTTTTTAAATTATTTCATGAATTTCCTGAAATGATTTAAAAAAAATTGACGTGGGGCTTCGCACTATATTTGTGTCCAGCCAGGTACAGCAGGCAGGAACGGGCTGCCCCCAACCACCAGCTGCCTATTTGTACCTGGTTGGACACAACAATATAGGGAAGCCCTTTTTTTCTTAATTATTTCATGAATTTCATGAAATAATTAAAAAAAAAAAATACGTGAAGCTTCTCCCTATTTTTGTGTCCAGCCAGGTACAACTAGGCAGCTGGGGGATGGAATCTGCAGCGCAGGGAGGCCCAAGCTTTCTGCCCCCCCCCCTCCCCCCGCTGAAAATTGCAGTGCGCAGCCACCCCGGAAAATGGCGCGTTCATAGAAGCTGGATGCTGTACCTGGCTGGCATACAAAAATATGGCGAAGCCCACGTCAAAAGTTTTGGGAAAAATTAATTAAAAAATAAATAATAATTTAGGGACTGCATCTTTATTAACTCCTCAAATGTCATTTAGTGTTAAAATAAAGGACTTATTTTAAAAAAAATTGACGTGGGGCTTCGCCCTATATTTGTGTCCAGCCAGGTACAGCAGGCAGGAACAGGCTGCCCCCAACCACCAGCTGCCTATTTGTACCTGGCCGGACACAACAATATAGGGAAGCCCTTTTTTAAAAAAATTATTTCATGAAATAATTAAAAAAAAATTGACGTGGGGCTTCGCACTATATTTGTGTCCAGCCAGGTACAGCAGGCAGGAATGGGCTGCCCCCAACCACCAGCTGCCTATTTGTACCTGGTTGGACACAACAATATAGGGAAGCCCTTTTTTTCTTAATTATTCCATGAATTTCATGAAATAATTTTAAAAAAAAATGCGTGGGGCTTCGCCCTATTTTTGTGCCCAGCCAGATACAACTAGGCAGCTGGGGGCTGGAATCCGCAGCGCAGGGAGACCCAAGCTTTCTGGGCCACCCCCGCTGCAAATTGCAGTCCGCAGCCGCCCCAGAAAATGGCGCGTTCATAGAAGCGCCATCTTCTGGCGCTGTACCCAACTCATCCAGGGCCCTGGTGCGGTGGCTCACTGGGTAATAAAGGGGTTAAGGCCAGCTTGGCATTATCAGCTGGCCCTAAGCCCAAAATTCATGGGGTCACGCCAATATTAGACATGACCACCATGAATTTCTAGTAAAGTATTTAAAAAAACACAACACCCAGAAAAAAGTCCTTTAATTGAAATAAACACACAATTCTTTATTGTTCTAAATTAAACCATACTTACCACCACGCCCATTCCAGCTGAAGCCAACGATCTCCTGCAATAAAAGTAAAATAATAAAGCAACCTCATCCTTACCTTTCCATGGCTCCCACGACAGCTTCAGCTCTGCTACATCGAGATGACAGGCTGGACCGCAGCAGAACGCTGCCATCCATCCTGTCATCCCGCAGACACTGAGAAGCGCAGGCATACTTCCACTCCTCAGTGTCTGGCTGTGACGGCATCCAGATGAGCCGAGGTCATGTCCAATGAACTCCGCTCACTTCATGTACGTCACTGACAGCGTGGGAAAATTCTCCTGCACTCAGCACTTCAGCGTGAGAATTTTCCCACGCTGTCAGTGACGTGCATGAGGTGAGCTGAGTTCATTGGACATGACCTCACCTCATGTATGTCACTGACAGCGTGGGAGAATTCTCACGCTGAAGCGCTGAGTGCAGGAGAATTTTCCCACGCTGTCAGTGACGTGCATGAGGTGAGCTGAGTTCATTGGACATGAACTCGGCTCATCTGGATGACGTCACAGAGAGACACTGAGGAGCGCAAGCATGCCTGCGCTTCTCAGTGTCTGCGGGATGACAGGCTGGATGGCAGCTTTCTGCTGCGGTCCAGCCTGTCATCTCGATGTAGCAGAGCTGGAGCTGTCCTGGGAACCATCGAAAGGTAAGGATGAGGTTGCTTTATTATTTTTCTTTTATTGCAGGAGATCGTTGGCTTCAGCTGGAATGGGCGTGATGGTAAGTATGGTTTAATTTAGAACAATAAAGAATTGTGTCTTTATTTCAATTAAAGGACTTTACTCTGGGTGTTTGTGTTTTCTTTTAACTTTGACTATGGGGTTAGTAATGGGGGTGTCTTATAGACGCCTCTCCATTACTAACCTGGGCTTGATGTCAGCTGGCATTATAAGCTGACATCAACCCCAACCCTATTACCCCACTGCCACCGCACCAGGGCAGCGTGGAAGAGCGAGGCTAAGTGCCAGAATTGGCGCATCCTATGGATGCGCCATTTCTGGGGCGGCTGACGGCTGGTGTTTCTAGCCTGGGAGGGGGCCAATATTCATGGCTCCCTTCCTGGGCTATTAATATCAGCCCCCAGCTGTCTGCCTAGCCTGTGCTAGCTATTAAATTAGGGGGGACCCCACGTCATTTTTTTGGGGGGGTCCCCCATTTTAATAGCTAGTAAAGGCTAGGTATTCAGCTGGGGGCTGATATTAGTAGCCTGGGAAGCTCCGTGGGTATTACCCCCTTCCCAGGCTTCAAACATTTGCCCCAGCTGTCTGCTTAACCTCCGCTAGAGCCTAAAATTAAGGGGAACCCCACGCCAATTTTTTTTTAAATAAATCCTTTATTTTAACACTAAATGACAAGTACAGTAATCAACACTGTCACTGTACTTCATATATATGTGACTGACATGTTTCTATCTATCTAATCTATGTGTGATTCTCTATTCCTTCTATTCTAAATTGTCGGGTACAGATGCTGAATTGCCGGCCGGCTTTCTTAAAGAGACGGTGCATGAAAACACTATTATTTTTTTAAATAAATCCTTTACACTAAATGACAAGTTCTGTAAGCAACACTGTCACTGTACTTCTTATATATGTGACTGACATGTTTCTATCTATCTAATCTATGTGTGAAGCTCTATTCTGTCTGTTATAAATTGTCGGGTACAGATGCTGAATTGCCGGCCGGCTTTTTTAAAGAGACGGTGCACGAAAACACTAATATTTTTTTTAATAAATCCTTTACACTAAATGACAAGTACAGTAAGCAACACTGTCACTGTACTTCATATATATGTGACTGACATGTTTCTATCTATCTAATCTATGTGTGAAGCTCTATTCTTTCTGTTGTAAATTGTCGGGTACCGGTGAATGCCGCTGATGAATTGCCGGCTTTTCATGTCATTCTACATTATTCTTAGTTGTTTTACTTCATGTAGAATTAACCTACAAGGAAAGAAAGGGTTTATTTTCATTCCGATATTTGTGTCCCATTGACTTGCATTGGTTTCCGGTATCGGAATCGGCGATATCCGATACTTTTTGGGTATCGGCCCGATCCAATCCGATACGATATTTCCTGATATCGGAAGGTATCGCTCAACACTACTCATCGGTTGAATCGCTCTGGAACTGAAATCGGAATGCTCACTGACATTTTCCCCTCTCCGAAAGTCTGAAAAATGATGGAAAAATGACTAAGTCCCCAAAAATTTTTTTGAAACTTTTTTCAATTTTACCCCCGTGGGATATATAGTCTACCCACACATATTTGAAACTCTCCTGGGGTACGCTCACACATATTATTCCCTCATTTAATGGATATTTTCACCAAAAAGTGAAGTTTTCAAAAAGTCAGAAAATTGGCTGAAAACAACTTAATATCAAGGACTCATCGGGCGAATCGCTCTGGAACTGAAATCGGAATGCTCACTGACATTTTCCCCTCTCCGAAAGTCTGAAAAATGATGGAAAAATGACTAAGTCCAAAAAAAATTTTTTTAAACTTTTTTCAATTTTACCCCCGTGGGATATATATTCTACCCACACACATTTGGAACTCTCCTGGGGTACCCTCACACATATTCCCTCATTTAATGGATATTTTCACCAAAAAGTGAAGTTTTCAAAAAGTCAGAAAATTGGCTGAAAACGACTTAATATCAAGGACTCATCGGGCGAATCACTCTAGAATTGAAATCGGAATGCTCACTGACATTTTCCCCTCTCCAAAAGTCTCAAAAATGATGGAAAAATAACCAAGTCAAAAAAAATTTTTTCAACTTTTTTCAATTTTACCCACGTGCGATATATATTCTACCCACACATATTTGAAACTCTCCTTTGGTACCCTCACACTTATTATTCCCTCATTTAATGGATATTTTCACCAAAGAGTGAAGTTTTCAAAAAGTCAGAAAATTGGCTGAAAACAACTTAATATCAAGGACTCATCGTGCGAATCGCTCTGGAACTGAAATTGGAATGCTCACTGACATTTTCCCCTCTCCGAAAGTCTGAAAAATGATGGAAAAATGACTAAGTCCAAAAAAATTATTTTTTCAACTTTTTTCAATTTTACCCCGTGGGATATATATTCTACCCACACATATTTGAAACTCTCCTTTGGTACCCTCACACTTATTATTCCCTCATTTAATGGATATTTTCACCAAAAAGTGAAGTTTTCAAAAAGTCAGAAAATTGGCTGAAAACAACTTAATATCAAGGACTCATCGGGCGAATCGCTCTGGAACTGAAATCGGAATGCTCACTGACATTTTCCCCTCTCCGAAAGTCTGAAAAATGATGGAAAAATGACTAAGTTCAAAAAAATTATTTTTTCAACTTTTTTCAATTTTACCCATGTGGGATATATATTCTACCCACACACATTTGGAACTCTCCTGGGGTACCCTCACACATATTATTCCCTCATTTGATGAATATTTTCACCAAAAAATGAAGTTTTCAAAAAGTCAGAAAATTATCTAAAAACCACTTAATATCAAGGAGTCATCGGGCGAATCGCTCTGGAACTGAAATCGGAATGCTCACTGACATTTTCCACTCTCCGAAAGTCTGAAAAATGATGGAAAAATGACTAAGTCCAAAAAAATTTTTTTGCAACTTTTTTCAATTTTACCCCCGTGGGATATATATTATACCCACACACATTTGGAACTCTCCTGGGGTACCCTCACACATATTCCCTCATTTAATGGATATTTTCACCAAAAAGTGAAGTTTTCAAAAAGTCAGAAAATTGGCTGAAAACGACTTAATATCAAGGACTCATCGGGCGAATCACTCTAGAATTGAAATCGGAATGCTCACTGACATTTTCCCCTCTCCAAAAGTCTGAAAAATGATGGAAAAATGACTAAGTCAAAAAAATTTTTTTTAACTTTTTTCAATTTTACCCACGTGCGATATATATTCTACCCACACACATTTGGAACTCTCCTGGGGTACCCTCACACATATTATTCCCTCATTTAATGGATATTTTCACCAAAAAGTGAAGTTTTCAAAAAGTCAGAAAATTGGCTGAAAGCGACTTAATATCAAGGACTCATCGGGCGAATTGCTCTGGAACTGAAATCGGAATGCTCACTGACATTTTCCCCCCTTCGAAAGTCTGAAAAATGATGGAAAAATGACTAAGTCCAAAAAAATTTTTTAAAACTTTTTTCAATTTTACCCCCGTGGGATATATATTCTACCCACACACATTTCGAACTCTCCTGGGGTACCCTCACACATATTCCCTCATTTAATGGATATTTTCACCAAAAAGTGAAGTTTTCAAAAAGTCAGAAAATTGGCGGAAAACGACTTAATATCAAGGACTCATCGGGCGAATCGCTCTGGAACTGAAATCGGAATGCTCACTGACATTTTCTCCTCTCCGAAAGCCTGAAAAATGATGGAAAAATTACTAAGTCCAAAAAAATTTTTTTTTCAACTTTTTTCAATTTTACCCCCGTGGGATATATATTCTACCCACACATATTTCAAACTCTCCTGGGGTACCCTCACACATATTATTCCCTCATTTAATGGATATTTTCACCAAAAAGTGAAGTTTTCAAAAAGTCAGGAAATTGGCTGAAAACAACTTAATATCAAGGACTCATCGGGCAAATCACTCTAGAATTGAAATCGGAATGCTCACTGACATTTTCCCCTCTCCAAAAGTCTGAAAAATTATGGAAAATTGACCAAGTCAAAAAAAATTTTTTCAACTTTTTTCAATTTTACCCATGTGGGATATATTTTCTACCCACACACATTTGGAACTCTCCTGGGGTACCCTCACACATATTATTCCCTCATTTAATGGATATTTTCACTAAAAAGTGAAGTTTTCAAAAAGTTAGAAAATTGGCGGAAAACGACTTAATATCAAGGACTCATCGGGTGAATCGCTCTGGAACTGAAATCGGAATGCTCACTGACATTTTCTACTCTCCGAAAGTCTGAAAAATGATGGAAAAATTACTATGTCCAAAAAAAATTTTTTTGTAACTTTTTTCATTTTTACCCCCGTGGGGTATATATTCTACCCACAGATATTTGAAACTCTCCTGGGGTACCCTCACACTTATTATTCCCTCATTTAATGGATATTTTCACCAAAAAGTGAAGTTTTCAAAAAGTCAGAAAATTGGCTGAAAACAACTTAATATCAAGGACTCATCGGGCGAATCGCTCTGGAACTGAAATCGGAATGCTCACTGACATTTTCCCCTCTCCGAAAGTCTGAAAAATGATGGAAAAATGACTAATTCCCAAAAAAAATTTTTAAAACTTTTTTCAATTTTACCCCCGTGGGATATATATTCTACCCACACACATTTGGAACTCTCCTGGGGTACCCTCACACATATTATTCCCTCATTTGATGAATATTTTCACCAAAAAATGAAGTTTTCAAGAAGTCAGAAAATTGGCTAAAAACTACTTAATATCAAGGACTCATCGGGCGAATCACTCTGTAACTGAAATTGGAATGCTCACTGACATTTTCCCCCCTTCGAAAGTCTGAAAAATTATGGAAAAATGACTAAGTCCAAAAAAAATTTTTTAAAACTTTTTTCAATTTTACCCCCGTGGGATATATATTCTACCCACACACATTTCGAACTCTCCTGGGGTACCCTCACACATATTCCCTCATTTAATGGATATTTTCACCAAAAAGTGAAGTTTTCAAAAAGTCAGAAAATTGGCGGAAAACGACTTAATATCAAGGACTCATCGGGCGAATCGCTCTGGAACTGAAATCGGAATGCTCACTGACATTTTCTCCTCTCCGAAAGCCTGAAAAATGATGGAAAAATTACTAAGTCCAAAAAAATTTTTTTTTCAACTTTTTTCAATTTTACCCCCGTGGGATATATATTCTACCCACACATATTTGAAACTCTCCTGGGGTACCCTCACACATATTATTCCCTCATTTAATGGATATTTTCACCAAAAAGTGAAGTTTTCAAAAAGTCAGGAAATTGGCTGAAAACAACTTAATATCAAGGACTCATCGGGCAAATCACTCTAGAATTGAAATCGGAATGCTCACTGACATTTTCCCCTCTCCAAAAGTCTGAAAAATTATGGAAAATTGACCAAGTCAAAAAAAATTTTTTCAACTTTTTTCAATTTTACCCATGTGGGATATATTTTCTACCCACACACATTTGGAACTCTCCTGGGGTACCCTCACACATATTATTCCCTCATTTAATGGATATTTTCACTAAAAAGTGAAGTTTTCAAAAAGTTAGAAAATTGGCGGAAAACGACTTAATATCAAGGACTCATCGGGTGAATCGCTCTGGAACTGAAATCGGAATGCTCACTGACATTTTCTACTCTCCGAAAGTCTGAAAAATGATGGAAAAATTACTATGTCCAAAAAAAATTTTTTTGTAACTTTTTTCATTTTTACCCCCGTGGGGTATATATTCTACCCACAGATATTTGAAACTCTCCTGGGGTACCCTCACACTTATTATTCCCTCATTTAATGGATATTTTCACCAAAAAGTGAAGTTTTCAAAAAGTCAGAAAATTGGCTGAAAACAACTTAATATCAAGGACTCATCGGGCGAATCGCTCTGGAACTGAAATCGGAATGCTCACTGACATTTTCCCCTCTCCGAAAGTCTGAAAAATGATGGAAAAATGACTAATTCCCAAAAAAAATTTTTAAAACTTTTTTCAATTTTACCCCCGTGGGATATATATTCTACCCACACACATTTGGAACTCTCCTGGGGTACCCTCACACATATTATTCCCTCATTTGATGAATATTTTCACCAAAAAATGAAGTTTTCAAGAAGTCAGAAAATTGGCTAAAAACTACTTAATATCAAGGACTCATCGGGCGAATCACTCTGTAACTGAAATCGGAATGCTCACTGACATTTTCCCCCCTTCGAAAGTCTGAAAAATTATGGAAAAATGACTAAGTCCAAAAAAAATTTTTTAAAACTTTTTTCAATTTTTACCCCCGTGGGATATATATTCTACCCACACACATTTGGAACTCTCCTGGGGTACCCTCACACATATTATTCCCTCATTTAATGGATATTTTCACCAAAAAGTGATATTTTCAAAAAGTCAGAAAATTGGCGGTAAACGACTTATTATCAAGGACTCATCGGTTGAATCGCTCTGGAACTGAAATCGGAATGCTCACTGACATTTTCCCCTCTCCGAAAGTCTGAAAAATGATGGAAAAATGACTAAGTCCCAAAAAATTTTTTTGAAACTTTTTTCAATTTTACCCCCGTGGGATATATATTCTACCCACACATATTTGAAACTCTCCTGGGGTACCCTCACACATATTATTCCCTCATTTGATGAATATTTTCACCAAAAAGTGAAGCTTTCAAAAAGTCAGAAAATTGGCTGAAAATGACTTAATATCAAGGACTCATCGGGCGAATCGCTCTGGAACTGAAATCGGAATGCTCACTGACATTTTCTCCTCTCCGAAAGTCTGAAAAATGATGGAAAAATTACTTTGTCCAAAAAAAATTTTTTTTCAACTTTTTTCAATTTTACCCCCGTGGGATATATATTATACCCACACACATTTGGAACTCTCCTGGGGTACACTCACACATATTATTCCCTCATTTAATGGATATTTTCACCAAAAAGAGAAGTTTTCAAAAAGTCAGAAAATTGGCTGAAAACGACTTAATATCAAGGACTCATCGGGCGAATCGCTCTGGAACTGAAATCGGAATGCTCACTTACATTTTCCCCTCTCCGAAAGTCTGAAAAATGATGGAAAAATAACTAAGTCCAAAAAATTTTTTTTTAAACTTTTTTCAATTTTACCCCTGTGGGATATACATTCTACCCACACGCATTTGGAACTCTCCTGGGGTACCCTCACACATATTCCCTCATTTAATGGATATTTTCACCAAAAAGTGAAGTTTTCAAAAAGTTAGAAAATTGGCTGAAAACGACTTAATATCAAGGACTCATCGGGCGAATCACTCTAGAATTGAAATCGGAATGCTCACTGACATTTTCCCCTCTCCAAAAGTCTGAAAAATGATGGAAAAATGACTAAGTAAAAAAAAAATGTTTAAACTTTTTTCAATTTTACCCACGTGCGATATATATTCTACCAACACACATTTGGAACTCTCCTGGGGTACCCTCACACATATTATTCCCTCATTTAATGGATATTTTCACCAAAAAGTGAAGTTTTCAAAAAGTCAGAAAATTGGCGGAAAACGACTTAATATCAAGGATTCATCGGGCCAATCACTCTAGAATTGAAAGCGGAATGCTCACTGACATTTTCCCCTCTCCAAAAGTCTGAAAAATGATGGAAAAATGACTAAGTCAAAAAAATTTTTTTTAACTTTTTTCAATTTTACCCACGTGCGATATATATTCTACCCACACACATTTGGAACTCTCCTGGGGTACCCTCACACATATTATTCCCTCATTTAATGGATATTTTCACCAAAAAGTGAAGTTTTCAAAAATTCAGAAAATTGGCTGAAAATGACTTAATATCAAGGACTCATCCGACGAATCGCTCTGGAACTGAAATCGGAATGCTTACTGACATTTTCCACTCTCCGAAAGTCTGAAAAATGATGGAAAAATGACTAAGTCCAAAAAAATTTTTTTGAAACTTTTTTCAATTTTACCCATGTGGGATATATATTCTACCCACACACATTTGGAACTCTCCTGGGGTACCCTCACACATATTATTCCCTCATTTGATGAATATTTTCACCAAAAAGTGAAGTTTTCTAAATGTCAGAAAATTGGCTGAAAATGACTTAATATCAAGGACTCATCGGGTGAATCGCTCTGGAACTGAAATCGGAATGCTCACTGACATTTTCCTCTCTCCAAAACTCTGAAAAATGATGGAAAAATGAATGTCAAAAAAAATTTTTTTAAA
Source organism: Phyllobates terribilis (assembly GCF_046119375.1). Taxonomy (NCBI): domain Eukaryota; kingdom Metazoa; phylum Chordata; class Amphibia; order Anura; family Dendrobatidae; genus Phyllobates; species Phyllobates terribilis. The sequence goes on along the minus strand of NW_027362837.1, from coordinate 6,216,349 downwards.
ACTTTTTTCAATTTTACCCCTGTGGGATAAATATTCTACCCACACACATTTGGAACTCTGCTGGGGTACCCTCGCACATATTATTCCCTCATTTAATGTATATTTTCACCAAAGAGTGAAGTTTTCAAAAAGTCCGAAAATTGGCTGAAAACGACTTAATATCAAGGGCTCATCGGGCGAATCACTCTGGAATTGAAATCGGAATGCTCACTGGCATTTTCCCCTCTCCGAAAGTCTGAAAAATGATGGAAAAATGACTAAGTCCCAAAAATTTTTCTTCAATTTTACTCCCGTGGGAAATATATTCTACCCACAAACATTTGGAACTCACCTGGGGTACCCTCACACATATTATTCCCTCATTTAATGGATATTTTCACCAAAAAGTGAAGTTTTCAAAAAGTCAGAAAATTGGCTGAAAACGACTTAATATCAAGGACTCATCGGGCGAATCGCTCTGGAACTGAAATCGGAATGCTCACTTACATTTTCCCCTCACTGAAAATCTGAAAAATGATGGAAAAATATCTAAGTCCAAAAAAATTTTTTTTAAACTTTTTTCAATTTTACCCCTGTGGGATATACATTCTACCCACATGCATTTGGAACTCTCCTGGGGTACCCTCACACATATTCCCTCATTTAATGGATATTTTCACCAAAAAGTGAAGTTTTCAAAAAGTCAGAAAATTGGCTGAATACGACTTAATATCAAGAACTCATCGGGCGAATCACTCTAGAATTGAAATCGGAATGCTCACTGACATTTTCCCCTCTCCAAAAGTCTGAAAAATGATGGAAAAATGACTAAGTCAAAAAAATTTTTTTTAACTTTTTTCAATTTTACCCACGTGCGATATATATTCTACCCACACACATTTGGAACTCTCCTGGGGTACCCTCACACATATTATTCCCTCATTTAATGGATATTTTCACCAAAAAGTGAAGTTTTCAAAAAGTCAGAAAATTGGCGGAAAACGACTTAATATCTAGGATTCATCGGGCCAATCACTCTAGAATTGAAATCGGAATGCTCACTGACATTTTCCCCTCTCCAAAAGTCTGAAAAATGATGGAAAAATGACTAAGTCCCAAAAAATTTTTTCAACTTTTTTCAATTTTACCCATGTGGGATATATATTCTACCCACACACATTTGGAACTCTCCTGGGGTACCCTCACACATATTATTCCCTCATTTGATGAATATTTTCACCAAAAAGTGAAGCTTTCAAAAAGTCAGAAAATTGGCTGAAAACGACTTAATATCAAGGACTCATCGGGCGAATCGCTCTGGAACTGAAATCGGAATGCTCACTGACATTTTCTCCTCTCCGAAAGTCTGAAAAATGATGGAAAAATGACTTAGTCCAAAAAAAATTTTTTTTCAACTTTTTTCAATTTTACCCATGTGGGATATATATTCTACCCACACACATTTGGAACTCTCCTGGGGTACCCTCACACATATTATTCCCTCATTTGATGAATATTTTCACCAAAAAGTGAAGCTTTCAAAAAGTCAGAAAATTAGCTGAAAACGACTTAATATCAAGGACTCATCGGGCGAATCGCTCTGGAACTGAAATCGGAATGCTCACTGACATTTTCTCCTCTCCGAAAGTCTGAAAAATGATGGAAAAATTACTTAGTCCAAAAAAAATTTTTTTTCAACTTTTTTCAATTTTACCCATGTGGGATATATATTCTACCCACACACATTTGGAACTCTCCTGGGGTACCCTCACACATATTATTCCCTCATTTAATGGATATTTTCAATAAAAAAGAGAAGTTTTCCAAAAGTCAGAAAATTGGCTGAAAACGACTTAATATCAAGAACTCATCTGGCGAATCGCTCTGGAACTGAAATCGGAATGCTCACTGACATTTTCCCCTCTCCGAAAGTCTGAAAAATGATGGAAAAATGACTAGGTCCCAAAAAATTTTTTTGCAACTTTTTTCAATTTTACCCCCGTGGGATATATATTATACCCACACACATTTGGAACTCTCCTGGGGTACACTCACACATATTATTCCCTCATTTAATGGATATTTTCACCAAAAAGAGAAGTTTTCAAAAAGTCAGAAAATTGGCTGAAAACGACTTAATATCAAGGACTCATCGGGCGAATCGCTCTGGAACTGAAATCGGAATGCTCACTTACATTTTCCCCTCTCCGAAAGTCTGAAAAATGATGGAAAAATAACTAAGTCCAAAAAAATTTTTTTTAAACTTTTTTCAATTTTACCCCTGTGGGATATACATTCTACCCACACGCATTTGGAACTCTCCTGGGGTACCCTCACACATATTCCCTCATTTAATGGATATTTTCACCAAAAAGTGAAGTTTTCAAAAAGTCAGAAAATTGGCTGAAAACGACTTAATATCAAGGACTCATCGGGCGAATCACTCTAGAATTGAAATCGGAATGCTCACTGACATTTTCCCCTCTCCAAAAGTCTGAAAAATGATGGAAAAATGACTAAGTCAAAAAAAAATGTTTAAACTTTTTTCAATTTTACCCACGTGCGATATATATTCTACCCACACACATTTGGAACTCTCCTGGGGTACCCTCACACATATTATTCCCTCATTTAATGGATATTTTCACCAAAAAGTGAAGTTTTCAAAAAGTCAGAAAATTGGCTGAAAATGACTTAATATCAAGGACTCATCGGGCGAATCGCTCTGGAACTGAAATCGGAATGCTCACTGACATTTTCTCCTCTCCGAAAGTCTGAAAAATGATGGAAAAATTACTTAGTCCAAAAAAAATTTTTTTTCAACTTTTTTCAATTTTACCCCCGTGGGATATATATTCTACCCACACACATTTGGAACTCTCCTGGGGTACCCTCACACATATTATTCCCTCATTTAATGGATATTTTCACCAAAAAGAGAAGTTTTCCAAAAGTCAGAAAATTGGCTGAAAACGACTTAATATCAAGGACTCATCTGGCGAATCGCTCTGGAACTGAAATCGGAATGCTCACTGACATTTTCCCCTCTCCGAAAGTCTGAAAAATGATGGAAAAATGACTAAGTCCCAAAAAATTTTTTTGCAACTTTTTTCAATTTTACCCCCGTGGGATATATATTATACCCACACACATTTGGAACTCTCCTGGGGTACACTCACACATATTATTCCCTCATTTAATGGATATTTTCACCAAAAAGAGAAGTTTTCAAAAAGTCAGAAAATTGGCGGAAAACGACTTAATATCAAGGACTCATCGGGCGAATCGCTCTGGAACTGAAATCGGAATGCTCACTGACATTTTCCCCTCTCCGAAAGTCTGAAAAATGATGGAAAAATAACTAAGTCCAAAAAAATTTTTTTGCAACTTTTTTCAATTTTACCCCCGTGGGATATATATTATACCCACACACATTTGGAACTCTCCTGGGGTACACTCACACATATTATTCCCTCATTTAATGGATATTTTCACCAAAAAGAGAAGTTTTCAAAAAGTCAGAAAATTGGCGGAAAACGACTTAATATCAAGGACTCATCGGGCGAATCGCTCTGGAACTGAAATCGGAATGCTCACTTACATTTTCCCCTCTCCGAAAGTCTGAAAAATGATGGAAAAATAACTAAGTCCAAAAAAATTTTTTTTAAACTTTTTTCAATTTTACCCCTGTGGGATATACATTCTACCCACACGCATTTGGAACTCTCCTGGGGTACCCTCACACATATTCCCTCATTTAATGGATATTTTCACCAAAAAGTGAAGTTTTCAAAAAGTCAGAAAATTGGCTGAAAACGACTTAATATCAAGGACTCATCGGGCGAATCACTCTAGAATTGAAATCGGAATGCTCACTGACATTTTCCCCTCTCCAAAAGTCTGAAAAATGATGGAAAAATGACTAAGTCAAAAAAAAATGTTTAAACTTTTTTCAATTTTACCCACGTGCGATATATATTCTACCCACACACATTTTGAACTCTCCTGGGGTACCCTCACACATATTATTCCCTCATTTAATGGATATTTTCACCAAAAAGTGAAGTTTTCAAAAAGTCAGAAAATTGGCGGAAAACGACTTAATATCAAGGATTCATCGGGCCAATCACTCTAGATTTGAAATCGGAATGCTCACTGACATTTTCCCCTCTCCAAAAGTCTGAAAAATGATGGAAAAATGACTAAGTAAAAAAAATTTTTTTCAACTTTTTTCAATTTTACCCATGTGGAATATATATTCTACCCACACACATTTGGAACTCTCCTGGGGTACCCTCACACATATTATTCCCTCATTTAATGGATATTTTCACCAAAAAGTGAAGTTTTCAAAAAGTCAGAAAATTGGCTGAAAATGACTTAATATCAAGGACTCATCGGGCGAATCGCTCTGGAACTGAAATCGGAATGCTCACTGACATTTTCTCCTCTCCGAAAGTCTGAAAAATGATGGAAAAATTACTTAGTCCAAAAAAAATTTTTTTTAAACTTTTTTCAATTTTACCCCCGTGGGATATATATTCTACCCACACACATTTGGAACTCTCCTGGGGTACCCTCACACATATTATTCCCTCATTTAATGGATATTTTCACCAAAAAGAGAAGTTTTCCAAAAGTCAGAAAATTGGCGGAAAACGACTTAATATCAAGGACTCATCTGGCGAATCGCTCTGGAACTGAAATCGGAATGCTCACTGACATTTTCCCCTCTCCGAAAGTCTGAAAAATGATGGAAAAATGACTAAGTCCCAAAAAATTTTTTTGCAACTTTTTTCAATTTTACCCCCGTGGGATATATATTCTACCCACACACATTTGGAACTCTCCTGGGGTACACTCACACATATTATTCCCTCATTTAATGGATATTTTCACCAAAAAGAGAAGTTTTCAAAAAGTCAGAAAATTGGCGGAAAACGACTTAATATCTAGGATTCATCGGGCCAATCACTCTAGAATTGAAATCGGAATGCTCACTGACATTTTCTCCTCTCCGAAAGTCTGAAAAATGATGGAAAAATTACTTAGTCCAAAAAAAATTTTTTTTCAACTTTTTTCAATTTTACCCCCGTGGGATATATATTCTACCCACACACATTTGGAACTCTCCTGGGGTACCCTCACACATATTATTCCCTCATTTAATGGATATTTTCACCAAAAAGTGAAGTTTTCAAAAAGTCAGAAAATTGGCGGAAAACGACTTAATATCTAGGATTCATCGGGCCAATCACTCTAGAATTGAAATCGGAATGCTCACTGACATTTTCTCCTCTCCGAAAGTCTGAAAAATGATGGAAAAATTACTTAGTCCAAAAAAAATTTTTTTTAAACTTTTTTCAATTTTACCCCCGTGGGATATATATTCTACCCACACACATTTGGAACTCTCCTGGGGTACCCTCACACATATTATTCCCTCATTTAATGGATATTTTCACCAAAAAGAGAAGTTTTCCAAAAGTCAGAAAATTGGCTGAAAACGACTTAATATCAAGGACTCATCTGGCGAATCGCTCTGGAACTGAAATCGGAATGCTCACTGACATTTTCCCCTCTCCGAAAGTCTGAAAAATGATGGAAAAATGACTAAGTCCCAAAAAATTTTTTTGCAACTTTTTTCAATTTTACCCCCGTGGGATATATATTCTACCCACACACATTTGGAACTCTCCTGGGGTACACTCACACATATTATTCCCTCATTTAATGGATATTTTCACCAAAAAGAGAAGTTTTCAAAAAGTCAGAAAATTGGCGGAAAACGACTTAATATCTAGGATTCATCGGGCCAATCACTCTAGAATTGAAATCGGAATGCTCACTGACATTTTCTCCTCTCCGAAAGTCTGAAAAATGATGGAAAAATTACTTAGTCCAAAAAAAATTTTTTTTCAACTTTTTTCAATTTTACCCCCGTGGGATATATATTCTACCCACACACATTTGGAACTCTCCTGGGGTACCCTCACACATATTATTCCCTCATTTAATGGATATTTTCACCAAAAAGAGAAGTTTTCAAAAAGTCAGAAAATTGGCTGAAAACGACTTAATATCAAGGACTCATCGGGCGAATCGCTCTGGAACTGAAATCGGAATGCTCACTTACATTTTCCCCTCTCCGAAAGTCTGAAAAATGATGGAAAAATAACTAAGTACAAAAAAATTTTTTTTAAACTTTTTTCAATTTTACCCCTGTGGGATATACATTCTACCCACACGCATTTGGAACTCTCCTGGGGTACCCTCACACATATTCCCTCATTTAATGGATATTTTCACCAAAAAGTGAAGTTTTCAAAAAGTCAGAAAATTGGCGGAAAATGACTTAATATCAAGGATTCATCGGGCCAATCACTCTAGAATTGAAATCGGAATGCTCACTGACATTTTCCCCTCTCCAAAAGTCTGAAAAATGATGGAAAAATGACTAAGTAAAAAAAATTTTTTTCAACTTTTTTCAATTTTACCCATGTGGAATATATATTCTACCCACACACATTTGGAACTCTCCTGGGGTACCCTCACACATATTATTCCCTCATTTAATGGATATTTTCACCAAAAAGTGAAGTTTTCAAAAAGTCAGAAAATTGGCGAAAAACGACTTAATATCAAGGACTCATCGGGTGAATCGCTCTGGAACTGAAATCGGAATGCTCACTGACAATTTCCCGTCTCCGAAAGTCTGAAAAATGATGGAAAAATGACTAAGTCCAAAAAAATTATTTTTTCAACTTTTTTCAATTTTACCCATGTGGGATATATATTCTACCCACACACATTTGGAACTCTCCTGGGGTACCCTCACACAAATTATTCCCTCATTTGATGAATATTTTCACCAAAAAGTGAAGCTTTCAAAAAGTCAGAAAATTGGCTGAAAATGACTTAATATCAAGGACTCATCGGGCGAATCGCTCTGGAACTGAAATCGGAATGCTCACTGACATTTTCTCTTCTCCGAAAGTCTGAAAAATGATGGAAAAATTACTTAGTCCAAAAAAAATTTTTTTTCAACTTTTTTCAATTTTACCACCGTGGGATATATATTCTACCCACACACATTTGGAACTCTCCTGGGGTACCCTCACACATATTATTCCCTCATTTAATGGATATTTTCACCAAAAAGTGAAGTTTTCAAAAAGTCCGAAAATTGGCGGAAAACGACTTAATATCAAAGACTCATCGGGCCAATCACTCTAGAATTGAAATCGGAATGCTCACTGACATTTTCCCCTCTCCAAAAGTCTGAAAAATGATGGAAAAATGACTAAGTCCAAAAAAATTTTTTTTAAACTTTTTTCAATTTTACCCCTGTGGGATATACATTCTACCCACACGCATTTGGAACTCTCCTGGGGTACCCTCACACATATTCCCTCATTTAATGGATATTTTCACCAAAAAGTGAAGTTTTCAAAAAGTCAGAAAATTGGCTGAAAACGACTTAATATCAAGGACTCATCGGGCGAATCACTCTAGAATTGAAATCGGAATGCTCACTGACATTTTCCCCTCTCCAAAAGTCTGAAAAATGATGGAAAAATGACTAAGTCAAAAAAAAATGTTTAAACTTTTTTCAATTTTACCCACGTGCGATATATATTCTACCCACACACATTTGGAACTCTCCTGGGGTACACTCACACATATTATTCCCTCATTTAATGGATATTTTCACCAAAAAGAGAAGTTTTCAAAAAGTCAGAAAATTGGCTGAAAACGACTTAATATCAAGGACTCATCGGGCGAATCGCTCTGGAACTGAAATCGGAATGCTCACTTACATTTTCCCCTCTCCGAAAGTCTGAAAAATGATGGAAAAATAACTAAGTCCAAAAAAATTTTTTTTAAACTTTTTTCAATTTTACCCCTGTGGGATATACATTCTACCCACACGCATTTGGAACTCTCCTGGGGTACCCTCACACATATTCCCTCATTTAATGGATATTTTCACCAAAAAGTGAAGTTTTCAAAAAGTCAGAAAATTGGCTGAAAACGACTTAATATCAAGGACTCATCGGGCGAATCACTCTAGAATTGAAATCGGAATGCTCACTGACATTTTCCCCTCTCCAAAAGTCTGAAAAATGATGGAAAAATGACTAAGCCAAAAAAAAATGTTTAAACTTTTTTCAATTTTACCCACGTGCGATATATATTCTACCCACACACATTTGGAACTCTCCTGGGGTACCCTCACACATATTATTCCCTCATTTAATGGATATTTTCACCAAAAAGTGAAGTTTTCAAAAAGTCAGAAAATTGGCGGAAAACGACTTAATATCAAGGATTCATCGGGCCAATCACTCTAGAATTGAAATCGGAATGCTCACTGACATTTTCCCCTCTCCAAAAGTCTGAAAAATGATGGAAAAATGACTAAGTAAAAAAAATTTTTTTCAACTTTTTTCAATTTTACCCATGTGGAATATATATTCTACCCACACACATTTGGAACTCTCCTGGGGTACCCTCACACATATTATTCCCTCATTTAATGGATATTTTCACCAAAAAGTGAAGTTTTCAAAAAGTCAGAAAATTGGCTGAAAATGACTTAATATCAAGGACTCATCGGGCGAATCGCTCTGGAACTGAAATCGGAATGCTCACTGACATTTTCTCCTCTCCGAAAGTCTGAAAAATGATGGAAAAATTACTTAGTCCAAAAAAAATTTTTTTTCAACTTTTTTCAATTTTACCCCCGTGGGATATATATTCTACCCACACACATTTGGAACTCTCCTGGGGTACCCTCACACATATTATTCCCTCATTTAATGGATATTTTCACCAAAAAGTGAAGTTTTCAAAAAGTCAGAAAATTGGCGGAAAACGACTTAATATCTAGGATTCATCGGGCCAATCACTCTAGAATTGAAATCGGAATGCTCACTGACATTTTCTCCTCTCCGAAAGTCTGAAAAATGATGGAAAAATTACTTAGTCCAAAAAAAATTTTTTTTCAACTTTTTTCAATTTTACCCCCGTGGGATATATATTCTACCCACACACATTTGGAACTCTCCTGGGGTACCCTCACACATATTATTCCCTCATTTAATGGATATTTTCACCAAAAAGAGAAGTTTTCCAAAAGTCAGAAAATTGGCTGAAAACGACTTAATATCAAGGACTCATCTGGCGAATCGCTCTGGAACTGAAATCGGAATGCTCACTGACATTTTCCCCTCTCCGAAAGTCTGAAAAATGATGGAAAAATGACTAAGTCCCAAAAAATTTTTTTGCAACTTTTTTCAATTTTACCCCCGTGGGATATATATTATACCCACACACATTTGGAACTCTCCTGGGGTACACTCACACATATTATTCCCTCATTTAATGGATATTTTCACCAAAAAGAGAAGTTTTCAAAAAGTCAGAAAATTGGCTGAAAACGACTTAATATCAAGGACTCATCGGGCGAATCGCTCTGGAACTGAAATCGGAATGCTCACTTACATTTTCCCCTCTCCGAAAGTCTGAAAAAGGATGGAAAAATAACTAAGTCCAAAAAAATTTTTTTTAAACTTTTTTCAATTTTACCCCTGTGGGATATACATTCTACCCACACGCATTTGGAACTCTCCTGGGGTACCCTCACACATATTCCCTCATTTAATGGATATTTTCACCAAAAAGTGAAGTTTTCAAAAAGTCAGAAAATTGGCTGAAAACGACTTCATATCAAGGACTCATCGGGCGAATCACTCTAGAATTGAAATCGGAATGCTCACTGACATTTTCCCCTCTCCAAAAGTCTGAAAAATGATGGAAAAATGACTAAGTCAAAAAAAAATGTTTAAACTTTTTTCAATTTTACCCACGTGCGATATATATTCTACCCACACACATTTGGAACTCTCCTGGTGTACACTCACACATATTATTCCCTCATTTAATGGATATTTTCACCAAAAAGAGAAGTTTTCAAAAAGTCAGAAAATTGGCTGAAAACGACTTAATATCAAGGACTCATCGGGCGAATCGCTCTGGAACTGAAATCGGAATGCTCACTTACATTTTCCCCTCTCCGAAAGTCTGAAAAATGATGGAAAAATAACTAAGTCCAAAAAAATTTTTTTTAAACTTTTTTCAATTTTACCCCTGTGGGATATACATTCTACCCACACGCATTTGGAACTCTCCTGGGGTACCCTCACACATATTCCCTCATTTAATGGATATTTTCACCAAAAAGTGAAGTTTTCAAAAAGTCAGAAAATTGGCTGAAAACGACTTAATATCAAGGACTCATCGGGCGAATCACTCTAGAATTGAAATCGGAATGCTCACTGACATTTTCCCCTCTCCAAAAGTCTGAAAAATGATGGAAAAATGACTAAGTCAAAAAAAAATGTTTAAACTTTTTTCAATTTTACCCACGTGCGATATATATTCTACCCACACACATTTGGAACTCTCCTGGGGTACCCTCACACATATTATTCCCTCATTTAATGGATATTTTCACCAAAAAGTGAAGTTTTCAAAAAGTCAGAAAATTGGCGGAAAACGACTTAATATCAAGGATTCATCGGGCCAATCACTCTAGAATTGAAATCGGAATGCTCACTGACATTTTCCCCTCTCCAAAAGTCTGAAAAATGATGGAAAAATGACTAAGTAAAAAAAATTTTTTTCAACTTTTTTCAATTTTACCCATGTGGAATATATATTCTACCCACACACATTTGGAACTCTCCTGGGGTACCCTCACACATATTATTCCCTCATTTAATGGATATTTTCACCAAAAAGTGAAGTTTTCAAAAAGTCAGAAAATTGGCTGAAAATGACTTAATATCAAGGACTCATCGGGCGAATCGCTCTGGAACTGAAATCGGAATGCTCACTGACATTTTCTCCTCTCCGAAAGTCTGAAAAATGATGGAAAAATTACTTAGTCCAAAAAAAATTTTTTTTCAACTTTTTTCAATTTTACCCCCGTGGGATATATATTCTACCCACACACATTTGGAACTCTCCTGGGGTACCCTCACACATATTATTCCCTCATTTAATGGATATTTTCACCAAAAAGTGAAGTTTTCAAAAAGTCAGAAAATTGGCGGAAAACGACTTAATATCTAGGATTCATCGGGCCAATCACTCTAGAATTGAAATCGGAATGCTCACTGACATTTTCTCCTCTCCGAAAGTCTGAAAAATGATGGAAAAATTACTTAGTCCAAAAAAAATTTTTTTTCAACTTTTTTCAATTTTACCCCCGTGGGATATATATTCTACCCACACACATTTGGAACTCTCCTGGGGTACCCTCACACATATTATTCCCTCATTTAATGGATATTTTCACCAAAAAGAGAAGTTTTCCAAAAGTCAGAAAATTGGCTGAAAACGACTTAATATCAAGGACTCATCTGGCGAATCGCTCTGGAACTGAAATCGGAATGCTCACTGACATTTTCCCCTCTCCGAAAGTCTGAAAAATGATGGAAAAATGACTAAGTCCCAAAAAATTTTTTTGCAACTTTTTTCAATTTTACCCCCGTGGGATATATATTATACCCACACACATTTGGAACTCTCCTGGGGTACACTCACACATATTATTCCCTCATTTAATGGATATTTTCACCAAAAAGAGAAGTTTTCAAAAAGTCAGAAAATTGGCTGAAAACGACTTAATATCAAGGACTCATCGGGCGAATCGCTCTGGAACTGAAATCGGAATGCTCACTTACATTTTCCCCTCTCCGAAAGTCTGAAAAAGGATGGAAAAATAACTAAGTCCAAAAAAATTTTTTTTAAACTTTTTTCAATTTTACCCCTGTGGGATATACATTCTACCCACACGCATTTGGAACTCTCCTGGGGTACCCTCACACATATTCCCTCATTTAATGGATATTTTCACCAAAAAGTGAAGTTTTCAAAAAGTCAGAAAATTGGCTGAAAACGACTTCATATCAAGGACTCATCGGGCGAATCACTCTAGAATTGAAATCGGAATTCTCACTGACATTTTCCCCTCTCCAAAAGTCTGAAAAATGATGGAAAAATGACTAAGTCAAAAAAAAATGTTTAAACTTTTTTCAATTTTACCCACGTGCGATATATATTCTACCCACACACATTTGGAACTCTCCTGGGGTACCCTCACACATATTATTCCCTCATTTAATGGATATTTTCACCAAAAAGTGAAGTTTTCAAAAAGTCAGAAAATTGGCGGAAAACGACTTAATATCAAGGATTCATCGGGCCAATCACTCTAGAATTGAAATCGGAATGCTCACTGACATTTTCCCCTCTCCAAAAGTCTGAAAAATGATGGAAAAATGACTAAGTAAAAAAAATTTTTTTCAACTTTTTTCAATTTTACCCATGTGGAATATATATTCTACCCACACACATTTGGAACTCTCCTGGGGTACCCTCACACATATTATTCCCTCATTTAATGGATATTTTCACCAAAAAGTGAAGTTTTCAAAAAGTCAGAAAATTGGCTGAAAATGACTTAATATCAAGGACTCATCGGGCGAATCGCTCTGGAACTGAAATCGGAATGCTCACTGACATTTTCTCCTCTCCGAAAGTCTGAAAAATGATGGAAAAATTACTTAGTCCAAAAAAAATTTTTTTTCAACTTTTTTCAATTTTACCCCCGTGGGATATATATTCTACCCACACACATTTGGAACTCTCCTGGGGTACCCTCACACATATTATTCCCTCATTTAATGGATATTTTCACCAAAAAGTGAAGTTTTCAAAAAGTCAGAAAATTGGCGGAAAACGACTTAATATCTAGGATTCATCGGGCCAATCACTCTAGAATTGAAATCGGAATGCTCACTGACATTTTCTCCTCTCCGAAAGTCTGAAAAATGATGGAAAAATTACTTAGTCCAAAACAAATTTTTTTTCAACTTTTTTCAATTTTACCCCCGTGGGATATATATTCTACCCACACACATTTGGAACTCTCCTGGGGTACCCTCACACATATTATTCCCTCATTTAATGGATATTTTCACCAAAAAGAGAAGTTTTCCAAAAGTCAGAAAATTGGCTGAAAACGACTTAATATCAAGGACTCATCTGGCGAATCGCTCTGGAACTGAAATCGGAATGCTCACTGACATTTTCCCCTCTCCGAAAGTCTGAAAAATGATGGAAAAATGACTAAGTCCCAAAAAATTTTTTTGCAACTTTTTTCAATTTTACCCCCGTGGGATATATATTATACCCACACACATTTGGAACTCTCCTGGGGTACACTCACACATATTATTCCCTCATTTAATGGATATTTTCACCAAAAAGAGAAGTTTTCAAAAAGTCAGAAAATTGGCTGAAAACGACTTAATATCAAGGACTCATCGGGCGAATCGCTCTGGAACTGAAATCGGAATGCTCACTTACATTTTCCCCTCTCCGAAAGTCTGAAAAATGATGGAAAAATAACTAAGTACAAAAAAATTTTTTTTAAACTTTTTTCAATTTTACCCCTGTGGGATATACATTCTACCCACACGCATTTGGAACTCTCCTGGGGTACCCTCACACATATTCCCTCATTTAATGGATATTTTCACCAAAAAGTGAAGTTTTCAAAAAGTCAGAAAATTGGCGAAAAACGACTTAATATCAAGGACTCATCGGGTGAATCGCTCTGGAACTGAAATCGGAATGCTCACTGACAATTTCCCGTCTCCGAAAGTCTGAAAAATGATGGAAAAATGACTAAGTCCAAAAAAATTATTTTTTCAACTTTTTTCAATTTTACCCATGTGGGATATATATTCTACCCACACACATTTGGAACTCTCCTGGGGTACCCTCACACAAATTATTCCCTCATTTGATGAATATTTTCACCAAAAAGTGAAGCTTTCAAAAAGTCAGAAAATGGGCTGAAAATGACTTAATATCAACGACTCATCGGGCGAATCGCTCTGGAACTGAAATCGGAATGCTCACTGACATTTTCTCCTCTCCGAAAGTCTGAAAAATGATGGAAAAATTACTTAGTCCAAAAAAATTTTTTTTTCAACTTTTTTCAATTTTACCCCCGTGGGATATATATTCTACCCACACACATTTGGAACTCTCCTGGGGTACCCTCACACATATTATTCCCTCATTTAATGGATATTTTCACCAAAAAGTGAAGTTTTCAAAAAGTCCGAAAATTGGCGGAAAACGACTTAATATCAAGGACTCATCGGGCCAATCACTCTAGAATTGAAATCGGAATGCTCACTGACATTTTCCCCTCTCCAAAAGTCTGAAAAATGATGGAAAAATGACTAAGTCCAAAAAAAATTTTTTTTAAACTTTTTTCAATTTTACCCCTGTGGGATATACATTCTACCCACACGCATTTGGAACTCTCCTGGGGTACCCTCACACATATTCCCTCATTTAATGGATATTTTCACCAAAAAGTGAAGTTTTCAAAAAGTCAGAAAATTGGCTGAAAACGACTTAATATCAAGGACTCATCGGGCGAATCACTCTAGAATTGAAATCGGAATGCTCACTGACATTTTCCCCTCTCCAAAAGTCTGAAAAATGATGGAAAAATGACTAAGTAAAAAAAAAATGTTTAAACTTTTTTCAATTTTACCCACGTGCGATATATATTCTACCCACACACATTTGGAACTCTCCTGGGGTACCCTCACACATATTATTCCCTCATTTAATGGATATTTTCACCAAAAGTGAAGTTTTCAAAAAGTCAGAAAATTGGCGGAAAACAACTTAATATCAAGGATTCATCGGGCCAATCACTCTAGAATTGAAATCGGAATGCTCACTGACATTTTCCCCTCTCCAAAAGTCTGAAAAATGATGGAAAAATGACTAAGTAAAAAAAATGTTTTTCAACTTTTTTCAATTTTACCCATGTGGAATATATATTCTACCCACACACATTTGGAACTCTCCTGGGGTACCCTCACACATATTATTCCCTCATTTAATGGATATTTTCACCAAAAAGTGAAGTTTTCAAAAAGTCAGAAAATTGGCGGAAAACTACTTAATATCTAGGATTCATCGGGCCAATCACTCTAGAATTGAAATCGGAATGCTCACTGACATTTTCTCCTCTCCGAAAGTCTGAAAAATGATGGAAAAATTACTTAGTCCAAAAAAAATTTTTTTTCAACTTTTTTCAATTTTACCCCCATGGGATATATATTCTACCCACACACATTTGGAACTCTCCTGGGGTACCCTCACACATATTATTCCCTCATTTAATGGATATTTTCACCAAAAAGAGAAGTTTTCCAAAAGTCAGAAAATTGGCTGAAAACGACTTAATATCAAGGACTCATCTGGCGAATCGCTCTGGAACTGAAATCGGAATGCTCACTTACATTTTCCCCTCTCCGAAAGTCTGAAAAATGATGGAAAAATAACTAAGTACAAAAAAAATTTTTTTAAACTTTTTTCAATTTTACCCCTGTGGGATATACATTCTACCCACACGCATTTGGAACTCTCCTGGGGTACCCTCACACATATTCCCTCATTTAATGGATATTTTCACCAAAAAGTGAAGTTTTCAAAAAGTCAGAAAATTGGCGGAAAACGACTTAATATCAATAATTCATCGGGCCAATCACTCTAGAATTGAAATCGGACTGCTCACTGACATTTTCCCCTCTCCAAAAGTCTGAAAAATGATGGAAAAATGACTAAGTAAAAAAAATTTTTTTCAACTTTTTTCAATTTTACCCATGTGGAATATATATTCTACCCACACACATTTGGAACTCTCCTGGGGTACCCTCACACATATTATTCCCTCATTTAATGGATATTTTCACCAAAAAGTGAAGTTTTCAAAAAGTCAGAAAATTGGCGAAAAACGACTTAATATCAAGGACTCATCGGGTGAATCGCTCTGGAACTGAAATCGGAATGCTCACTGACAATTTCCCGTCTCCGAAAGTCTGAAAAATGATGGAAAAATGACTAAGTCCAAAAAAACTTATTTTTTCAACTTTTTTCAATTTTACCCATGTGGGATATATATTCTACCCACACACATTTGGAACTCTCCTGGGGTACCCTCACACATATTATTCCCTCATTTGATGAATATTTTCACCAAAAAGTGAAGCTTTCAAAAAGTCAGAAAATTGGCTGAAAATGACTTAATATCAAGGACTCATCGGGCGAATCGCTCTGGAACTGAAATCGGAATGCTCACTGACATTTTCTCCTCTCCGAAAGTCTGAAAAATGATGGAAAAATTACTTAGTCCAAAAAAAATTTTTTTTCAACTTTTTTCAATTTTAACCTCGTGGGATATATATTCTACCCACACACATTTGGAACTCTCCTGGGGTACCCTCACACATATTATTCCCTCATTTAATGGATATTTTCACCAAAAAGTGAAGTTTTCAAAAAGTCCGAAAATTGGCGGAAAACGACTTAATATCAAGGACTCATCGGGCCAATCACTCTAGAATTGAAATCGGAATGCTCACTGACATTTTCCCCTCTCCAAAAGTCTGAAAAATGATGGAAAAATGACTAAGTCCAAAAAAATTTTTTTTAAACTTTTTTCAATTTTACCCCTGTGATATATACATTCTACCCACACGCATTTGGAACTCTCCTGGGGTACCCTCACACATATTCCCTCATTTAATGGATATTTTCACCAAAAAGTGAAGTTTTCAAAAAGTCAGAAAATTGGCTGAAAACGACTTAATATCAAGGACTCATCGGGCGAATCACTCTAGAATTGAAATCGGAATGCTCACTGACATTTTCCCCTCTCCAAAAGTCTGAAAAATGATGGAAAAATGACTAAGTCAAAAAAAATGTTTAAACTTTTTTCAATTTTACCCACGTGCGATATATATTCTACCCACACACATTTGGAACTCTCCTGGGGTACCCTCACACATATTATTCCCTCATTTAATGGATATTTTCACCAAAAGTGAAGTTTTCAAAAAGTCAGAAAATTGGCGGAAAACAACTTAATATCAAGGACTCATCGGGTGAATCGCTCTGGAACTGAAATCGGAATGCTCACTGACAATTTCCCGTCTCCGAAAGTCTGAAAAATGATGGAAAAATGACTAAGTCCAAAAAAATTATTTTTTCAACTTTTTTCAATTTTACCCATGTGGGATATATATTCTACCCACACACATTTGGAACTCTCCTGGGGTACCCTCACACATATTATTCCCTCATTTGATGAATATTTTCACCAAAAAGTGAAGCTTTCAAAAAGTCAGAAAATTGGCTGAAAATGACTTAATATCAAGGACTCATCGGGCGAATCGCTCTGGAACTGAAATCGGAATGCTCACTGACATTTTCTCCTCTCCGAAAGTCTGAAAAATGATTGAAAAATTACTTAGTCCAAAAAAAATTTTTTTTCAACTTTTTTCAATTTTACCCCCGTGGGATATATATTCTACCCACACACATTTGGAACTCTCCTGGGGTACCCTCACACATATTATTCCCTCATTTAATGGATATTTTCACCAAAAAGTGAAGTTTTCAAAAAGTCAGAAAATTGGCTGAAAACGACTTAATATCAAGGACTCATCGGGCGAATCGCTCTGGAACTGAAATCGGAATGCTCACTGACATTTTCCCCTCTCCGAAAGTCTGAAAAATGATGAAAAATGACTAAGTCCAAAAAATTTTTTTTTTAACTTTTTTTAGTTTTACCCCTGTGGGATATATATTCTACCCACACACATTTGGATCTCTCCTGGGGTACCCTCACACATATTATTCCCTCATTTAATGGATATTTTCACCAAAAAGTGAAGTTTTCAAAAAGTCAGAAAATTGGCTGAAAACGACTTAATATCAAGGACTCATCGGGCGAAACACTCTGGAACTGAAATCGGAATACTCACTGACATTTTCCGCTCTCCGAAAGTCTGAAAAATTATGGAAAAATGACAGTCCAAAAAACAATTTTTTCTACTTTTTTCAATTTTACCCCCGTGGGATATATATTCTACCCACACACATTTGGAACTCTCCTGGGGTACCCTCGCATATATTATTCCGTCATTTAATGGATATTTTCACCAAAAAGTGAAGTTTTCAAAAAGTCAGAAAATTGGCTGAAAACAACTTAATATCAAGGACTCATCGTGCGAATCACTCTGGAACTGAAATCGGAATGCTCACTGACATTTTCCCCTCTCCAAAAGTCTGAAAAATGATGGAAAAATGACTAAGTCCAAAAAAATTTTTATTTAACTTTTTTCAATTTTACCCCCATGGGATATATATTCTACCCACACACATTTGGAACTCTCCTGGGGTACCCTCACACATATTATTCCCTCATTTAATGGATATTTTCACCAAAAAGTGAAGTTTTCAAAAAGTCAGAAAATTGGCTGAAAACGACTTAATATCAAGGACTCATCGGGCGAATCGCTCTGGAACTGAAATCGGAATGCTCACTGACATTTTCCCCTCTCCGAAAGTCTGAAAAATGATGGAAAAATGACTAAGTCCAAAAAAATTTTTTTTTTACTTTTTTCAATTTTACCCCTGTGGGATATATATTCTACCCACACACATTTGGATCTCTCCTGGGGTAACCTCACACATATTATTCCCTCATTTAATGGATATTTTCACCAAAAAGTGAAGTTTTCAAAAAGTCAGAAAATTGGCTGAAAACGACTTAATATCAAGGACTCATCGGGCGAATCACTCTGGAACTGAAATCGGAATACTCACTGACATTTTCCCCTCTCCGAAAGTCTGAAAAATGATGGAAAAATGACTAAGTCCAAAAAACATTTTTTTCAACTTTTTTCAATTTTACCCCCGTGGGATATATATTCTACCCACACACATTTGGAACTCTCCTGGGGTACCCTCGCACATATTATTCCCTCATTTAATGGATATTTTCACCAAAAAGTGAAGTTTTCAAAAAGTCAGAAAATTGGCTGAAAACGACTTAATATCAAGGACTCATCGGGCGAATCGCTTTGGAACTGAAATCGGAATGCTCACTGACATTTTCCCCTCTCCGAAAGTGTGAAAAATGATGGAAAAATGACTAAGTCCAAAAAAATTTTTTTTTTACTTTTTTCAATTTTACCCCTGTGGGATATATATTCTACCCACACACATTTGGATCTCTCCTGGGGTACCCTCACACATATTATTCCCTCATTTAATGGATATTTTCACCAAAAAGTGAAGTTTTCAAAAAGTCAGAAAATTGGCTGAAAACGACTTAATATCAAGGACTCATCGGGCGAATCACTCTGGAACTGAAATCGGAATATTCACTGACATTTTCCCCTCTCCGAAAGTCTGAAAAATAATGGAAAAATGACTAAGTCCAAAAAACATTTTTTTCAACTTTTTTCAATTTTACCCCCGTGGGATATATATTCTACCCACACACATTTGGAACTCTCCTGGGGTACCCTCGCACATATTATTCCCTCATTTAATGGATATTTTCACCAAAAAGTGAAGTTTTCAAAAAGTCAGAAAATTGGCTGAAAACGACTTAATATCAAGGACTCATCGGGCGAATCGCTCTGGAACTGAAATCGGAATGCTCACTGACATTTTCCCCTCTCCGAAAGTCTGAAAAATGATGGAAAAATGACTAAGTCCAAAAAAATTTTTTTTCAACTTTTTTCAATTTTACCCCTGTGGGATATACATTCTACCCACACACATTTGGAACTCTCCTGGGGTACCCTCACATATATTATTCCCTCATTTAATGTATATTTTCACCAAAAGTGAAGTTTTCAAAAAGTCAGAAAATTGGCTGAAAGCGACTTAACATCAAGGACTCATCGGGTGAATCGCTCTGGAACTGAAATCGGAATGCTCACTGATATTTTCCCCCCTTCGAAAGTCTGAAAAATGATGGAAAAATCACTAAATCCCAAAAAAAAATTTTTAAAACTTTTTCAATTTTACCCCCGTGGGATATATATTCTACCCACACACATTTGGAACTCTCCTGGGGTACCCTCGCATATATTATTCCCTCATTTAATGGATATTTTCACCAAAAAGTGAAGTTTTCAAAAAGTCAGAAAATTGGCTGAAAACGACTTAATATCAAGGACTCATCGTGTGATTCACTCTGGAACTGAAATCGGAATACTCACTGACATTTTCCCCTCTCCAAAAGTCTGAAAAATGATGGAAAAATGAGTAAGTCCAAAAAAAATTTTTTTCAACTTTTTTCAATTTTACCCTCATGGGATATATATTCTACCCACACACATTTGGAACTCTCCTGGGGTACCCTCACACATATTATTCCCTCATTTAATGGATATTTTCACCAAAAAGTGAAGTTTTCAAAAAGTCAAAATTGGCTATAAACGACCTAATATCAAGGACTCATCGGGCAAATCGCTCTGGAACTGAAATCGGAATGCTCACTGACATTTTCCCCTCTCCAAAAGTCTGAAAAATGATGGAAAAATGACTAAGTCCAAAAAACATTTTTTTCAACTTTTTTCAATTTTACCCCCATGGGATGTATATTCTACCCACACACATTTGGAACTCTCCTGGGGTACCGTCGCACATATTATTCCCTCATTTAATGGATATTTTCACCAAAAAGTGAAGTTTTCAAAAAGTCAGAAAATTGGCTGAAAACGACTTAATATCAATTACTCATCGTTCGAATCACTCTGGAACTGAAATCGGAATGCTCACTGACATTTTTCCCTCTCCGAAAGTCTGAAAAATGATGGAAAAATGACTAAGTCCAAAAAAATTTTTTTTAAACTTTTTTAAATTTTACCCCTGTGGGATATACATTCTACCCACACACAGTTGGAACTCTCCTGGGGTACCCTCACACATATTATTCCCTCATTTAATGTATATTTTCACCAAAAGTGAAGTTTTCAAAAAGTCAGAAAATTGGCTGAAAGCGACATAACATCAAGGACTCATCGGGTGAATCGCTCTGGAACTGAAATCGGAATGCTCACTGATATTTTCCCCCCTTCGAAAGTCTGAAAAATGATGGAAAAATGACTAAGTCCAAAAAAAATTTTTTAAAAACTTTTTCAATTTTACCCCCGTGGGATATATATTCTACCCACACACATTTGGAACTCTCCTGGGGTACCCTCGCATATATTATTCCCTCATTTATTGGATATTTTCACCAAAAAGTGAAGTTTTCAAAAAGTCAAAATTGGCTATAAACGACTTAATATCAAGGACTCATCAGGCGAATCGCTCTGGAACTGAAATCGGAATGCTCACTGACCTTTTCCCTCTCCGAAAGTCTGAAAAATGATGGAAAAATGACTAAGTCCAAAAAACATTTTTTTCAACTTTTTTCAATTTTACCACCATGGGATATATATTCTACCCACACACATTTGGAACTCTCCTGGGGTACCCTCGCATATATTATTCCCTCATTTATTGGATATTTTCACCAAAAAGTGAAGTTTTCAAAAAGTCAAAATTGGCTATAAACGACTTAATATCAAGGACTCATCAGGCGAATCGCTCTGGAACTGAAATCGGAATGCTCACTGACCTTTTCCCTCTCCGAAAGTCTGAAAAATGATGGAAAAATTACTAAGTCCTTAAAAAAATTTTTTAAACTTTTTTCAATTTTACCCCCATGGGATATATATTCTACCCACACACATTTGGAACTCTCCTGGGGTACCCTCACACATATTATTCCCTCATTTAATGTATATTTTCACCAAAAAGTGAAGTTTTCAAAAAGTCAAAATTGGCTATAAACGACCTAATATCAAGGACTCATCGGGCGAATCGCTCTGGAACTGAAATCGGAATGCTCACTGATATTTTTCCCTCTCCGAAAGTCTGAAAAATGCTGGAAAAATGACTAAGTCCAAAAAATTTTTTTTCAACTTTTTTCAATTTTACCCCTGTGGGATATATATTCTACCCACACACATTTGGAACTCTCCTGGGGTACCCTCACACATATTATTCCCTCATTTAATGGATATTTTCACCAAAAAGTGAAGTTTTCAAAAAGTCAAAATTGGCTATAAACGACCTAATATCAAGGACTCATCGGGCAAATCGCTCTGGAACTGAAATCGGAATGCTCACTGACATTTTCCCCTCTCCAAAAGTCTGAAAAATGATGGAAAAATGACTAAGTCCAAAAAACATTTTTTTCAACTTTTTTCAATTTTACCCCCGTGGGATATATATTCTACCCACACACATTTGGAACTCTCCTGGGGTACCCTCGCACATATTATTCCCTCATTTAATGGATATTTTCACCAAAAAGTGAAGTTTTCAAAAAGTCAGAAAATTGGCTGAAAACGACTTAATATCAAGGACTCATCGGGCGAATCGCTTTGGAACTGAAATCGGAATGCTCACTGACATTTTCCCCTCTCCGAAAGTGTGAAAAATGATGGAAAAATGACTAAGTCCAAAAAAATTTTTTTTTTACTTTTTTCAATTTTACCCCTGTGGGATATATATTCTACCCACACACATTTGGATCTCTCCTGGGGTACCCTCACACATATTATTCCCTCATTTAATGGATATTTTCACCAAAAAGTGAAGTTTTCAAAAAGTCAGAAAATTGGCTGAAAACGACTTAATATCAAGGACTCATCGGGCGAATCACTCTGGAACTGAAATCGGAATATTCACTGACATTTTCCCCTCTCCGAAAGTCTGAAAAATAATGGAAAAATGACTAAGTCCAAAAAACATTTTTTTCAACTTTTTTCAATTTTACCCCCGTGGGATATATATTCTACCCACACACATTTGGAACTCTCCTGGGGTACCCTCGCACATATTATTCCCTCATTTAATGGATATTTTCACCAAAAAGTGAAGTTTTCAAAAAGTCAGAAAATTGGCTGAAAACGACTTAATATCAAGGACTCATCGGGCGAATCGCTCTGGAACTGAAATCGGAATGCTCACTGACATTTTCCCCTCTCCGAAAGTCTGAAAAATGATGGAAAAATGACTAAGTCCAAAAAAATTTTTTTTCAACTTTTTTCAATTTTACCCCTGTGGGATATACATTCTACCCACACACATTTGGAACTCTCCTGGGGTACCCTCACATATATTATTCCCTCATTTAATGTATATTTTCACCAAAAGTGAAGTTTTCAAAAAGTCAGAAAATTGGCTGAAAGCGACTTAACATCAAGGACTCATCGGGTGAATCGCTCTGGAACTGAAATCGGAATGCTCACTGATATTTTCCCCCCTTCGAAAGTCTGAAAAATGATGGAAAAATCACTAAATCCCAAAAAAAAATTTTTAAAACTTTTTCAATTTTACCCCCGTGGGATATATATTCTACCCACACACATTTGGAACTCTCCTGGGGTACCCTCGCATATATTATTCCCTCATTTAATGGATATTTTCACCAAAAAGTGAAGTTTTCAAAAAGTCAGAAAATTGGCTGAAAACGACTTAATATCAAGGACTCATCGTGTGATTCACTCTGGAACTGAAATCGGAATACTCACTGACATTTTCCCCTCTCCAAAAGTCTGAAAAATGATGGAAAAATGAGTAAGTCCAAAAAAAATTTTTTTCAACTTTTTTCAATTTTACCCTCATGGGATATATATTCTACCCACACACATTTGGAACTCTCCTGGGGTACCCTCACACATATTATTCCCTCATTTAATGGATATTTTCACCAAAAAGTGAAGTTTTCAAAAAGTCAAAATTGGCTATAAACGACCTAATATCAAGGACTCATCGGGCAAATCGCTCTGGAACTGAAATCGGAATGCTCACTGACATTTTCCCCTCTCCAAAAGTCTGAAAAATGATGGAAAAATGACTAAGTCCAAAAAACATTTTTTTCAACTTTTTTCAATTTTACCCCCATGGGATGTATATTCTACCCACACACATTTGGAACTCTCCTGGGGTACCGTCGCACATATTATTCCCTCATTTAATGGATATTTTCACCAAAAAGTGAAGTTTTCAAAAAGTCAGAAAATTGGCTGAAAACGACTTAATATCAATTACTCATCGTTCGAAACACTCTGGAACTGAAATCGGAATGCTCACTGACATTTTTCCCTCTCCGAAAGTCTGAAAAATGATGGAAAAATGACTAAGTCCAAAAAAATTTTTTTTAAACTTTTTTAAATTTTACCCCTGTGGGATATACATTCTACCCACACACAGTTGGAACTCTCCTGGGGTACCCTCACACATATTATTCCCTCATTTAATGTATATTTTCACCAAAAGTGAAGTTTTCAAAAAGTCAGAAAATTGGCTGAAAGCGACATAACATCAAGGACTCATCGGGTGAATCGCTCTGGAACTGAAATCGGAATGCTCACTGATATTTTCCCCCCTTCGAAAGTCTGAAAAATGATGGAAAAATGACTAAGTCCAAAAAAAATTTTTTAAAAACTTTTTCAATTTTACCCCCGTGGGATATATATTCTACCCACACACATTTGGAACTCTCCTGGGGTACCCTCGCATATATTATTCCCTCATTTATTGGATATTTTCACCAAAAAGTGAAGTTTTCAAAAAGTCAAAATTGGCTATAAACGACTTAATATCAAGGACTCATCAGGCGAATCGCTCTGGAACTGAAATCGGAATGCTCACTGACCTTTTCCCTCTCCGAAAGTCTGAAAAATGATGGAAAAATGACTAAGTCCAAAAAACATTTTTTTCAACTTTTTTCAATTTTACCACCATGGGATATATATTCTACCCACACACATTTGGAACTCTCCTGGGGTTCCCTCGCATATATTATTCCCTCATTTATTGGATATTTTCACCAAAAAGTGAAGTTTTCAAAAAGTCAAAATTGGCTATAAACGACTTAATATCAAGGACTCATCAGGCGAATCGCTCTGGAACTGAAATCGGAATGCTCACTGACCTTTTCCCTCTCCGAAAGTCTGAAAAATGATGGAAAAATTACTAAGTCCTTAAAAAAATTTTTTAAACTTTTTTCAATTTTACCCCCATGGGATATATATTCTACCCACACACATTTGGAACTCTCCTGGGGTACCCTCACACATATTATTCCCTCATTTAATGTATATTTTCACCAAAAAGTGAAGTTTTCAAAAAGTCAAAATTGGCTATAAACGACCTAATATCAAGGACTCATCGGGCGAATCGCTCTGGAACTGAAATCGGAATGCTCACTGATATTTTTCCCTCTCCGAAAGTCTGAAAAATGCTGGAAAAATGACTAAGTCCAAAAAATTTTTTTTCAACTTTTTTCAATTTTACCCCTGTGGGATATATATTCTACCCACACACATTTGGAACTCTCCTGGGGTACCCTCACACATATTATTCCCTCATTTAATGGATATTTTCACCAAAAAGTGAAGTTTTCAAAAAGTCAAAATTGGCTATAAACGACCTAATATCAAGGACTCATCGGGCAAATCGCTCTGGAACTGAAATCGGAATGCTCACTGACATTTTCCCCTCTCCAAAAGTCTGAAAAATGATGGAAAAATGACTAAGTCCAAAAAACATTTTTTTCAACTTTTTTCAATTTTACCCCCATGGGATGTATATTCTACCCACACACATTTGGAACTCTCCTGGGGTACCGTCGCACATATTATTCCCTCATTTAATGGATATTTTCACCAAAAAGTGAAGTTTTCAAAAAGTCAGAAAATTGGCTGAAAACGACTTAATATCAATTACTCATCGTTCGAATCACTCTGGAACTGAAATCGGAATGCTCACTGACATTTTTCCCTCTCCGAAAGTCTGAAAAATGATGGAAAAATGACTAAGTCCAAAAAAATTTTTTTTAAACTTTTTTAAATTTTACCCCTGTGGGATATACATTCTACCCACACACAGAGGGAACTCTCCTGGGGTACCCTCACACATATTATTCCCTCATTTAATGTATATTTTCACCAAAAGTGAAGTTTTCAAAAAGTCAGAAAATTGGCTGAAAGCGACTTAACATCAAGGACTGATCGGGTGAATCGCTCTGGAACTGAAATCGGAATGCTCACTAATATTTTCCCCCCTTCGAAAGTCTGAAAAATGATGGAAAAATGACTAAGTCCAAAAAAAATTTTTTAAAAACTTTTTCAATTTTACCCCCGTGGGATATATATTCTACCCACACACATTTGGAACTCTCCTGGGGTACCCTCGCATATATTATTCCCTCATTTATTGGATATTTTCACCAAAAAGTGAAGTTTTCAAAAAGTCAAAATTGGCTATAAACGACTTAATATCAAGGACTCATCAGGCGAATCGCTCTGGAACTGAAATCGGAATGCTCACTGACCTTTTCCCTCTCCGAAAGTCTGAAAAATGATGGAAAAATGACTAAGTCCAAAAAACATTTTTTTCAACTTTTTTCAATTTTACCACCATGGGATATATATTCTACCCACACACATTTGGAACTCTCCTGGGGTACCCTCGCATATATTATTCCCTCATTTAATGGATATTTTCACCAAAAAGTGAAGTTTTCAAAAAGTCAGAAAATTGGCTGAAAACGTCTTAATATCAAGGACTCATCGTGCGAATCACTCTGGAACTGAAATCGGAATGCTCACTGACATTTTCCCCTTTCCAAAAGTCTGAAAAATGATGGAAAAATGACTAAGTCCTTAAAAAAAATTTTTAAACTTTTTTCAATTTTACCCCCATGGGATATATATTCTACCCACACACATTTGGAACTCTCCTGGGGTACCCTCACACATATTATTCCCTCATTTAATGTATATTTTCACCAAAAAGTGAAGTTTTCAAAAAGTCAAAATTGGCTATAAACGACCTAATATCAAGGACTCATCGGGCGAATCGCTCTGGAACTGAAATCGGAATGCTCACTGATATTTTTCCCTCTCCGAAAGTCTGAAAAATGCTGGAAAAATGACTAAGTCCAAAAAATTTTTTTTCAACTTTTTTCAATTTTACCCCTGTGGGATATATATTCTACCCACACACATTTGGAACTCTCCTGGGGTACCCTCACACATATTATTCCCTCATTTAATGTATATTTTCACCAAAAGTGAAGTTTTCAAAAAGTCAGAAAATTGGCTGAAAGCGACTTAACATCAAGTACTCATCGGGTGAATCGCTCTGGAACTGAAATCTGAATGCTCACTGATATTTTCCCCCCTTCGAAAGTCTGAAAAATGATGGAAAAATCACTAAATCCAAAAAAAAATTTTTTTAAACTTTTTCAATTTTACCCCCGTGGGATATATATTCTATCCACACACATTTGGAACTCTCCTGGGGTACCCTCGCATATATTATTCCCTCATTTAATGGATATTTTCACCAAAAAGTGAAGTTTTCAAAAAGTCAGAAAATTGGCTGAAAACGACTTAATATCAAGGACTCATCGGACGAATCACTCTGGAACAGAAATCGGAATACTCACTGACATTTTCCCCTCTTCGAAAGTCTGAAAAATGATGGAAAAATGAGTAAGTCCAAAAAAAATTTTTTTCAACTTTTTTCAATTTTACCCCCGTGGGATATATATTTTACCCACACACATTTGGAACTCTCCTGGGGTACCCTCGCACATATTATTCCCTCAGTCAATGGATATTTTCACCAAAAAGTCAGAAAATTGTCTGAAAACGACTTAATATCAAGGACTCATCGTGTGATTCACTCTGGAACTGAAATCGGAATGCTCACTGACATTTTCCCCTCTCCTAAAGTCTGAAAAATGATGGAAAAATTACTAAGTCCAAAAAAAAATTTTTTAAACTTTTTTCAATTTTACCCCCATGGGATATATATTCTACCCACACACATTTGGAACTCTCCTGGGGTACCCTCACACATATTATTCCCTCATTTAATGGATATTTTCACCAAAAAGTGAAGTTTTCAAAACGTCAAAATTGCCTATAAACGACCTAATATCAAGGACTCATCGGGCAAATCGCTCTGGAACTGAAATCGGAATGCTCACTGACATTTTCCCCTCTCCAAAAGTCTGAAAAATGATGGAAAAATGACTAAGTCCGTAAAAAAAATTTTTAAACTTTTTTCAATTTTACCCCCATGGAATATATATTCTACCCACACACATTTGGAACTCTCCTGGGGTACCCTCACACATATTATTCCCTCATTTAATGTATATTTTCACCAAAAAGTGAAGTTTTCAAAAAGTCAGAAAATTGGCTATAAACGACTTAATATCAAGGACTCATCGTGCGAATCACTCTGGAACTGAAATCGGAATGCTCACTGACATTTTTCCCTCTCCGAAAGTCTGAAAAATGATGGAAAAATGACTAAGTCCAAAAAAAAATTTTTTTCAACTTTTTCCAATTTTACCCCCGTGGGATATATGTTCTACCCACACACATTTGGTACTCTCCTGTGGTACACACGCACATATTATTCCCTCATTTAATGGATATTTTCACCAAAAAGTGAAGTTTTCAAAAAGTCAGAAAATTGGCTGAAAACGACTTAATATCAAGGACTCATCGGGTGAATCGCTCTGGAACTGAAATCGGAATGCTCACTGACATTTTCCCCCCTTCGAAAGTCTGAAAAATGATGGAAAAATGACTAAGTCCAAAAAAAATTTTTTTACAACTTTTTTCAATTTTACCCCCGTGGGATATATATTCTACCCACACACATTTGGAACTCTCCTGGGGTACCCTCACACATATTATTCCCTCATTTAATGTATAATTTCACCAAAAGTGAAGTTTTCAAAAAGTCAAAATTGGCTACAAACGACTTAATATCAAGGACTCATCGTGCGAATCACTCTGGAACTGAAATCGGAATGCTCACTGACATTTTTCCCTCTCCGAAAGTCTGAAAAATGATGGAAAAATGACTAAGTCCAAAAAACATTTTTTTAAACTTTTTTCAATTTTTCCCCGTGGGATATATATTCTACACACACACATTTTGAACTCTCCTGGGGTACCCTCGCATATATTATTCCCTCATTTAATGGATATTTTCACCAAAAAGTGAAGTTTTCAAAAAGTCAAAATAGGCTATAAACGACCTAATATCAAGGACTCATCGGGCGAATCGCTCTGGAACTGAAATCGGAATGCTCACTGACATTTTTCCCTCTCCGAAAGTCTGAAAAATGATGGAAAAATGACTAAGTCCAAAAAACATTTTTTTCAACTTTTTTCAATTTTACCCCCGTGGGATATATATACTACCCACACACATTTGGAACTCTCCTGGGGTACCCTCGCATATATTATTCCCTCATTTAATGGATATTTTCACCAAAATGTGAAGTTTTCAAAAAGTCAGAAAATTGGCTGAAAACGACTTAATATCAAGGACTAATCGTTCGAATCACTCTGGAACTGAAATCGGAATGCTCACTGACATTTTCCCCTCTCCAAAAGTCTGAAAAATGCTGGAAACATGACTAAGTCCAAAAAAAAATTTTTTAAACTTTTTTCAATTTTACCCCCGTGGGATATATATTCTACCCACACACATTTGGAACTCTCCTGGGGTACCCTCACACATATTATTCCCTCATTTAATGGATATTTTCACCAAAAAGTGAAGTTTTCAAAAAGTCAAAATTGGCTATAAACGACCTAATATCAAGGACTCATCGGGCGAATCGCTCTGGAACTGAAATCGGAATGCTCACTGACATTTTTCCCTCTCCGAAAGTCTGAAAAATGATGGAAAAATTACTAAGTCCAAAAAACATTTTTTTAAACTTTTTTCAATTTTACCCCCGTGGGATATATATTCTACCCACACACATTTGGAACTCTCCTGGGGTACCCTCGCATATATTATTCCCTCATTTAATGGATATTTTCACCAAAAAGTGAAGTTTTCAAAAAGTCAGAAAATTGGCTGAAAACGACTTAATATCAAGGACTCATCGGGCGAAACACTCTGGAACTGAAATCGGAATGCTCACTGACATTTTCCCCTCTCCGAAAGTCTGAAAAATGATGGAAAAATGACTAAGTCCAAAAAACATTTTTTTCAACTTTTTTCAATTTTACCCCCGTGGGATATATATTCTACCCACACACATTTGGGACTCTCCTGGGGTACCCTCGCACATATTATTCCCTCATTTAATGAATATTTTCACCAAAAGTTAGGCTTTCAAAAAGTCAGAAAATTGGCTGAAAACGACTTAATATCAAGGACTCATCGTGCGAATCACTCTGGAACTGAAATCGGAATGCTCACTGACATTTTCCCCTCTCCAAAAGTCTGAAAAATGATGGGAAAATGACTAAGTCCAAAAAAAATTTTTCAACTTTTTTCAATTTCACCCCCATGGGATATATATTCTACCCACACACATTTGCTACTCTCCTGGGGTACCCTCACACATATTATTCCCTCATTTAATGGATATTTTCACCAAAAAGTGAAGTTTTCAAAAAGTCAGAAAATTGGCTGAAAGCGACTTAACATCAAGGACTCATCGGGTGAATCGCTCTGGAACTGAAATCGGAATGCTCACTGATATTTTCCCCCCTTCGAAAGTCAGAAAAATGATGGAAAAATGACTAAGTCCAAAAAAAATTTTTTTAAAACTTTTTCAATTTTACCCCCATGGGATATATATTCTACCCACACACATTTGAAACTCTCCTGGGGTACCCTCGCATATATTATTCCCTCATTTAATGGATATTTTCACCAAAAAGTGAAGTTTTCAAAAAGTCAGAAAATTGGCTGAAAACGACTTAATATCAAGGACTCATCGTGCGAATCACTCTGGAACTGAAATCGGAATGCTCACTGACATTTTCCCCCCTTCGAAAGTCTGAAAAATGATGGAAAAATGACTAAGTCCAAAAAAAATTTTTTTACAACTTTTTTCAATTTTACCCCCGTGGGATATATATTCTACCCACACACATTTGGAACTCTCCTGGGGTACCCTCACACATATTATTCCCTCATTTAATGTATAATTTCACCAAAAGTGAAGTTTTCAAAAAGTCAAAATTGGCTACAAACGACTTAATATCAAGGACTCATCGTGCGAATCACTCTGGAACTGAAATCGGAATGCTCACTGACATTTTTCCCTCTCCGAAAGTCTGAAAAATGATGGAAAAATGACTAAGTCCAAAAAACATTTTTTTAAACTTTTTTCAATTTTTCCCCGTGGGATATATATTCTACACATACACATTTTGAACTCTCCTGGGGTACCCTCGCATATATTATTCCCTCATTTAATGGATATTTTCACCAAAAAGTGAAGTTTTCAAAAAGTCAAAATGGGCTATAAACGACCTAATATCAAGGACTCATCGGGCGAATCGCTCTGGAACTGAAATCGGAATGCTCACTGACATTTTTCCCTCTCCGAAAGTCTGAAAAATGATGGAAAAATGACTAAGTCCAAAAAACATTTTTTTCAACTTTTTTCAATTTTACCCCCGTGGGATATATATACTACCCACACACATTTGGAACTCTCCTGGGGTACCCTCGCATATATTATTCCCTCATTTAATGGATATTTTCACCAAAAAGTGAAGTTTTCAAAAAGTCAGAAAATTGGCTGAAAACGACTTAATATCAAGGACTCATCGTGCGAATCACTCTGGAACTGAAATCGGAATGCTCACTGACATTTTCCCCCCTTCGAAAGTCTGAAAAATGATGGAAAAATGACTAAGTCCAACAAAAAATTTTTTAAACTTTTTTCAATTTTACCCCCATGGGATATATATTCTACCCACACACATTTGAAACTCTCCTGGGGTACCCTCACACATATTATTCCCTCATTTAATGGATATTTTCACCAAAAAGTGAAGTTTTCAAAAAGTCAAAATTGGCTACAAACGACTTAATATCAAGGACTCATCGGGTGAATCGCTCTGGAACTGAAATCGGAATGCTCACTGACATTTTCCCCCCTTCGAAAGTCTGAAAAATGATGGAAAAATGACTAAGTCCAAAAAAAATTTTTTTACAACTTTTTTCAATTTTACCCCCGTGGGATATATATTCTACCCACACACATTTGGAACTCTCCTGGGGTACCCTCACACATATTATTCCCTCATTTAATGTATAATTTCACCAAAAGTGAAGTTTTCAAAAAGTCAAAATTGGCTACAAACGACTTAATATCAAGGACTCATCGTGCGAATCACTCTGGAACTGAAATCGGAATGCTCACTGACATTTTTCCCTCTCCGAAAGTCTGAAAAATGATGGAAAAATGAATAAGTCCAAAAAACATTTTTTTAAACTTTTTTCAATTTTTCCCCGTGGGATATATATTCTACACACACACATTTTGAACTCTCCTGGGGTACCCTCGCATATATTATTCCCTCATTTAATGGATATTTTCACCAAAAAGTGAAGTTTTCAAAAAGTCAAAATGGGCTATAAACGACCTAATATCAAGGACTCATCGGGCGAATCGCTCTGGAACTGAAATCGGAATGCTCACTGACATTTTTCCCTCTCCGAAAGTCTGAAAAATGATGGAAAAATGAATAAGTCCAAAAAACATTTTTTTAAACTTTTTTCAATTTTTCCCCGTGGGATATATATTCTACACACACACATTTTGAACTCTCCTGGGGTACCCTCGCATATATTATTCCCTCATTTAATGGATATTTTCACCAAAAAGTGAAGTTTTCAAAAAGTCAGAAAATTGGCTGAAAACGACTTAATATCAAGGACTCATCGGGCGAAACACTCTGGAACTGAAATCGGAATACTCACTGACATTTTCCCCTCTCCGAAAGTCTGAAAAATGATGGAAAAATGACTAAGTCCAAAAAACATTTTTTTCAACTTTTTTCAATTTTACCCCCGTGGGATATATATTCTACCCACACACATTTGGGACTCTCCTGGGGTACCCTCGCACATATTATTCCCTCATTTAATGAATATTTTCACCAAAAGTTAAGCTTTCAAAACGTCAGAAAATTGGCTGAAAACGACTTAATATCAAGGACTCATCGTGCGAATCACTCTGGAACTGAAATCGGAATGCTCACTGACATTTTCCCCTCTCCAAAAGTCTGAAAAATGATGGAAAAATGACTAAGTCCAAAAAAATTTTTTCAACTTTTTTCAATTTCACCCCCATGGGATATATATTCTACCCACACACATTTGGTACTCTCCTGGGGTACCCTCACACATATTATTCCCTCATTTAATGGATATTTTCACCAAAAAGTGAAGTTTTCAAAAAGTCAGAAAATTGGCTGAAAGCGACTTAACATCAAGGACTCATCGGGTGAATCGCTCTGGAACTGAAATCGGAATGCTCACTGATATTTTCCCCCCTTCGAAAGTCAGAAAAATGATGGAAAAATGACTAAGTCCAAAAAAAATTTTTTTAAAACTTTTTCAATTTTACCCCCATGGGATATATATTCTACCCACACACATTTGAAACTCTCCTGGGGTACCCTCGCATATATTATTCCCTCATTTAATGGATATTTTCACCAAAAAGTGAAGTTTTCAAAAAGTCAGAAAATTGGCTGAAAACGACTTAATATCAAGGACTCATCGTGCGAATCACTCTGGAACTGAAATCGGAATGCTCACTGACATTTTCCCCCCTTCGAAAGTCTGAAAAATGATGGAAAAATGACTAAGTCCAAAAAAAATTTTTTTACAACTTTTTTCAATTTTACCCCCGTGGGATATATATTCTACCCACACACATTTGGAACTCTCCTGGGGTACCCTCACACATATTATTCCCTCATTTAATGTATAATTTCACCAAAAGTGAAGTTTTCAAAAAGTCAAAATTGGCTACAAACGACTTAATATCAAGGACTCATCGTGCGAATCACTCTGGAACTGAAATCGGAATGCTCACTGACATTTTTCCCTCTCCGAAAGTCTGAAAAATGATGGAAAAATGACTAAGTCCAAAAAACATTTTTTTAAACTTTTTTAAATTTTTCCCCGTGGGATATATATTCTACACATACACATTTTGAACTCTCCTGGGGTACCCTCGCATATATTATTCCCTCATTTAATGGATATTTTCACCAAAAAGTGAAGTTTTCAAAAAGTCAAAATGGGCTATAAACGACCTAATATCAAGGACTCATCGGGCGAATCGCTCTGGAACTGAAATCGGAATGCTCACTGACATTTTTCCCTCTCCGAAAGTCTGAAAAATGATGGAAAAA
Organism: Phyllobates terribilis; assembly: GCF_046119375.1. Lineage (NCBI taxonomy): Eukaryota > Metazoa > Chordata > Amphibia > Anura > Dendrobatidae > Phyllobates > Phyllobates terribilis. Next base: position 6,182,126 of record NW_027362837.1, on the reverse strand, counting down.
TGACTAAGTCCAAAAAACATTTTTTTCAACTTTTTTCAATTTTACCCCCGTGGGATATATATACTACCCACACACATTTGGAACTCTCCTGGGGTACCCTCGCATATATTATTCCCTCATTTAATGGATATTTTCACCAAAAAGTGAAGTTTTCAAAAAGTCAGAAAATTGGCTGAAAACGACTTAATATCAAGGACTCATCGTGCGAATCACTCTGGAACTGAAATCGGAATGCTCACTGACATTTTCCCCCCTTCGAAAGTCTGAAAAATGATGGAAAAATGACTAAGTCCAACAAAAAATTTTTTAAACTTTTTTCAATTTTACCCCCATGGGATATATATTCTACCCACACACATTTGAAACTCTCCTGGGGTACCCTCACACATATTATTCCCTCATTTAATGGATATTTTCACCAAAAAGTGAAGTTTTCAAAAAGTCAAAATTGGCTACAAACGACTTAATATCAAGGACTCATCGGGTGAATCGCTCTGGAACTGAAATCGGAATGCTCACTGACATTTTCCCCCCTTCGAAAGTCTGAAAAATGATGGAAAAATGACTAAGTCCAAAAAAAATTTTTTTACAACTTTTTTCAATTTTACCCCCGTGGGATATATATTCTACCCACACACATTTGGAACTCTCCTGGGGTACCCTCACACATATTATTCCCTCATTTAATGTATAATTTCACCAAAAGTGAAGTTTTCAAAAAGTCAAAATTGGCTACAAACGACTTAATATCAAGGACTCATCGTGCGAATCACTCTGGAACTGAAATCGGAATGCTCACTGACATTTTTCCCTCTCCGAAAGTCTGAAAAATGATGGAAAAATGAATAAGTCCAAAAAACATTTTTTTAAACTTTTTTCAATTTTTCCCCGTGGGATATATATTCTACACACACACATTTTGAACTCTCCTGGGGTACCCTCGCATATATTATTCCCTCATTTAATGGATATTTTCACCAAAAAGTGAAGTTTTCAAAAAGTCAAAATGGGCTATAAACGACCTAATATCAAGGACTCATCGGGCGAATCGCTCTGGAACTGAAATCGGAATGCTCACTGACATTTTTCCCTCTCCGAAAGTCTGAAAAATGATGGAAAAATGAATAAGTCCAAAAAACATTTTTTTAAACTTTTTTCAATTTTTCCCCGTGGGATATATATTCTACACACACACATTTTGAACTCTCCTGGGGTACCCTCGCATATATTATTCCCTCATTTAATGGATATTTTCACCAAAAAGTGAAGTTTTCAAAAAGTCAGAAAATTGGCTGAAAACGACTTAATATCAAGGACTCATCGGGCGAAACACTCTGGAACTGAAATCGGAATACTCACTGACATTTTCCCCTCTCCGAAAGTCTGAAAAATGATGGAAAAATGACTAAGTCCAAAAAACATTTTTTTCAACTTTTTTCAATTTTACCCCCGTGGGATATATATTCTACCCACACACATTTGGGACTCTCCTGGGGTACCCTCGCACATATTATTCCCTCATTTAATGAATATTTTCACCAAAAGTTAAGCTTTCAAAACGTCAGAAAATTGGCTGAAAACGACTTAATATCAAGGACTCATCGTGCGAATCACTCTGGAACTGAAATCGGAATGCTCACTGACATTTTCCCCTCTCCAAAAGTCTGAAAAATGATGGAAAAATGACTAAGTCCAAAAAAATTTTTTCAACTTTTTTCAATTTCACCCCCATGGGATATATATTCTACCCACACACATTTGGTACTCTCCTGGGGTACCCTCACACATATTATTCCCTCATTTAATGGATATTTTCACCAAAAAGTGAAGTTTTCAAAAAGTCAGAAAATTGGCTGAAAGCGACTTAACATCAAGGACTCATCGGGTGAATCGCTCTGGAACTGAAATCGGAATGCTCACTGATATTTTCCCCCCTTCGAAAGTCAGAAAAATGATGGAAAAATGACTAAGTCCAAAAAAAATTTTTTTAAAACTTTTTCAATTTTACCCCCATGGGATATATATTCTACCCACACACATTTGAAACTCTCCTGGGGTACCCTCGCATATATTATTCCCTCATTTAATGGATATTTTCACCAAAAAGTGAAGTTTTCAAAAAGTCAGAAAATTGGCTGAAAACGACTTAATATCAAGGACTCATCGTGCGAATCACTCTGGAACTGAAATCGGAATGCTCACTGACATTTTCCCCCCTTCGAAAGTCTGAAAAATGATGGAAAAATGACTAAGTCCAAAAAAAATTTTTTTACAACTTTTTTCAATTTTACCCCCGTGGGATATATATTCTACCCACACACATTTGGAACTCTCCTGGGGTACCCTCACACATATTATTCCCTCATTTAATGTATAATTTCACCAAAAGTGAAGTTTTCAAAAAGTCAAAATTGGCTACAAACGACTTAATATCAAGGACTCATCGTGCGAATCACTCTGGAACTGAAATCGGAATGCTCACTGACATTTTTCCCTCTCCGAAAGTCTGAAAAATGATGGAAAAATGACTAAGTCCAAAAAACATTTTTTTAAACTTTTTTAAATTTTTCCCCGTGGGATATATATTCTACACATACACATTTTGAACTCTCCTGGGGTACCCTCGCATATATTATTCCCTCATTTAATGGATATTTTCACCAAAAAGTGAAGTTTTCAAAAAGTCAAAATGGGCTATAAACGACCTAATATCAAGGACTCATCGGGCGAATCGCTCTGGAACTGAAATCGGAATGCTCACTGACATTTTTCCCTCTCCGAAAGTCTGAAAAATGATGGAAAAATGACTAAGTCCAAAAAACATTTTTTTCAACTTTTTTCAATTTTACCCCCGTGGGATATATATACTACCCACACACATTTGGAACTCTCCTGGGGTACCCTCGCATATATTATTCCCTCATTTAATGGATATTTTCACCAAAAGTGAAGTTTTCAAAAAGTCAGAAAATTGGCTGAAAACGACTTAATATCAAGGACTCATCGTGCGAATCACTCTGGAACTGAAATCGGAATGCTCACTGACATTTTCCCCCCTTCGAAAGTCTGAAAAATGATGGAAAAATGACTAAGTCCAAAAAAAATTTTTTTACAACTTTTTTCAATTTTACCCCCGTGGGATATATATTCTACCCACACACATTTGAAACTCTCCTGGGGTACCCTCACACATATTATTCCCTCATTTAATGGATATTTTCACCAAAAAGTGAAGTTTTCAAAAAGTCAAAATGGGCTATAAACGACCTAATATCAAGGACTCATCGGGCGAATCGCTCTGGAACTGAAATCGGAATGCTCACTGACATTTTTCCCTCTCCGAAAGTCTGAAAAATGATGGAAAAATGACTAAGTCCAAAAAACATTTTTTTCAACTTTTTTCAATTTTACCCCCGTGGGATATATATACTACCCACACACATTTGGAACTCTCCTGGGGTACCCTCGCATATATTATTCCCTCATTTAATGGATATTTTCACCAAAAAGTGAAGTTTTCAAAAAGTCAGAAAATTGGCTGAAAACGACTTAATATCAAGGACTAATCGTTCGAATCACTCTGGAACTGAAATCGGAATGCTCACTGACATTTTCCCCTCTCCAAAAGTCTGAAAAATGCTGGAAAAATGACTAAGTCCAAAAAAAAATTTTTTAAACTTTTTTCAATTTTACCCCCGTGGGATATGTATTCTACCCACACACATTTGAAACTCTCCTGGGGTACCCTCACACATATTATTCCCTCATTTAATGGATATTTTCACCAAAAAGTGACGTTTTCAAAAAGTCAAAATTGGCTATAAACGACCTAATATCAAGGACTCATCGGGCGAATCGCTCTGGAACTGAAATCGGAATGCTCACTGACATTTTTCCCTCTCCGAAAGTCTGAAAAATGATGGAAAAATGACTAAGTCCAAAAAACATTTTTTTAAACTTTTTTCAATTTTACCCCCGTGGGATATATATTCTACCCACACACATTTGGAACTCTCCTGGGGTACCCTCGCATATATTATTCCCTCATTTAATGGATATTTTCACCAAAAAGTGAAGTTTTCAAAAAGTCAGAAAATTGGCTGAAAACGACTTAATATCAAGGACTCATCGGGCGAAACACTCTGGAACTGAAATCGGAATACTCACTGACATTTTCCCCTCTCCGAAAGTCTGAAAAATGATGGAAAAATGACTAAGTCCAAAAAACATTTTTTTCAACTTTTTCCAATTTTACCCCCGTGGGATATATATTCTACCCACACACATTTGGGACTCTCCTGGGGTACCCTCGCACATATTATTCCCTCATTTAATGAATATTTTCACCAAAAGTTAAGCTTTCAAAAAGTCAGAAAATTGGCTGAAAACGACTTAATATCAAGGACTCATCGTGCGAATCACTCTGGAACTGAAATCGGAATGCTCACTGACATTTTCCCCTCTCCAAAAGTCTGAAAAATGATGGAAAAATGACTAAGTCCAAAAAAAATTTTTCAACTTTTTTCAATTTCACCCCCATGGGATATATATTCTACCCACACACATTTGGTACTCTCCTGGGGTACCCTCACACATATTATTCCCTCATTTAATGGATATTTTTACCAAAAAGTGAAGTTTTCAAAAAGTCAGAAAATTGGCTGAAAGCGACTTAACATCAAGGACTCATCGGGTGAATCGCTCTGGAACTGAAATCGGAATGCTCACTGATATTTTCCCCCCTTCGAAAGTCTGAAAAATGATGGAAAAATGACTAAGTCCAACAAAAAATTTTTTAAACTTTTTTCAATTTTACCCCCATGGGATATATATTCTACCCACACACATTTGAAACTCTCCTGGGGTACCCTTACACATATTATTCCCTCATTTAATGGATATTTTCACCAAAAAGTGAAGTTTTCAAAAAGTCAAAATTGGCTACAAACGACTTAATATCAAGGACTCATCGTGCGAATCACTCTGGAACTGAAATCGGAATGCTCACTGACATTTTCCCCTCTCCGAAACTCTGAAAAATGAAGGAAAAATGACTAAGTCCAAAAAAAATTTTTTTAAACTTTTTTCAATTTTACCCCCATGGGATATATATTCTACCCACACACATTTGAAACTCTCCTGTGGTACCCTCACACATATTATTCCCTCATTTAATGGATATTTTCACCAAAAAGTGAAGTTTTCAAAAAGTCAAAATTGGCTATAAACGACTTAATATCAAGGACTCATCAGGCGAATCGCTCTGGTACTGAAATCGGAATGCTCACTGACATTTTTCCCTCTCTGAAAGTCTGAAAAATGATGGAAAAATGACTAAGTCCAAAAAACATTTTTTTCAACTTTTTTCAATTTTACCCCCGTGGGATATATATACTACCCACACACATTTGGAACTCTCTTGGGGTACCCTCGCACATATTATTCCCTCATTTAATGGATATTTTCACCAAAAAGTGAAGTTTTCAAAAAGTCAGAAAATTGGCTGAAAACGACTTAATATCAAGGACTCATCGGGCGAATCACTCTGGAACTGAAATCGGAATGCTCACTGACATTTTCCCCTCTCCGAAAGTCTGAAAAATGATGGAAAAATGACTAAGTCCAAAAAACATTTTTTTCAACTTTTTTCAATTTTACCCCCGTGGGATATATGTTCTACCCACACACATTTGGAACTCTCCTGTGGTACCCACGCACATATTATTCCCTCATTTAATTGATATTTTCACCAAAAAGTGAAGTTTTCAAAAAGTCAGAAAATTGGCTGAAAACGACTTAATATCAAGGACTCATCAGGTGAATTGCTCTGGAACTGAAATCGGAATGCTCACTGACATTTTCCCCCCTTCGAAAGTCTGAAAAATGATGGAAAAATGACTAAGTCCAAAAAAAATTTTTTTTAAACTTTTTTCAATTTTACCCCCGTGAGATACATATTCTACCCACACACATTTGGAACTCTCCTTGGGTAACCTCACACATATTATTCCCTCATTTAATGGATATTTTCACCAAAAAGTGAAGTTTTCAAAAAGTCAGAAAATTGGCTGAAAACGACTTAATATCAAGGACTCATTGGACGAATCACCCTGGAACTGAAATCGGAATACTCACTGACATTTTCCCCTCTTCGAAAGTCTGAAAAATGATGGAAAAATGAGTAAGTCCAAAAAAATTTTTTTTCAACTTTTTTTAATTTTACCCCCATGGGATATATATTCTACCCACACACATTTGGATCTCTCCTGGGGTACCCTCACACATATTATTCCCTCATTTAATGGATATTTTCACCAAAAAGTGAAGTTTTCAAAAAGTCAAAAATGGCTATAAACGACCTAATATCAAGGACTCATCGGGCGAATCGCTCTGGAACTGAAATCGGAATACTCACTGACATTTTTCCCTCTCCGAAAGTCTGAAAAATGATGGAAAAATGACTAAGTCCAAAAAAAAATTTTTTCAACTTTTTTCAATTTTACCCCCGTGGGATATATGTTCTACCCACACACATTTGGATCTCTCCTGGGGTACCCTCACACATATTATTCCCTCATTTAATGGATATTTTCACCAAAAAGTGAAGTTTTCAAAAAGTCAGAAAATTGGCTGAAAACGACTTAATATCAAGGACTCATCAGGCGAATCGCTCTGGTACTGAAATCGGAATGCTCACTGACATTTTTCCCTCTCCGAAAGTCTGAAAAATGATGGAAAAATGACTAAGTCCCAAAAAAAATTTTTTCAACTTTTTTCAATTTTACCCCCGTGGGATATATGTTCTACCCACACACATTTGGAACTCTCCTGGGGTACCCTCGCATATATTATTCCCTCATTTAATGGATATTTTCACCAAAAAGTGAAGTTTTCAAAAAGTCAGAAAATTGGCTGAAAACGACTTAATATCAAGGACTCATCGTTCGAATCACTCTGGAAATGAAATCGGAATGCTCACTGACATTTTCCCCTCTCCAAAAGTCTGAAAAATGATGGAAAAATGACTAAGTCCAAAAAACATTTTTTTCAACTTTTTTCAATTTTACCCCCGTGGGATATATATTCTACCCACACACATTTGGAACTCTCCTGGGGTACCCTCACACATATTATTCCCTCATTTAATGGATATTTTCACCAAAAAGTGAAGTTTTCAAAAATTTAAAAATGGCTATAAACGACCTAATATCAAGGACTCATCGGGCGAATCGCTCTGGTACTGAAATCGGAATGCTCACTGACATTTTTCCCTCTCTGAAAGTCTGAAAAATGATGGAAAAATGACTAAGTCCAAAAAACATTTTTTTCAACTTTTTTCAATTTTACCCCCGTGGGATATATATACTACCCACACACATTTGGAACTCTCTTGGGGTACCCTCGCACATATTATTCCCTCATTTAATGGATATTTTCACCAAAAAGTGAAGTCTTCAAAAAGTCAGAAAATTGGCTGAAAACGACTTAATATCAAGGACTCATCGGGCGAATCACTCTGGAACTGAAATCGGAATACTCACTGACATTTTCCCCTCTCCGAAAGTCTGAAAAATGATGGAAAAATGACTAAGTCCAAAAAACATTTTTTTCAACTTTTTTCAATTTTACCCCCGTGGGATATATGTTCTACCCACACACATTTGGAACTCTCCTGTGGTACCCACGCACATATTATTCCCTCATTTAATTGATATTTTCACCAAAAAGTGAAGTTTTCAAAAAGTCAGAAAATTGGCTGAAAACGACTTAATATCAAGGACTCATCGGGTGAATTGCTCTGGAACTGAAATCGGAATGCTCACTGACATTTTCCCCCCTTCGAAAGTCTGAAAAATGATGGAAAAATGACTAAGTCCAAAAAAAATTTTTTTTAAACTTTTTTCAATTTTACCCCCGTGAGATATATATTCTACCCACACACATTTGGAACTCTCCTGGGGTAACCTCACACATATTATTCCCTCATTTAATGGATATTTTCACCAAAAAGTGAAGTTTTCAAAAAGTCAGAAAATTGGCTGAAAACGACTTAATATCAAGGACTCATTGGACGAATCACTCTGGAACTGAAATCGGAATACTCACTGACATTTTCCCCTCTTCGAAAGTCTGAAAAATGATGGAAAAATGAGTAAGTCCAAAAAAATTTTTTTTCAACTTTTTTTAATTTTACATCCATGGGATATATATTCTACCCACACACATTTGGATCTCTCCTGGGGTACCCTCACACATATTATTCCCTCATTTAATGGATATTTTCACCAAAAAGTGAAGTTTTCAAAAAGTCAAAAATGGCTATAAACGACCTAATATCAAGGACTCATCGGGCGAATCGCTCTGGAACTGAAATCGGAATACTCACTGACATTTTCCCCTCTCCAAAAGTCTGAAAAATGATGGAAAAATGACTAAGTCCAAAAAAATTTTTTTTTTACTTTTTTCAATTTTACCCCTGTGGGATATACATTCTACCCACACACATTTGGATCTCTCCTGGGGTACCCTCACACATATTATTCCCTCATTTAATGGATATTTTCACCAAAAAGTGAAGTTTTCAAAAAGTCAGAAAATTGGCTGAAAACGAGTTACTATCAAGGACTCATCGGGCGAATCACTCTGGAACTGAAATCGGAATACTCACTGACATTTTCCCCTCTCCAAAAGTCTGAAAAATGATGCAAAAATGACTAAGTCCAAAAAACATTTTTTTCAACTTTTTTCAATTTTACCCCCGTGGGATATATATACTACCCAAACACATTTGGAACTCTCTTGGGGTACCCTCGCACATATTATTCCCTCATTTAATGGATATTTTCACCAAAAAGTGAAGTTTTCAAAAAGTCAGAAAATTGGCTGAAAACGACTTAATATCAAGGACTCATCTGGCGAATCACTCTGGAACTGAAATCGGAATACTCACTGACATTTTCCCCTCTCGAAAATTCTGAAAAATGATGGAAAAATGACTAAGTCCAAAAAACATTTTTTTCAACTTTTTTCAAATTTACCCCCGTGGGATATATATTCTACCCACACACATTTGGAACTCTCCTGGGGTACCCTCACACATATTATTCCCTCATTTAATGGATATTTTCACCAAAAAGTGAAGTTTTCAAAAATTTAAAAATGGCTATAAACGACCTAATATCAAGGACTCATCGGGCGAATCGCTCTGGTACTGAAAACGGAATGCTCACTGACATTTTTCCCTCTCTGAAAGTGTGAAAAATGATGGAAAAATGACTAAGTCCAAAAAAGATTTTTTTCAACTTTTTTCAATTTTACCCCCATGGGATATATATTCTACCCACACACATTTGGATCTCTCCTGGGGTACCCTCACACATATTATTCCCTCATTTAATGGATATTTTCACCAAAAAGTGAAGTTTTCAAAAAGTCAAAAATGGCTATAAACGACCTAATATCAAGGACTCATCGGGCGAATCGCTCTGGAACTGAAATCGGAATACTCACTGACATTTTTCCCTCTCCGAAAGTCTGAAAAATGATGGAAAAATGACTAAGTCCAAAAAAAAATTTTTTCAACTTTTTTCAATTTTACCCCCGTGGGATATATGTTCTACCCACACACATTTGGATCTCTCCTGGGGTACCCTCACATATTATTCCCTCATTTAATGGATATTTTCACCAAAAAGTGAAGTTTTCAAAAAGTCAGAAAATTGGCTGAAAACGACTTAATATCAAGGACTCATCAGGCGAATCGCTCTGGTACTGAAATCGGAATGCTCACTGACATTTTTCACTCTCCGAAAGTCTGAAAAATGATGGAAAAATGACTAAGTCCAAAAAAAATTTTTTTTAAACTTTTTTCAATTTTACCCCCGTGGGATATATATTCTACCCACACACATTTGGAACTCTCCTGGGGTACCCTCGCATATATTATTCCCTCATTTAATGGATATTTTCACCAAAAAGTGAAGTTTTCAAAAAGTCAGAAAATTGGCTGAAAACGACTTAATATCAAGGACTCATCGTTCGAATCACTCTGGAAATGAAATCGGAATGCTCACTGACATTTTCCCCTCTCCAAAAGTCTGAAAAATGATGGAAAAATGACTAAGTCCAAAAAAATTTTTTTTTTACTTTTTTCAATTTTACCCCTGTGGGATATACATTCTACCCTCACACATTTGGATCTCTCCTGGGGTACCCTCACACATATTATTCCCTCATTTAATGGATATTTTCACCAAAAAGTGAAGTTTTCACAAAGTCAGAAAATTGGCTGAACACGACTTACTATCAAGAACTCATCGGGCGAATCACTCTGGAACTGAAATCGGAATACTCACTGACATTTTCCCCTCTCCAAAAGTCTGAAAAATGATGGAAAAATGACTAAGTCCAAAAAACATTTTTTTCAACTTTTTTCAATTTTACCCCCGTGGGATATATATTCTACCCACACACATTTGGAACTCTCCTGGGGTATCCTCACACATATTATTCCCTCATTTAATGGATATTTTCACCAAAAAGTGAAGTTTTCAAAAATTTAAAAATGGCTATAAATGACCTAATATCAAGGACTCATCGGGCGAATCGCTCTGGTACTGAAATCGGAATGCTCACTGACATTTTCCCCTCTCCAAAAGTCTGAAAAATGATGGAAAAATGACTAAGTCCAAAAAACATTTTTTTCAACTTTTTTCAATTTTACCCCCGTGGGATATATATTCTACCCACACACATTTGGAACTCTCCTGGGGTACCCTCACCCATATTATTCCCTCATTTAATGGATATTTTCACCAAAAAGTGAAGTTTTCAAAAATTTAAAAATGGCTATAAACGACCTAATATCAAGGACTCATCGGGCGAATCGCTCTGGAACTGAAATCGGAATACTCACTGACATTTTTCCCTCTCCAAAAGTCTGAAAAATGATGGAAAAATGACTAAGTCCAAAAAAAATTTTTTTTAAACTTTTTTCAATTTTACCCCCGTGGGATATATATTCTACCCACACACATTTGGAACTCTCCTGTGGTACCCACGCACATATTATTCCCTCAATTGATATTTTCACCAAAAAGTGAAGTTTTCAAAAAGTCAGAAAATTGGCTGAAAACGACTTAATATCAAGGACTCATCGGGTGAATTGCTCTGGAACTGAAATCGGAATGCTCACTGACATTTTCCCCCCTTCGAAAGTCTGAAAAATGATGGAAAAATGACTAAGTCCAAAAAAAATTTTTTTTTACTTTTTTCAATTTTACCCCTGTGGGATATACATTCTACCCTCACACATTTGGATCTCTCCTGGGGTACCCTCACACATATTATTCCCTCATTTAATGGATATTTTCACCAAAAAGTGAAGTTTTCACAAAGTCAGAAAATTGGCTGAACACGACTTACTATCAAGGACTCATCGGGCGAATCACTCTGGAACTGAAATCGGAATACTCACTGACATTTTCCCCTCTCCAAAAGTCTGAAAAATGATGGAAAAATGACTAAGTCCAAAAAACATTTTTTTCAACTTTTTTCAATTTTACCCCCGTGGGATATATATTCTACCCACACACATTTGGAACTCTCCTGGGGTATCCTCACACATATTATTCCCTCATTTAATGGATATTTTCACCAAAAAGTGAAGTTTTCAAAAATTTAAAAATGGCTATAAATGACCTAATATCAAGGACTCATCGGGCGAATCGCTCTGGTACTGAAATCGGAATGCTCACTGACATTTTCCCCTCTCCAAAAGTCTGAAAAATGATGGAAAAATGACTAAGTCCAAAAAACATTTTTTTCAACTTTTTTCAATTTTACCCCTGTGGGATATATATTCTACCCACACACATTTGGAACTCTCCTGGGGTACCCTCACCCATATTATTCCCTCATTTAATGGATATTTTCACCAAAAAGTGAAGTTTTCAAAAATTTAAAAATGGCTATAAACGACCTAATATCAAGGACTCATCGGGCGAATCGCTCTGGAACTGAAATCGGAATACTCACTGACATTTTTCCCTCTCCAAAAGTCTGAAAAATGATGGAAAAATGACTAAGTCCAAAAAAAATTTTTTTTAAACTTTTTTCAATTTTACCCCCGTGGGATATATATTCTACCCACACACATTTGGAACTCTCCTGTGGTACCCACGCACATATTATTCCCTCAATTGATATTTTCACCAAAAAGTGAAGTTTTCAAAAAGTCAGAAAATTGGCTGAAAACGACTTAATATCAAGGACTCATCGGGTGAATTGCTCTGGAACTGAAATCGGAATGCTCACTGACATTTTCCCCCCTTCGAAAGTCTGAAAAATGATGGAAAAATGACTAAGTCCAAAAAAAATTTTTTTTAAACTTTTTTCAATTTTACCCCCGTGAGATATATATTCTACCCAAACACATTTGGAACTCTCCTGGGGTAACCTCACACATATTATTCCCTCATTTAATGGATATTTTCACCAAAAAGTGAAGTTTTCAAAAAGTCAGAAAATTGGCTGAAAACGACTTAATATCAAGGACTCATTGGACGAACCACTCTGGAACTGAAATCGGAATACTCACTGACATTTTCCCCTCTTCGAAAGACTGAAAAATGATGGAAAAATGAGTAAGTCCAAAAAAATTTTTTTTCAACTTTTTTTAATTTTACCCCCATGGGATATATATTCTACCCACACACATTTGGAACTCTCCTGGGGTACCCTCACACATATTATTCCCTCATTTAATGGATATTTTCACCAAAAAGTGAAGTTTTCAAAAAGTCAAAAATGGCTATAAACGACCTAATATCAAGGACTCATCGGGCGAATCGCTCTGGAACTGAAATCGGAATACTCACTGACATTTTTCCCTCTCCGAAAGTCTGAAAAATGATGGAAAAATGACTAAGTCCAAAAAAAATTTTTTTAAACTTTTTTCAATTTTACCCCCGTGGGATATATATTCTACCCACACACATTTGGAACTCTCCTGGGGTACCCTCGCATATATTATTCCCTCATTTAATGGATATTTTCACCAAAAAGTGAAGTTTTCAAAAAGTCAGAAAATTGGCTGAAAACGACTTAATATCAAGGACTCATCGTTCGAATCACTCTGGAAATGAAATCGGAATGCTCACTGACATTTTCCCCTCTCCAAAAGTCTGAAAAATGATGGAAAAATGACTAAGTCTAAAAAAATTTTTTTTTTACTTTTTTCAATTTTACCCCTGTGGGATATACATTCTACCCACACACATTTGGATCTCTCCTGGGGTACCCTCACACATATTATTCCCTCATTTAATGGATATTTTCACCAAAAAGTGAAGTTTTCAAAAAGTCAGAAAATTGGCTGAAAACGACTTAATATCAAGGACTCATCGGGCGAATCACTCTGGAACTGAAATCGGAATACTCACTGACATTTTCCCCTCTCCAAAAGTCTGAAAAATGATGGAAAAATGACTAAGTCCAAAAAACATTTTTTTCAACTTTTTTCAATTTTACCCCCGTGGGATATATATTCTACCCACACACATTTGGAACTCTCCTGGGGTACCCTCACCCATATTATTCCCTCATTTAATGGATATTTTCACCAAAAAGTGAAGTTTTCAAAAATTTAAAAATGGCTATAAACGACCTAATATCAAGGACTCATCGGGCGAATTGCTCTGGAACTGAAATCGGAATGCTGACTGACATCTTTCCCTCTCCGAAAGTCTGAAAAATAATGGAAAAATGACTAAGTCCAAAAAAAATTTTTTTCAACTTTTTTCAATTTTACCCCCGTGGGATATATATTCTACCCACACACATTTGGATCTCTCCTGGGGTACCCTCACACATATTATTCCCTCATTTAATGGATATTTTCACCAAAAAGTGAAGTTTTCAAAAAGTCAGAAAATTGGCTGAAAACGACTTAATATCAAGGACTCATCGGGCGAATCACTCTTGAACTGAAATCGGAATACTCACTGACATTTTCCCCTCTCCGAAAGTCTGAAAAATGATGGAAAAATGACTAAGTCCAAAAAAATTTTTTTTTTACTTTTTTCAATTTTACCCCTGTGGGATATACATTCTACCCACACACATTTGGATCTCTCCTGGGGTACCCTCACACATATTATTCCCTCATTTAATGGATATTTTCACCAAAAAGTGAAGTTTTCAAAAAGTGAGAAAATTGGCTGAAAACGACTTAATATCAAGGACTCATCGGGCGAATCACGCTGGAACTGAAATCGGAATACTCACTGACATTTTCCCCTCTCCAAAAGTCTGAAAAATGATGGAAAAATGACTAAGTCCAAAAAACATTTTTTTCAGCTTTTTTCAATTTTACCCCCGTGGGATATATATTCTACCCACACACATTTGGAACTCTCCTGGGGTACCCTCACCCATATTATTCCCTCATTTAATGGATATTTTCACCAAAAAGTGAAGTTTTCAAAAATTTAAAAATGGCTATAAACGACCTAATATCAAGGACTCATCGGGCGAATCGCTCTGGAACTGAAATCGGAATGCTGACTGACATCTTTCCCTCTCCGAAAGTCTGAAAAATAATGGAAAAATGACTAAGTCCAAAAAAAAATTTTTTTCAACTTTTTTCAATTTTACCCCCGTGGGATATATGTTCTACCCACACACATTTGGATCTCTCCTGGGGTACCCTCACACATATTATTCCCTCATTTAATGGATATTTTCACCAAAAAGTGAAGTTTTCAAAAAGGCAGAAAATTGGCTGAAAACGACTTAATATCAAGGACTCATCGGGCGAATCACTCTTGAACTGAAATCGGAATACTCACTGACATTTTCCCCTCTCCGAAAGTCTGAAAAATGATGGAAAAATGACTAAGTCCAAAAAAAATTATTTTAAACTTTTTTCAATTTTACCCCCATGGGATATATATTCTACCCACACACATTTGAAACTCTCCTGGGGTACCCTCACACATATTATTCCCTCATTTAATGGATATTTTCACCAAAAAGTGAAGTTTTCAAAAAGTCATAATTGGCTATAAACGACTTAATATCAAGGACTCATCTGGCGAATCGCTCTGGAACTGAAATCGGAATACTCACTGACATTTTTCCCTCTCCGAAAGTCTGAAAAATGATGGAAAAATGACTAAGTCCAAAAAAAATTTTTTTTAAACTTTTTTCAATTTTACCCCCGTGGGATATATATTCTACCCAAACACATTTGTAACTCTCCTGGGGTACCCTCGCATATATTATTCCCTCATTTAATGGATATTTTCACCAAAAAGTGAAGTTTTCAAAAAGTCAGAAAATTGGCTGAAAACGACTTAATATCAAGGACTCATCATTCGAATCACTATGGAAATGAAATCGGAATGCTCACTGACATTTTCCCCTCTCCAAAAGTCTGAAAAATGATGGAAAAATGACTAAGTCCAAAAAACATTTTTTTCAACTTTTTTCAATTTTACCCCCGTGGGATATATATTCTACCCACACACATTTGGAACTCTCCTGGGGAACCCTCACACATATTATTCCCTCATTTAATGGATATTTTCACCAAAAAGTGAAGTTTTCAAAAATTCAAAAATGGCTATAAACGACCTAATATCAAGGACTAATCGGGCGAATCGCTCTGGAACTGAAATCGGAATGCTCACTGACATTTTTCCCTCTCCGAAAGTCTGAAAAATGATGGAAAAATGACTAAGTCCAAAAAAATTTTTTTTCAACTTTTTTCAATTTTACCCCCATGGGATATATATTCTACCCACACACATTTGGAACTCTCCTGGGGTACCCTCGCATATATTATTCCCTCATTTAATGGATATTTTCACCAAAAAGTGAAGTTTTCAAAAAGTCAGAAAATTGGCTGAAAACGACTTAATATCAAGGACTCATCTGGCGAATCACTCTTGAACTGAAATCGGAATACTCACTGACATTTTCCCCTCTCCGAAAGTCTGAAAAATGATGGAAAAATGACTAAGTCCAAAAAAAATTTTTTTAAACTTTTTTCAATTTTACCCCCATGGGATATATATTCTACCCACACACATTTGAAACTCTACTGGGGTACCCTCACACATATTATTCCCTCATTTAATGGATATTTTCACCAAAAAGTGAAGTTTTCAAAAAGTCATAATTGGCTATAAACGAATTAATATCAAGGACTCATCAGGCGAATCGCTCTGGTACTGAAATCGGAATGCTCACTGACATTTTTCCCTCTCCGAAAGTCTGAAAAATGATGGAAAAATGACTAAGTCCAAAAAAATTTTTTTAAACTTTTTTCAATTTTACCCCCATGGGATATATATTCTACCCACACACATTTGAAACTCTCCTGGGGTACCCTCACACATATTATTCCCTCATTTAATGGATATTTTCACCAAAAAGTGAAGTTTTCAAAAAGTCATAATTGGCTATAAACGACTTAATATCAAGGACTCATCAGGCGAATCGCTCTGGTACTGAAATCGGAATGCTCACTGACATTTTTCCCTCTCCGAAAGTCTGAAAAATGATGGAAAAATTACTAAGTCCCAAAAAATTTTTTTTTTACTTATTTCAATTTTACCCTTGTGGGATATACATTCTACCCACACACATTTGGATCTCTACTGGGGTACGCTCACACATATTATTCCCTCATTTAATGGATATTTTCACCAAAAAGTGAAGTTTTCAAAAATTTAAAAATGGCTATAAACGACCTAATATCAAGGACTCATCAGGCGAATCGCTCTGGAACTGAAATCGGAATGCTCACTGACATTTTCCCCCCTTCGAAAGTCTGAAAAATGATGGAAAAATGACTAAGTCCAAAAAAAATTTTTTTAAACTTTTTTCAATTTTACCCCCGTGAGATATATATTCTACCCACACACATTTGGATCTCTCCTGGGGTAACCTCACACATATTATTCCCTCATTTAATGGATATTTTCACCAAAAAGTGAAGTTTTCAAAAAGTCAAAAATGGCTATAAACGACCTAATATCAAGGACTCATCGGGCGAATCGCTCTGGAACTGAAATCGGAATACTCACTGACATTTTTCCCTCTCCGAAAGTCTGAAAAATGATGGAAAAATGACTAAGTCCAAAAAAAATTTTTTTTAAACTTTTTTCAATTTTACCCCCGTGGGATATATATTCTACCCAAACACATTTGTAACTCTCCTGGGGTACCCTCGCATATATTATTCCCTCATTTAATGGATATTTTCACCAAAAAGTGAAGTTTTCAAAAAGTCAGAAAATTGGCTGAAAACGACTTAATATCAAGGACTCATCGGGCGAATCACTCTTGAACTGAAATCGGAATACTCACTGACATTTTTCCCTCTCCGAAAGTCTGAAAAATGATGGAAAAATGACTAAGTCCAAAAAAAAATTTTTTTAAACTTTTTTCAATTTTACCCCCGTGGGATATATATTCTACCCACACACATTTGGAACTCTCCTGGGGTACCCTCGCATATATTATTCCCTCATTTAATGGATATTTTCACCAAAAAGTGAAGTTTTCAAAAATTTAAAAATGGCTATAAACGACCTAATATCAAGGACTCATCAGGCGAATCGCTCTGGAACTGAAATCGGAATGCTCACTGACATTTTCCCCCCTTCGAAAGTCTGAAAAATGATGGAAAAATGACTAAGTCCAAAAAAAATTTTTTTAAACTTTTTTCAATTTTACCCCCGTGAGATATATATTCTACCCACACACATTTGGATCTCTCCTGGGGTAACCTCACACATATTATTCCCTCATTTAATGGATATTTTCACCAAAAAGTGAAGTTTTCAAAAAGTCAAAAATGGCTATAAACGATCTAATATCAAGGACTCATCGGGCGAATCGCTCTGGAACTGAAATCGGAATACTCACTGACATTTTTCCCTCTCCGAAAGTCTGAAAAATGATGGAAAAATGACTAAGTCCAAAAAAAATTTTTTTTAAACTTTTTTCAATTTTACCCCCGTGGGATATATATTCTACCCAAACACATTTGTAACTCTCCTGGGGTACCCTCGCATATATTATTCCCTCATTTAATGGATATTTTCACCAAAAAGTGAAGTTTTCAAAAAGTCAGAAAATTGGCTGAAAACGACTTAATATCAATTACTCATCATTCGAATCACTATGGAAATGAAATCGGAATGCTCACTGACATTTTCCCCTCTCCAAAAGTCTGAAAAATGATGGAAAAATGACTAAGTCCAAAAAACATTTTTTTCAACTTTTTTCAATTTTACCCCTGTGGGATATATATTCTACCCACACACATTTGGAACTCTCCTGGGGAACCCTCACACATATTATTCCCTCATTTAATGGATATTTTCACCAAAAAGTGAAGTTTTCAAAAATTCAAAAATGGCTATAAACGACCTAATATCAAGGACTCATCGGGCGAATCGCTCTGGAACTGAAATCGGAATGCTCACTGACATTTTTCCCTCTCCGAAAGTCTGAAAAATGATGGAAAAATGACTAAGTCCAAAAAAATTTTTTTTCAACTTTTTTCAATTTTACCCCCATGGGATATATATTCTACCCACACACATTTGGAACTCTCCTGGGGTACCCTCGCATATATTATTCCCTCATTTAATGGATATTTTCACCAAAAAGTGAAGTTTTCAAAAAGTCAGAAAATTGGCTGAAAACGACTTAATATCAAGGACTCATCGGGCGAATCACTCTTGAACTGAAATCGGAATACTCACTGACATTTTCCCCTCTCCGAAAGTCTGAAAAATGATGGAAAAATGACTAAGTCCAAAAAAAATTTTTTTTAAACTTTTTTCAATTTTACCCCCGTGGGATATATATTCTACCCACACACATTTGGAACTCTCCTGGGGTACCCTCGCATATATTATTCCCTCATTTAATGGATATTTTCACCAAAAAGTGAAGTTTTCAAAAATTTAAAAATGGCTATAAACGACTTAATATCAAGGACTCATCAGGCGAATCGCTCTGGTACTGAAATCGGAATGCTCACTGACATTTTTCCCTCTCCGAAAGTCTGAAAAATGATGGAAAAATGACTAAGTCCCAAAAAAATTTTTTTTAAACTTTTTTCAATTTTACCCCCATGGGATATATATTCTACCCACACACATTTGGAACTCTCCTGGGGTACCCTCACACATATTATTCCCTCATTTAATGGATATTTTCACCAAAAAGTGAAGTTTTCAAAAAGTCAGAAAATTGGCTGAAAACGACTTAATATCAAGGACTCATCGGGCGAATCACTCTGGAAATGAAATCGGAATGCTCACTGACATTTTCCCCTCTCCAAAAGTCTGAAAAATGATGGAAAAATTACTAAGTCCCAAAAAATTTTTTTTTTACTTTTTTCAATTTTACCCCTGTGGGATATACATTCTACCCACACACATTTGGATCTCTCCTGGGGTACCCTCACACATATTATTCCCTCATTTAATGGATATTTTCACCAAAAAGTGAAGTTTTCAAAAAGTCAGAAAATTGGCTGAAAACGACTTAATATCAAGGACTCATCGGGCGAATCACTCTGGAACTGAAATCGGAATACTCACTGACATTTTCCCCTCTTCGAAAGTCTGAAAAATGATGGAAAAATGAGTAAGTCCAAAAAAATTTTTTTTCAACTTTTTTCAATTTTACCCCCGTGGGATATATATTCTAACCACACACATTTGGAACTCTCCTGGGGTACCCTCACACATATTATTCCCTCATTTAATGGATATTTTCACCAAAAAGTGAAGTTTTCAAAAAGTCAGAAAATTGGCTGAAAACGACTTAATATCAAGGACTCATTGGACGAATCACTCTGGAACTGAAATCGGAATACTCACTGACATTTTCCCCTCTCCAAAAGTCTGAAAAATGATGGAAAAATGACTAAGTCCAAAAAACATTTTTTTCAACTTTTTTCAATTTTACCCCCGTGGGATATATATTCTACCCACACACATTTGGAACTCTCCTGGGGTACCCTCACCCATATTATTCCCTCATTTAATGGATATTTTCACCAAAAAGTGAAGTTTTCAAAAATTTAAAAATGGCTATAAACGACCTAATATCAAGGACTCATCGGGCGAATCGCTCTGGAACTGAAATCGGAATGCTGACTGACATCTTTCCTTCTCCGAAAGTCTGAAAAATAATGGAAAAATGACTAAGTCCAAAAAAAATTTTTTTCAACTTTTTTCAATTTTACCCCCGTGGGATATATGTTCTACCCACACACATTTGGATCTCTCCTGGGGTACCCTCACACATATTATTCCCTCATTTAATGGATATTTTCACCAAAAAGTGAAGTTTTCAAAAAGTCAGAAAATTGGCTGAAAACGACTTAATATCAAGGACTCATCGGGCGAATCACTCTTGAACTGAAATCGGAATACTCACTGACATTTTTCCCTCTCCGAAAGTCTGAAAAATGATGGAAAAATGACTAAGTCCAAAAAACATTTTTTTCAACTTTTTTCAATTTTACCCCTGTGGGATATATATTCTACCCACACACATTTGGAACTCTCCTGGGGAACCCTCACACATATTATTCCCTCATTTAATGGATATTTTCACCAAAAAGTGAAGTTTTCAAAAATTCAAAAATGGCTATAAACGACCTAATATCAAGGACTCATCGGGCGAATCGCTCTGGAACTGAAATCGGAATGCTCACTGACATTTTTCCCTCTCCGAAAGTCTGAAAAATGATGGAAAAATGACTAAGTCCAAAAAAATTTTTTTTCAACTTTTTTCAATTTTACCCCCATGGGATATATATTCTACCCACACACATTTGGAACTCTCCTGGGGTACCCTCGCATATATTATTCCCTCATTTAATGGATATTTTCACCAAAAAGTGAAGTTTTCAAAAAGTCAGAAAATTGGCTGAAAACGACTTAATATCAAGGACTCATCGGGCGAATCACTCTTGAACTGAAATCGGAATACTCACTGACATTTTCCCCTCTCCGAAAGTCTGAAAAATGATGGAAAAATGACTAAGTCCAAAAAAAATTTTTTTTAAACTTTTTTCAATTTTACCCCCGTGGGATATATATTCTACCCACACACATTTGGAACTCTCCTGGGGTACCCTCGCATATATTATTCCCTCATTTAATGGATATTTTCACCAAAAAGTGAAGTTTTCAAAAATTTAAAAATGGCTATAAACGACTTAATATCAAGGACTCATCAGGCGAATCGCTCTGGTACTGAAATCGGAATGCTCACTGACATTTTTCCCTCTCCGAAAGTCTGAAAAATGATGGAAAAATGACTAAGTCCCAAAAAAATTTTTTTTAAACTTTTTTCAATTTTACCCCCATGGGATATATATTCTACCCACACACATTTGGAACTCTCCTGGGGTACCCTCACACATATTATTCCCTCATTTAATGGATATTTTCACCAAAAAGTGAAGTTTTCAAAAAGTCAGAAAATTGGCTGAAAACGACTTAATATCAAGGACTCATCGGGCGAATCACTCTGGAAATGAAATCGGAATGCTCACTGACATTTTCCCCTCTCCAAAAGTCTGAAAAATGATGGAAAAATTACTAAGTCCCAAAAAATTTTTTTTTTACTTTTTTCAATTTTACCCCTGTGGGATATACATTCTACCCACACACATTTGGATCTCTCCTGGGGTACCCTCACACATATTATTCCCTCATTTAATGGATATTTTCACCAAAAAGTGAAGTTTTCAAAAAGTCAGAAAATTGGCTGAAAACGACTTAATATCAAGGACTCATCGGGCGAATCACTCTGGAACTGAAATCGGAATACTCACTGACATTTTCCCCTCTTCGAAAGTCTGAAAAATGATGGAAAAATGAGTAAGTCCAAAAAAATTTTTTTTCAACTTTTTTCAATTTTACCCCCGTGGGATATATATTCTACCCACACACATTTGGAACTCTCCTGGGGTACCCTCACACATATTATTCCCTCATTTAATGGATATTTTCACCAAAAAGTGAAGTTTTCAAAAAGTCAGAAAATTGGCTGAAAACGACTTAATATCAAGGACTCATTGGACGAATCACTCTGGAACTGAAATCGGAATACTCACTGACATTTTCCCCTCTCCAAAAGTCTGAAAAATGATGGAAAAATGACTAAGTCCAAAAAACATTTTTTTCAACTTTTTTCAATTTTACCCCCGTGGGATATATATTCTACCCACACACATTTGGAACTCTCCTGGGGTACCCTCACCCATATTATTCCCTCATTTAATGGATATTTTCACCAAAAAGTGAAGTTTTCAAAAATTTAAAAATGGCTATAAACGACCTAATATCAAGGACTCATCGGGCGAATCGCTCTGGAACTGAAATCGGAATGCTGACTGACATCTTTCCTTCTCCGAAAGTCTGAAAAATAATGGAAAAATGACTAAGTCCAAAAAAAATTTTTTTCAACTTTTTTCAATTTTACCCCCGTGGGATATATGTTCTACCCACACACATTTGGATCTCTCCTGGGGTACCCTCACACATATTATTCCCTCATTTAATGGATATTTTCACCAAAAAGTGAAGTTTTCAAAAAGTCAGAAAATTGGCTGAAAACGACTTAATATCAAGGACTCATCGGGCGAATCACTCTTGAACTGAAATCGGAATACTCACTGACATTTTTCCCTCTCCGAAAGTCTGAAAAATGATGGAAAAATGACTAAGTCCAAAAAAAAATTTTTTTAAACTTTTTTCAATTTTACCCCCGTGGGATATATATTCTACCCACACACATTTGGAACTCTCCTGGGGTACCCTCACACATATTATTCCCTCATTTAATGGATATTTTCACCAAAAAGTGAAGTTTTCAAAAATTTAAAAATGGCTATAAACGACCTAATATCAAGGACTCATCAGGCGAATCGCTCTGGAACTGAAATCGGAATGCTCACTGACATTTTTCCCTCTCCGAAAGTCTGAAAAATGATGGAAAAATGACTAAGTCCAAAAAAAATTTTTTTTAAACTTTTTTCAATTTTACCCCCGTGAGATATATATTCTACCCACACACATTTGGAACTCTCCTGGGGTAACCTCACACATATTATTCCCTCATTTAATGGATATTTTCACCAAAAAGTGAAGTTTTCAAAAAGTCAGAAAATTGGCTGAAAACGACTTAATATCAAGGACTCATCGTTCGAATCACTCTGGAAATGAAATCGGAATGCTCACTGACATTTTCCCCTCTCCAAAAGTCTGAAAAATGATGGAAAAATGACTAAGTCCAAAAAACATTTTTTTCAACTTTTTTCAATTTTACCCCCGTGGGATATATATTCTACCCACACACATTTGGAACTCTCCTGGGGTACCCTCACACATATTATTCCCTCATTTAATGGATATTTTCACCAAAAAGTGAAGTTTTCAAAAATTTAAAAATGGCTATAAACGACCTAATATCAAGGACTCATCGGGCGAATCGCTCTGGAACTGAAATCGGAATGCTCACTGACATTTTTCCCTCTCCGAAAGTCTGAAAAATGATGGAAAAATGACTAAGTCCAAAAAAATTTTTTTTAAACTTTTTTCAATTTTACCCCCATGGGATATATATTCTACCCACACACATTTGGAACTCTCCTGGGGTACCCTCACACATATTATTCCCTCATTTAATGGATATTTTCACCAAAAAGTGAAGTTTTCAAAAATTTAAAAATGGCTATAAACGACCTAATATCAAGGACTCATCAGGCGAATCGCTCTGGAACTGAAATCGGAATGGTCACTGACATTTTTCCCTCTCCGAAAGTCTGAAAAATGATGGAAAAATGAGTAAGTCCAAAAAAATTTTTTTTAAACTTTTTTCAATTTTACCCCCGTGGGATATATATTCTACCCACACACATTTGGAACTCTCCTGGGGTACCCTCACACATATTATTCCCTCATTTAATGGATATTTTCACCAAAAAGTGAAGTTTTCAAAAAGTCAGAAAATTGGCTGAAAATGACTTAATATCAAGGACTCATCGGGCGAATCACTCTTGAACTGAAATCGGAATACTCACTGACATTTTCCCCTCTCCGAAACTCTGAAAAATGATGGAAAAATGACTAAGTCCAAAAAAAATTTTTTAAACTTTTTTCAATTTTACCACCATGGGATATATATTCTACCCACACACATTTGAAACTCTCCTGGGTACCCTCACACATATTATTCCCTCATTTAATGGATATTTTCACCAAAAAGTGAAGTTTTCAAAAAGCCAGAAAATTGGCTGAAAACGACTTAACATCAAGGACTCATCGGGCGAATCACTCTGGAACTGAAATCGGAATGCTCACTGACATTTTCCCCTCTCCAAAAGTCTGAAAAATGATGGAAAAATGACTAAGTCCAAAAAAATTTTTTTTCAACTTTTTTCAATTTTACCCCCATGGGATATATATTCTACCCACACACATTTGGAACTCTCCTGGGGTACCCTCACACATATTATTCCCTCATTTAATGGATATTTTCACCAAAAAGTGAAGTTTTCAAAAAGTCAGAAAATTGGCTGAAAACGACTTAATATCAAAGACTCATCGGGCGAATCACTCTGGAACTGAAATGGGAAGGCTCACTGACATTTTCCCCTCTCCAAAAGTCTGAAAAATGATGGAAAAATGACTAAGTCCAAAAAATTTTTTTTTCAACTTTTTTCAATTTTACCGCCATGGGATATATATTCTACCCACACACATTTGGATCTCTCCTGGGGTACCCTCACACATATTATTCCCTCATTTAATGGATATTTTCACCAAAAAGTGGTTTTCAAAAAGTCAGAAAATTGGCTGAAAACGACTTAATATCCAGTACTCATCGGGCGAATCACTCTGGAACTGAAATCGGAATACTCACTGACATTTTCCCCTCTCCGAAAGTCTGAAAAATGATGGAAAAATGACTAAGTCCAAAAAACATTTTTTTCAACTTTTTTCAATTTTACCCCCATGGGATATATATTCTACCCACACACATTTGGAACTCTCCTGGGGTACCCTCACACATATTATTCCCTCATTTAATGGATATTTTCACCAAAAAGTGAAGTTTTCAAAAATTTAAAAATGGCTATAAACGACCTAATATCAAGGACTCATCAGGCGAATCGCTCTGGAACTGAAATCGGAATGCTCACTGACATTTTTCCCTCTCCGAAAGTCTGAAAAATGATGGAAAAATGAGTAAGTCCAAAAAAAATTTTTTTCAACTTTTTTCAATTTTACCCCCGTGGGATATATGTTCTACCCACACACATTTGGATCTCTCCTGGGGTACCCTCACACATATTATTCCCTCATTTAATGGATATTTTCACCAAGAAGTGAAGTTTTCAAAAAGTCAGAAAATTGGCTGAAAGCGACTTAATATCAAGGACTCATCGGGCGAAACACTCTGGAACTGAAATCGGAATGGTCACTGACATTTTCCCCCCTTCGAAAGTCTGAAAAATGATGGAAAAATGACTAAGTCCAAAAAAATTTTTTTTCAACTTTTTTCAATTTTACCCTCGTGGGATATATGTTCTACCCACACACATTTGGAACTCTCCTGTGGTACCCACGCACATATTTTTCCCTCATTTAATGTATATTTTCACCAAAAGTGAAGTTTTCAAAAAGTCAGAAAATTGGCTGAAAATGACTTAATATCAAGGACTCATCGGGCGAATCACTCTTGAACTGAAATCGGAACACTCACTGACATTTTCCCCTCTCCGAAACTCTGAAAAATGATGGAAAAATGACTAAGTCCAAAAAAATTTTTTTAAACTTTTTTCGATTTTACCCCCATGGGTTATATATTCTACCCACACACATTTGAAACTCTCCTGGGGTAGCCTCACACATATTATTACCTCATTTAATGGATATTTTCACCAAAAAGTGAAGTTTTCAAAAAGTCAAAATTGGCTATAAACGACTTAATATCAAGGACTCATCGGGCGAATCGCTCTGGTACTGAAATCTGAATGCTCACTGACATTTTTCCCTCTCTGAAAGTCTGAAAAATGATGGAAAAATGACTAAGTCCAAAAAAAATTTTTTTTTAAATTTTTTCAATTTTACCCCTGTGGGATATATATTCTACCAACACACATTAGGAACTCTCCTGGGGTACCCTCACACATATTATTCCCTCATTTAATGGATATTTTCACCAAAAGTGAAGTTTTCAAAAAGTCAGAAAATTGGCTGAAAACGACTTAATATCAAGGACTCATCGTTCGAATCACTCTGGAAATGAAATCGGAATGCTGACTGACATTTTCCGCTCTCCAAAAGTCTGAAAAATGATGGAAAAATGACTAAGTCCAAAAAAAATTTTTTAAACTTTTTTCAATTTTACCCCCATGGGATATATATTCTACCCACACACATTTGAAACTCTCCTGGGTACCCTCACACATATTATTCCCTCATTTAATGGATATTTTCACCAAAAAGTTAAGTTTTCAAAAAGCCAGATAATTGGCTGAAAACGACTTAACATCAAGGACTCATCGGGCGAATCACTCTGGAACTGAAATCGGAATGCTCACTGACATTTTCCCCTCTCCAAAAGGCTGAAAAATGATGGAAAAATGACTAAGTCCAAAAAAATTTTTTTTCAACTTTTTTCAATTTTACCCCCATGGGATATATATTCTACCCACACACATTTGGATCTCTCCTGGGGTACCCTCACACATATTATTCCCTCATTTAATGGATATTTTCACCAAAAAGTGGTTTTCAAAAAGTCAGAAAATTGGCTGAAAACGACTTAATATCCAGGACTCATCGGGCGAATCACTCTGGAACTGAAATCGGAATACTCACTGACATTTTCCCCTCTCCGAAAGTCTGAAAAATGATGGAAAAATGACTAAGTCCAAAAAACATTTTTTTCAACTTTTTTCAATTTTACCCCCATGGGATATATATTCTACCCACACACATTTGGAACTCTCCAGGGGTACCCTCACACATATTATTCCCTCATTTAATGGATATTTTCACCAAAAAGTGAAGTTTTCAAAAATTTAAAAATGGCTATAAACGACCTAATATCAAGGACTCATCAGGCGAATCGCTCTGGAACTGAAATCGGAATGCTCACTGACATTTTTCCCTCTCCGAAAGTCTGAAAAATGATGGAAAAATGAGTAAGTCCAAAAAAAATTTTTTTCAACTTTTTTCAATTTTACCCCCGTGGGATATATGTTCTACCCACACACATTTGGATCTCTCCTGGGGTACCCTCACACATATTATTCCCTCATTTAATGGATATTTTCACCAAAAAGTGAAGTTTTCAAAAAGTCAGAAAATTGGCTGAAAACGACTTAATATCAAGGACTCATCGTGCGAATCACTCTGGAATTGAAAACGGAATGCTCACTCACATTTTCCCCTCTCGAAAAGTCTGAAAAATGATGGAAAAATGACTAAGTCCAAAAAAAAATTTTTTAAACTTTTTTCAATTTTACCCCCATGGGATATATATTCTACCCACACACATTTGGAACTCTCCTGGGGTACCCACGCACATATTATTCCCTCATTTAATGGATATTTTCACCAAAAAGTGAAGTTTTCAAAAAGTCTAAATTGGCTATAAACGACTTAATATCAAGGACTCATCGGGCGAATCGCTCTGGAACTGAAATCGGAATGCTCACTGACATTTTTCCCTCTCCGAAAGTCTGAAAAATGATGGAAAAATGACTAAGTCCAAAACAATTTTTTTCAACTTTTTTCAATTTTACCCCCGTGGGATATATGTTCTATTCACACACATATGGAACTCTCCTGTGGTACCCACGCACATATTATTCCCTCATTTAATGTATATTTTCACCAAATGTGAAGTTTTCAAAAAGTCAGAAAATTGGCTGAAAGCGACTTAACATCAAGGACTCATCGGGTAAATCGCTCTGGAACTGAAATCGGAATGCTCACTGACATTTTCCCCCCTTCGAAAGTCTGAAAAATGATGGAAACATGACTAAGTCCAAAAAAAATTTTTTTCAACTTTTTTCAATTTTACCCCTGTGGGATATACATTCTACCGACACACATTAGGAACTCTCCTGGGGTACCCTCACACATATTATTCCCTCATTTAATGGATATTTTCACCAAAAGTGAAGTTTTCAAAAAGTCAGAAAATTGGCTGAAAGCGACTTAATATCAAGGACTCATCGGGCGAATCTCTCTGGAACTGAAATCGGAATACTCACTGACATTTTCCCCTCTCCGAAAGTCTGAAAAATGATGGAAAAATGACTAAGTCCAAAAAAAAATTTTTCAACTTTTTTCAATTTTACCCCCATGGGATATATATTCTACCCACACACATTTGGAACTCTCCTGGGGTACCCACGCACATATTATTCCCTCATTTAATGGATATTTTCACCAAAAAGTGAAGTTTTCAAAAAGTCTAAATTGGCTATAAACGACTTAATATCAAGGACTCATCGGGCGAATCGCTCTGGAACTGAAATCGGAATGCTCACTGACATTTTTCCCTCTCCGAAAGTCTGAAAAATGATGGAAAAATGACTAAGTCCAAAAAAATTTTTTTCAACTTTTTTCAATTTTACCCCCGTGGGATATATGTTCTACCCACACACATATGGAACTCTCCTGTGGTACCCACGCACATATTATTCCCTCATTTAATGTATATTTTCACCAAATGTGAAGTTTTCAAAAAGTCAGAAAATTGGCTGAAAGCGACTTAACATCAAGGACTCATCGGGTAAATCGCTCTGGAACTGAAATCGGAATGCTCACTGACATTTTCCCCCCTTCGAAAGTCTGAAAAATGATGGAAACATGACTAAGTCCAAAAAAATTTTTTTTCAACTTTTTTCAATTTTACCCTTGTGGGATATATGTTCTACCCACACACATTTGGAACTCTCCTGTGGTACCCACGCACATATTATTCCCTCATTTAATGTATATTTTCACCAAAAGTGAAGTTTTCAAAAAGTCAGAAAATTGGCTGAAAATGACTTAATATCAAGGACTCATCGGGCGAATCACTCTTGAACTGAAATCGGAGTGGTCACTGACATTTTCCCCTCTCCGAAACTCTGAAAAATGATGGAAAAATGACTAAGTCCAAAAAAATTTTTTTAAACTTTTTTCGATTTTACCCCCATGGGATATATATTCTACCCACACACATTTGAAACTCTCCTGGGGTACCCTCACACATATTATTACCTCATTTAATGGATATTTTCACCAAAAAGTGAAGTTTTCAAAAAGTCAAAATTGGCTATAAACGACTTAATATCAAGGACTCATCGGGCGAATCGCTCTGGTACTGAAATCGGAATGCTCACTGACATTTTTCCCTCTCTGAAAGTCTGAAAAATGATGGAAAAATGACTAAGTCCAAAAAAAATTTTTTTTAAACTTTTTTCAATTTTACCCCTGTGGGATATACATTCTACCGACACACATTAGGAACTCTCCTGGGGTACCCTCACACATATTATTCCCTCATTTAATGGATATTTTCACCAAAAAGTGAAGTTTTCAAAAAGTCAGAAAATTGGCTGAAAACGACTTAATATCAAGGACTCATCGGGCGAATCACTCTGGAACTGAAATCGGAATGCTCACTGACATTTTCCCCTCTCCGAAAGTCTGAAAAATGATGGAAAAATGACTAAGTCCAAAAAAATTTTTTTTAAACTTTTTTCAATTTTACCCCTGTGGGATATACATTCTACGCACACACATTTGGAACTTTCCTGGGGTACCCTCACACATATTATTCCCTCATTTAATGTATATTTTCACCAAAAGTGAAGTTTTCAAAAAGTCAGAAAATTGGCTGAAAGCGACTTAACATCAAGGACTCATCGGGTGAATCGCTCTGTAACTGAAATCGGAATGCTCACTGACATTTTCCTCCCTTCGAAAGTCTGAAAAATGATGGAAAAATGAGTAAGTCCAAAAAAAATTTTTTTCAAGTTTTTTCAATTTTACCCCCATGGGATATATATTCTACCCACACACATTTGGAACTCTCCTGGGGTACCCTCACACATATTATTCCCTCATTTAATGGATATTTTCACCAAAAAGTGAAGTTTTCAAAAAGTCAGAAAATTGGCTGAAAACGACTTAATATCAAGGACTCATCATGCGAAACACTCTGGAACTGAAATTGGAATGCTCACTGACATTTTCCCCTCTCCAAAAGTCTGAAAAATGATGGAAAAATGACTAAGTCCAAAAAAAAATTTTTTAAACTTTTTTCAATTTTACCCCCATGGGATATATATTCTACCCACACACATTTGGAACTCTCCTGGGGTACCCACGCACATATTATTCCCTCATTTAATGGATATTTTCACCAAAAAGTGAAGTTTTCAAAAAGTCAGAAAATTCGCTGAAAGCGACTTAACATCAAGGACTCATCGGGTGAATCGCTCTGGAACTGAAATCGGAATGCTCACTGACATTTTCCCCCCTTCGAAAGTCTGAAAAATGATGGAAAAATGACTAAGTCCAAAAAAAATTTTTTAAAACTTTTTTCAATTTTACCCCCGTGGGATATATATTCTACCCACACACATTTGGAACTCTCCTGGGGTACCCTCACACATATTATTCCCTCATTTAATGGATATTTTCACCAAAAAGTGAAGTTTTCAAAAAGTCTAAATTGGCTATAAACGACTTAATATCAAGGACTCATCGGGCGAATCGCTCTGGAACTGAAATCGGAATGCTCACTGACATTTTTCCCTCTCCGAAAGTCTGAAAAATGATGGAAAAATGACTAAGTCCAAAAAAATTTTTTTCAACTTTTTTCAATTTTACCCCCGTGGGATATATGTTCTACCCACACACATATGGAACTCTCCTGTGGTACCCACGCACATATTATTCCCTCATTTAATGGATATTTTCACCAAAAAGTGAAGTTTTCAAAAAGTCAGAAAATTTGCTGAAAACGACTTAATATCAAGGACTCATCGGGCGAATCACTCTGGAACTGAAATCGGAATACTCACTGACATTTTCCCCTCTCCGAAAGTCTGAAAAATGATGGAAAAATGACTAAGTCCAAAAAACATTTTTTTCAACTTTTTTCAATTTTACCCCCGTGGGATATAAGTTCTACCCACACACATTTGGAACTCTCCTGTGGTACCCACGCACATATTATTCCCTCATTTAATGGATATTTTCACCAAAAAGTGAAGTTTTCAAAAAGTCAGAAAATTGGCTGAAAACGACTTAATATCAAGGACTCATCGGGTGAATTGCTCTGGAACTGAAATCGGAATGCTCACTGACATTTTCCTCCCTTCGAAAGTCTGAAAAATGATGGAAAAATGAGTCAGTCCAAAAAAAATTTTTTTCAAGTTTTTTCAATTTTACCCCCATGGGATATATATTCTACCCACACACATTTGGAACTCTCCTGGGGTACCCTCACACATATTATTCCCTCATTTAATGGATATTTTCACCAAAAAGTGAAGTTTTCAAAAAGTCAGAAAATTGGCTGAAAACGACTTAATATCAAGGACTCATCATGCGAAACACTCTGGAACTGAAATTGGAATGCTCACTGACATTTTCCCCTCTCCAAAAGTCTGAAAAATGATGGAAAAATGACTAAGTCCCAAAAAAAATTTTTTAAACTTTTTTCAATTTTACCCCCATGGGATATATATTCTACCCACACACATTTGGAACTCTCCTGGGGTACCCACGCACATATTATTCCCTCATTTATTGGATATTTTCACCAAAAAGTGAAGTTTTCAAAAAGTCAGAAAATTCGCTGAAAGCGACTTAACATCAAGGACTCATCGGGTGAATCGCTCTGGAACTGAAATCGGAATGCTCACTGACATTTTCCCCCCTTCGAAAGTCTGAAAAATGATGGAAAAATGACTAAGTCCAAAAAAAAATTTTTAAAACTTTTTTCAATTTTACCCCCGTGGGATATATATTCTACCCACACACATTTGGAACTCTCCTGGGGTACCCTCACACATATTATTCCCTCATTTAATGGATATTTTCACCAAAAAGTGAAGTTTTCGAAAAGTCTAAATTGGCTATAAACGACTTAATATCAAGGACTCATCGGACGAATCGCTCTGGAACTGAAATCGGAATGCTCACTGACATTTTTCCCTCTCCGAAAGTCTGAAAAATGATGGAAAAATGACTAAGTCCAAAAAAATTTTTTTCAACTTTTTTCAATTTTACCCCCGTGGGATATATGTTCTACCCACACACATATGGAACTCTCCTGTGGTACCCACGCACATATTATTCCCTCATTTAATGGATATTTTCACCAAAAAGTGAAGTTTTCAAAAAGTCAGAAAATTTGCTGAAAACGACTTAATATCAAGGACTCATCGTGCGAATCACTCTGGAATTGAAAACGGAATGCTCACTCACATTTTCCCCTCTTCGAAAGTCTGAAAAATGATGGAAAAATGAGTAAGTCCAAAAAAATTTTTTTTCAACTTTTTTCAATTTTACCCTCGTGGGATATATGTTCTACCCACACACATTTGGAACTCTCCTGTGGTACCCACGCACATATTATTCCCTCATTTAATGGATATTTTCACCAAGAAGTGAAGTTTTCAAAAAGACAGAAAATTGGCTGAAAGCGACTTAACATCAAGGACTCATCGGGTAAATCGCTCTGGAACTGAAATCGGAATGCTCACTGACATTTTCCCCCCTTCGAAAGTCTGAAAAATGATGGAAAAATGACTAAGTCCAAAAAAATTTTTTTTCAACTTTTTTCAATTTTACCCTCGTGGGATATATGTTCTACCCACACACATTTGGAACTCTCCTGTGGTACCCACGCACATATTATTCCCTCATTTAATGGATATTTTCACCAAGAAGTGAAGTTTTCAAAAAGTCAGAAAATTGGCTGAAAACGACTTAATATCAAGGACTCATCGGACGAATCACTCTGGAACTGAAATCGGAATACTCACTGACTTTTTCCCCTCTTCGAAAGTCTGAAAAATGATGGAAAAATGAGTAAGTCCAAAAAAATTTTTTTTCGACTTTTTTCAATTTTACCCCCGTGGGATATACATTCTACCCACACACATTAGGAACTCTCCTGGGGTACCCTCGCATATATTATTCCCTCATTTAATGGATATTTTCACCAAAAAGTGAAGTTTTCAAAAAGTCAGAAAATTGGCTGAAAACGACTTAATATCAAGGACTCATCATGCGAAACACTCTGGAACTGAAATTGGAATGCTCACTGACATTTTCCCCTCTCCAAAAGTCTGAAAAATGATGGAAAAATGACTAAGTCCAAAAAAAAATTTTTTCAACTTTTTTCAATTTTACCCCCGTGGGATATATATTCTACCCACACACATTTGGAACTCTCCTGGGGTACCCTCACACATATTATTCCCTCATTTAATGGATATTTTCACCAAAAGTGAAGTTTTCAAAAAGTCAGAAAATTGGCTGAAAGCGACTTAATATCAAGGACTCATCGGGCGAATCTCTCTGGAACTGAAATCGGAATACTCACTGACATTTTCCCCTCTCCGAAAGTCTGAAAAATGATGGAAAAATGACTAAGTCCAAAAAACATTTTTTTCAACTTTTTTCAATTTTATCCCCGTGGGATATATATTCTACCCACACACATTTGGAACTCTCCTGGGGTACCCTCGCATATATTATTCCCTCATTTAATGGATATTTTCACCAAAAAGTAAAGTTTTCAAAAAGTCAGAAAATTGGCTGAAAACGACTTAATATCAAGGACTCATCGTGCGAATCACTCTGGAACTGAAATCGGAATGCTCACTGACATTTTCCCCTCTCCAAAAGTCTGAAAAATGATGGAAAAATGACTAAGTCCAAAAAAAAATTTTTCAACTTTTTTCAATTTTACCCCCATGGGATATATATTCTACCCACACACATTTGGAACTCTCCTGGGGTACCCTCACACATATTATTCCCTCATTTAATGGATATTTTCACCAAAAAGTGAAGTTTTCAAAAAGTCAGAAAATTGGCTGAAAACGACTTAATATCAAGGACTCATCGTGCGAATCACTCTGGAACTGAAATCGGAATGCTCACTGACATTTTCCCCTCTCCAAAAGTCTGAAAAATGATGGAAAAATGACTAAGTCCAAAAAAAAATTTTTCAACTTTTTTCAATTTTACCCCCATGGGATATATATTCTACCCACACACATTTGGAACTCTCCTGGGGTACCCTCACACATATTATTCCCTCATTTAATGGATATTTTCACCAAAAAGTGAAGTTTTTAAAAAGTCAGAAAATTGGCTGAAAACGACTTAATATCAAGGACTCATCGGGCGAATCACTCTGGAACTGAAATCGGAATGCTCACTGACATTTTCCCCTCTCCGAAAGTCTGAAAAATGATGGAAAAATGACTAAGTCCAAAAAAATTTTTTTTAAACTTTTTTCAATTTTACCCCTGTGGGATATACATTCTACGCACACACATTTGGAACTTTCCTGGGGTACCCTCACACATATTATTCCCTCATTTAATGTATATTTTCACCAAAAGTGAAGTTTTCAAAAAGTCAGAAAATTGGCTGAAAGCGACTTAACATCAAGGACTCATCGGGTGAATCGCTCTGTAACTGAAATCGGAATGCTCACTGACATTTTCCTCCCTTCGAAGGTCTGAAAAATGATGGAAAAATGAGTCAGTCCAAAAAAAATTTTTTTCAAGTTTTTTCAATTTTACCCCCATGGGATATATATTCTACCCACACACATTTGGAACTCTCCTGGGGTACCCTCACACATATTATTCCCTCATTTAATGGATATTTTCACCAAAAAGTGAAGTTTTCAAAAAGTCAGAAAATTGGCTGAAAACGACTTAATATCAAGGACTCATCATGCGAAACACTCTGGAACTGAAATTGGAATGCTCATTGACATTTTCCCCTCTCCAAAAGTCTGAAAAATGATGGAAAAATGACTAAGTCCAAAAAAAAATTTTTTAAACTTTTTTCAATTTTACCCCCATGGGATATATATTCTACCCACACACATTTGGAACTCTCCTGGGGTACCCACGCACATATTATTCCCTCATTTAATGGATATTTTCACCAAAAAGTGAAGTTTTCAAAAAGTCAGAAAATTCGCTGAAAGCGACTTAACATCAAGGACTCATCGGGTGAATCGCTCTGGAACTGAAATCGGAATGCTCACTGACATTTTCCCCCCTTCGAAAGTCTGAAAAATGATGGAAAAATGACTAAGTCCAAAAAAAATTTTTTAAAACTTTTTTCAATTTTACCCCCGTGGGATATATATTCTACCCACACACATTTGGAACTCTCCTGGGGTACCCTCACACATATTATTCCCTCATTTAATGGATATTTTCACCAAAAAGTGAAGTTTTCAAAAAGTCTAAATTGGCTATAAACGACTTAATATCAAGGACTCATCGGGCGAATCGCTCTGGAACTGAAATCGGAATGCTCACTGACATTTTTCCCTCTCCGAAAGTCTGACAAATGATGGAAAAATGACTAAGTCCAAAAAAATTTTTTTCAACTTTTTTCAATTTTACCCCCGTGGGATATATGTTCTACCCACACACATATGGAACTCTCCTGTGGTACCCACGCACATATTATTCCCTCATTTAATGGATATTTTCACCAAAAAGTGAAGTTTTCAAAAAGTCAGAAAATTTGCTGAAAACGACTTAATATCAAGGACTCATCGTGCGAATCACTCTGGAATTGAAAACTTAATGCTCACTCACATTTTCCCCTCTTCGAAAGTCTGAAAAATGATGGAAAAATGAGTAAGTCCAAAAAAATTTTTTTGCAACTTTTTTCAATTTTACCCTCGTGGGATATATGTTCTACCCACACACATTTGGAACTCTCCTGTGGTACCCACGCACATATTATTCCCTCATTTAATGGATATTTTCACCAAGAAGTGAAGTTTTCAAAAAGTCAGAAAATTGGCTGAAAACGACTTAATATCAAGGACTCATCGGACGAATCACTCTGGAACTGAAATCGGAATACTCACTGACTTTTTCCCCTCTTCGAAAGTCTGAAAAATGATGGAAAAATGAGTAAGTCCAAAAAAAATTTTTTTCGACTTTTTTCAATTTTACCCCCGTGGGATATATATTCTACCCACACACATTTGGAACTCTCCTGGGGTACCCTCGCACATATTATTCCCTCATTTAATGGATATTTTCACCAAAAAGTGAAGTTTTCAAAAAGTCAGAAAATTGGCTGAAAACGACTTAACATCAAGGACTCATCGGGCGAATCACTCTGGAACTGAAATCGGAATGCTCACTGACATTTTCCCCTCTCCAAAAGTCTGAAAAATGATGGAAAAATGACTAAGTCCAAAAAAAATTTTTTTAAACTTTTTTCAATTTTACCCCCATGGGATATATATTCTACCCACACACATTTGAAACTCTCCTGGGGTACCCTCACACATATTATTCCCTCATTTAATGGATATTTTCACCACAAAGTGAAGTTTTCAAAAAGTCAAAATTGGCTATAAACGACTTAATATCAAGGACTCATCAGGCGAATCGCTCTGGTACTGAAATCGGAATGCTCACTGACATTTTTCCCTCTCTGAAAGTCTGAAAAATGATGGAAAAATGACTAAGTCCAAAAAAAATTTTTTTTAAACTTTTTTCAATTTTACCCCTGTGGGATATATGTTCTACCCACACACATATGGAACTCTCCTGTGGTACCCACGCACATATTATTCCCTCATTTAATGGATATTTTCACCAAAAAGTGAAGTTTTCAAAAAGTCAGAAAATTTGCTGAAAACGACTTAATATCAAGGACTCATCGTGCGAATCACTCTGGAATTGAAAACGGAATGCTGACTCACATTTTCCCCTCTCCAAAAGTCTGAAAAATGATGGAAAAATGACTAAGTCCAAAAAAATTTTTTTTAAACTTTTTTCAATTTTACCCCTGTGGGATATACATTCTACGCACACACATTTGGAACTTTCCTGGGGTACCCTCACACATATTATTCCCTCATTTAATGTATATTTTCACCAAAAGTGAAGTTTTCAAAAAGTCAGAAAATTGGCTGAAAGCGACTTAACATCAAGGACTCATCGGGTGAATCGCTCTGTAACTGAAATCGGAATGCTCACTGACATTTTCCTCCCTTCGAAAGTCTGAAAAATGATGGAAAAATGAGTCAGTCCAAAAAAAATTTTTTTCAAGTTTTTTCAATTTTACCCTCGTGGGATATATGTTCTACCCACACACATTTGGAACTCTCCTGTGGTACCCACGCACATATTATTCCCTCATTTAATGGATATTTTCACCAAGAAGTGAAGTTTTCAAAAAGACAGAAAATTGGCTGAAAGCGACTTAACATCAAGGACTCATCGGGTAAATCGCTCTGGAACTGAAATCGGAATGCTCACTGACATTTTCCCCCCTTCGAAAGTCTGAAAAATGATGGAAAAATGACTAAATCCAAAAAAATTTTTTTTCAACTTTTTTCAATTTTACCCTCGTGGGATATATGTTCTACCCACACACATTTGGAACTCTCCTGTGGTACCCACGCACATATTATTCCCTCATTTAATGGATATTTTCACCAAGAAGTGAAGTTTTCAAAAAGTCAGAAAATTGGCTGAAAACGACTTAATATCAAGGACTCATCGGACGAATCACTCTGGAACTGAAATCGGAATACTCACTGACTTTTTCCCCTCTTCGAAAGTCTGAAAAATGATGGAAAAATGAGTAAGTCCAAAAAAAATTTTTTTCGACTTTTTTCAATTTTACCCCCGTGGGATATATATTCTACCCACACACATTTGGAACTCTCCTGGGGTACCCTCACACATATTATTCCCTCATTTAATGGATATTTTCACCAAAAAGTGAAGTTTTCAAAAAGTCAAAATTGGCTATAAACGACTTAATATCAAGGACTCATCAGGCGAATCGCTCTGGTACTGAAATCGGAATGCTCACTGACATTTTTCCCTCTCTGAAAGTCTGAAAAATGATGGAAAAATGACTAAGTCCAAAAAAAATTTTTTTTAAACTTTTTTCAATTTTACCCCTGTGGGATATATATTCTACCCACACACATTTGGAACTCTCCTGGGGTAACCTCACACATATTATTCCCTCATTTAATGGATATTTTCACCAAAAAGTGAAGTTTTCAAAAAGTCAGAAAATTGGCTGAAAACGACTTAATATCAAGGACTCATCGGTCGAATCACTCTGGAACTGAAATCGGAATACTCACTGACATTTTCCCCTCTCCGAAAGTCTGAAAAATGATGGAAAAATGACTAAGTCCAAAAAACATTTTTTTCAACTTTTTTCAATTTTACCCCCGTGGGATATAAGTTCTACCCACACACATTTGGAACTCTCCTGGGGTACCCACGCACATATTATTCCCTCATTTAATGGATATTTTCACCAAAAAGTGAAGTTTTCAAAAAGTCAGAAAATTCGCTGAAAGCGACTTAACATCAAGGACTCATCGGGTGAATCGCTCTGGAACTGAAATCGGAATGCTCACTGACATTTTCCCCCCTTCGAAAGTCTGAAAAATGATGGAAAAATGACTAAGTCCAAAAAAAATTTTTTAAAACTTTTTTCAATTTTACCCCCGTGGGATATATATTCTACCC
Source organism: Phyllobates terribilis (assembly GCF_046119375.1). Classification (NCBI taxonomy): domain Eukaryota; kingdom Metazoa; phylum Chordata; class Amphibia; order Anura; family Dendrobatidae; genus Phyllobates; species Phyllobates terribilis. The sequence goes on along the minus strand of NW_027362837.1, from coordinate 6,143,266 downwards.
ACACACATTTGGAACTCTCCTGGGGTACCCTCACACATATTATTCCCTCATTTAATGGATATTTTCACCAAAAAGTGAAGTTTTCAAAAAGTCTAAATTGGCTATAAACGACTTAATATCAAGGACTCATCGGGCGAATCGCTCTGGAACTGAAATCGGAATGCTCACTGACATTTTTCCCTCTCCGAAAGTCTGAAAAATGATGGAAAAATGACTAAGTCCAAAAAAATTTTTTTCAACTTTTTTCAATTTTACCCCCGTGGGATATATGTTCTACCCACACACATATGGAACTCTCCTGTGGTACCCACGCACATATTATTCCCTCATTTAATGGATATTTTCACCAAGAAGTGAAGTTTTCAAAAAGACAGAAAATTGGCTGAAAGCGACTTAACATCAAGGACTCATCGGGTAAATCGCTCTGGAACTGAAATCGGAATGCTCACTGACATTTTCCCCCTTTCGAAAGTCTGAAAAATGATGGAAAAATGACTAAGTCCAAAAAAATTTTTTTTCAACTTTTTTCAATTTTACCCTCGTGGGATATATGTTCTACCCACACACATTTGGAACTCTCCTATGGTACCCACGCACATATTATTCCCTCATTTAATGGATATTTTCACCAAGAAGTGAAGTTTTCAAAAAGTCAGAAAATTGGCTGAAAACGACTTAATATCAAGGACTCATCGGACGAATCACTCTGGAACTGAAATCGGAATACTCACTGACATTTTTCCCTCTCCGAAAGTCTGAAAAATGATGGAAAAATGACTAAGTCCAAATAAAATTTTTTTCAACTTTTTTCAATTTTACCCCCATGGGATATATATTCTACCCACACACATTTCGAACTCTCCTGGGGTACCCTCACACATATTATTCCCTCATTTAATGGATATTTTCACCAAAAAGTGAAAATATATATCCTGTGGGATATATATTCTACCCACACACATTAGGAACTCTCCTGGGGTAACCTCACACATATTATTCCCTCATTTAAAGTATATTTTCACCAAAAGTGAAGTTTTCAAAAAGTCAGAAAATTGGCTGAAAGCGACTTAACATCAAGGACTCATCGGGTAAATCGCTCTGGAACTGAAATCGGAATGATCACTGACATTTTCCCCCCTTCGAAAGTCTGAAAAATGATGGAAACATGACTAAGTCCAAAAAAATTTTTTTTCAACTTTTTTCAATTTTACCCTCGTGGGATATATGTTCTACCCACACACATTTGGAACTCTCCTGTGGTACCCACGCACATATTATTCCCTCATTTAATGGATATTTTCACCAAGAAGTGAAGTTTTCAAAAAGTCAGAAAATTGGCTGAAAACGACTTAATATCAAGGACTCATCGGACGAATCACTATGGAACTGAAATCGGAATACTCACTGACTTTTTCCCCTCTTCGAAAGTCTGAAAAATGATGGAAAAATGAGTAAGTCCAAAAAAAATTTTTTTCGACTTTTTTCAATTTTACCCCCGTGGGATAATATTCTACCCACACACATTTGGAACTCTCCTGGGGTACCCTAGCATATATTATTCCCTCATTTAATGGATATTTTCAACAAAAAGTGAAGTTTTCAAAAAGTCAGAAAATTGGCTGAAAACGACTTAATATCAAAGACTCATCGTGTGAATCACTCTGGAACTGAAATTGGAATGCTCACTGACATTTTTCCCTCTCCGAAAGTCTGAAAAATGATGGAAAAATGACTAAGTCCAAATAAAATTTTTTTCAACTTTTTTCAATTTTACCCCCATGGGATATATATTCTACCCACACACATTTCGAACTCTCCTGGGGTACCCTCACACATATTATTCCCTCATTTAATGGATATTTTCACCAAAAAGTGAAAATATATATCCTGTGGGATATATATTCTACCCACACACATTAGGAACTCTCCTGGGGTACCCTCACACATATTATTCCCTCATTTAATGTATATTTTCACCAAAAGTGAAGTTTTCAAAAAGTCAGAAAATTGGCTGAAAGCGACTTAACATCAAGGACTCATCGGGTAAATCGCTCTGGAACTGAAATCGGAATGCTCACTGACATTTTCCCCCCTTCGAAAGTCTGAAAAATGATGGAAACATGACTAAGTCCAAAAAAATTTTTTTTCAACTTTTTTCAATTTTACCCTCGTGGGATATATGTTCTACCCACACACATTTGGAACTCTCCTGTGGTACCCACGCACATATTATTCCCTCATTTAATGGATATATTCACCAAGAAGTGAAGTTTTCAAAAAGTCAGAAAATTGGCTGAAAACGACTTAATATCAAGGACTCATCGGACGAATCACTCTGGAACTGAAATCGGAATACTCACTGACTTTTTCCCCGCTTCGAAAGTCTGAAAAATGATGGAAAAATGAGTAAGTCCAAAAAAAATTTTTTTCGACTTTTTTCAATTTTACCCCCGTGGGATATATATTCTACCCACACACATTTGGAACTCTCCTGGGGTACCCTCGCACATATTATTCCCTCATTTAATGGATATTTTCACCAAAAAGTGAAGTTTTCAAAAAGTCAGAAAATTGGCTGAAAACGACTTAACATCAAGGACTCATCGGGCGAATCACTCTGGAACTGAAATCGGAATGCTCACTGACATTTTCCCCTCTCCAAAAGTCTGAAAAATGATGGAAAAATGACTAAGTCCAAAAAAAATTTTTTTAAACTTTTTTCAATTTTACCCACATGGGATATATATTCTACACACACACATTTGGAACTCTCCTGGGGTACCCTCACACATATTATTCCCTCATTTAATGGATATTTTCACCAAAAAGTGAAGTTTTCAAAAAGTCAGAAAATTGGCTGAAAACGACTTAATATCAAGGACTCATCAGTAGAATTGCTCTGGAACTGAAATCGGAATGCTCACTTGCATTTTCCCCTCTCCGAAAGTCTGAAAAATGATGGAAAAATGACTAAGTCTAAAAAAATTTTTTTTCAACTTTTTTCAATTTTACCCCTGTGGGATATACATTCTACCCACACACATTAGGAACTCTCCTGGGGTACCCTCACACATATTATTCCCTCATTTAATGGATATTTTCACCAAAAGTGAAGTTTTCAAAAAGTCAGAAAATTGGCTGAAAGCGACTTAATATCAAGGACTCTTCGGGCGAATCTCCCTGGAACTGAAATTGGAATACTCACTGACATTTTCCCCTCTCCGAAAGTCTGAAAAATGATGGAAAAATGACTAAATCCAAAAAAAATTTTTTTAAACTTTTTTCAATTTTACCCCCATGGGATATATATTCTACCCACACACATTTGAAACTCTCCTGGGGTACCCTCACACATATTATTCCCTCATTTAATGGATATTTTCACCAAAAGTGAAGTTTTCAAAAAGTCAGAAAATTGGCTGAAAGCGACTTAATATCAAGGACTCTTCGGGCGACTCTCTGGAACTGAAATCGGAATACTCACTGACATTTTCCCCTCTCCGAAAGTCTGAAAAATGATGGAAAAATGACTAAGTCCAAAAAACATTTTTTTCAACTTTTTTCAATTTTACCCCCGTGGGATAGATATTCTACCCACACACATTTGGAACTCTCCTGGGGTACCCTCGCATATATTATTCCCTCATTTAATGGATATTTTCACCAAAAAGTAAAGTTTTCAAAAAGTCAGAAAATTGGCTGAAAACGACTTAATATCAAGGACTCATCGTGCGAATCACTCTGGAACTGAAATCGGAATGCTCACTGACATTTTCCCCTCTCCGAAAGTCTGAAAAATGATGGAAAAATGACTAAGTCCAAAAAAATTTTTTTCAATTTTACCCCCGTGGGATATATGTTCTACCCACACACATATGGAACTCTCCTGTGGTACCCACGCACATATTATTCCCTCATTTAATGGATATTTTCACCAAAAAGTGAAGTTTTCAAAAAGTCAGAAAATTGGCTGAAAACGACTTAATATCAAGGACTCATCGGGCGAATCGCTCTGGAACTGAAATCGGAATGCTCACTGACATTTTTCCCTCTCCGAAAGTCTGAAAAATGATGGAAAAATGACTAAGTCCAAAAAAATTTTTTTCAACTTTTTTCAATTTTACCCCCGTGGGATATATGTTCTACCCACACACATATGGAACTCTCCTGTGGTACCCACGCACATATTATTCCCTCATTTAATGGATATTTTCACCAAAAAGTGAAGTTTTCAAAAAGTCAGAAAATTGGCTGAAAATGACTTAATATCAAGGACTCATCGGGCGAATCACTCTGGAACTGAAATCGGAATACTCACTGACTTTTTCCCCTCTTCGAAAGTCTGAAAAATGATGGAAAAATGAGTAAGTCCAAAAAAAATTTTTTTCGACTTTTTTCAATTTTACCCCCATGGGATATATATTCTACCCACACACATTTGGAACTCTCCTGGGGTACCCTTACACATATTATTCCCTCATTTAATGGATATTTTCACCAAAAAGTGAAGTTTTCAAAAAGTCTAAATTGGCTATAAATGACTTAATATCAAGGACTCATCGGGCGAATCGCTCTGGAACTGAAATCGGAATGCTCACTGATATTTTTCCCTCTCCGAAAGTCTGAAAAATGATGGAAAAATGACTAAGTCCAAAAAAATTTTTTTCAACTTTTTTCAATTTTACCCCCGTGGGATATATGTTCTACCCACACACATATGGAACTCTCCTGTGGTACCCACGCACATATTATTCCCTCATTTAATGGATATTTTCACCAAAAAGTGAAGTTTTCAAAAAGTCAGAAAATTGGCTGAAAATGACTTAATATCAAGGACTCATCGGGCGAATCACTCTGGAACTGAAATCGGAATACTCACTGACTTTTTCCCCTCTTCGAAAGTCTGAAAAATGATGGAAAAATGAGTAAGTCCAAAAAAAATTTTTTTCGACTTTTTTCAATTTTACCCCAGTGGGATAATATTCTACCCACACACATTTGGAACTCTCCTGGGGTACCCTAGCATATATTATTCCCTCATTTAATGGATATTTTCAACAAAAAGTGAAGTTTTCAAAAAGTCAGAAAATTGGCTGAAAACGACTTAATATCAAGGACTCATCGTGTGAATCACTCTGGAACTGAAATTGGAATGCTCACTGACATTTTTCCCTCTCCGAAAGTCTGAAAAATGATGGAAAAATGACTAAGTCCAAATAAAATTTTTTTCAACTTTTTTCAATTTTACCCCCATGGGATATATATTCTACCCACACACATTTCGAACTCTCCTGGGGTACCCTCACACATATTATTCCCTCATTTAATGGATATTTTCACCAAAAAGTGAAAATATATATCCTGTGGGATATATATTCTACCCACACACATTAGGAACTCTCCTGGGGTACCCTCACACATATTATTCCCTCATTTAATGTATATTTTCACCAAAAGTGAAGTTTTCAAAAAGTCAGAAAATTGGCTGAAAGCGACTTAACATCAAGGACTCATCGGGTAAATCGCTCTGGAACTGAAATCGGAATGCTCACTGACATTTTCCCCTCTCCAAAAGTCTGAAAAATGATGGAAAAATGACTAAGTCTAAAAAAAATTTTTTTCAACTTTTTTCAATTTTACCCCCATGGGATATATATTCTACCCACACACATTTGGAACTCTCCTGGGGTACCCTCACACATATTATTCCCTCATTTAATGGATATTTTCACCAAAAAGTGAAGTTTTCAAAAAGTCAGAAAATTGTCTGAAAATGACTTAATATCAAGGACTCATCGGGCGAATCACTCTTGAACTGAAATCGGAATACTCACTGACATTTTCCCCTCTCCGAAACTCTGAAAAATGATGGAAAAATGACTAAGTCCAAAAAAAATTTTTTTAAACTTTTTTCAATTTTACCCCCATGGGATATATATTCTACCCACACACATTTGAAACTCTCCTGGGGTACCCTCACACATATTATTCCCTCATTTAATGGATATTTTCACCAAAAAGTGAAGTTTTCAAAAAGTCAAAATTGGCTATAAACGACTTAATATAAAGGACTCATCAGGCGAATCGCTCTGGTACTGAAATCGGAATGCTCACTGACATTTTTCCCTCTCTGAAAGTCTGAAAAATGATGGAAAAATGACTAAGTCCAAAAAAAATTTTTTTTAAACTTTTTTCAATTTTACCCCTGTGGGATATATATTCTACCCACACACATTTGGAACTCTCCTGGGGTAACCTCACACATATTATTCCCTCATTTAATGGATATTTTCACCAAAAAGTGAAGTTTTCAAAAAGTCAAAATTGGCTATAAACGACTTAATATCAAGGACTCATCAGGCGAATCGCTCTGGTACTGAAATCGGAATGCTCACTGACATTTTTCCCTCTCCGAAAGTCTGAAAAATGAGGGAAAAATGACTAAGTCCAAAAAACATTTTTTTCAACTTTTTTCAATTTTACCCCCGTGGGATATATATTCTACCCACACACATTTGGAACTCTCCTGGGGTACCCTCGCATATATTATTCCCTCATTTAATGGATATTTTCAACAAAAAGTCAAATTTTCAAAAAGTCAGAAAATTGGCTGAAAACTACTTAATATCAAGGACTCATCGGGCGAATCACTCTGGAACTGAAATCGGAATGCTCACTTGCATTTTCCCCTCTCCGAAAGTCTGAAAAATGATGGAAAAATGACTAAGTCCAAAAAAATTTTTTTTCAACTTTTTTCAATTTTACCCCTGTGGGATATACATTCTACCCACACACATTAGGAACTCTCCTGGGGTACCCTCACACATATTATTCCCTCATTTAATGGATATTTTCACCAAAAGTGAAGTTTTCAAAAAGTCAGAAAATTGGCTGAAAGCGACTTAATATCAAGGACTCTTCGGGCGACTCTCTGGAACTGAAATCGGAATACTCACTGACATTTTCCCCTCTCCGAAAGTCTGAAAAATGATGGAAAAATGACTAAGTCCAAATAAAATTTTTTTCAACTTTTTTCAATTTTACCCCCATGGGATATATATTCTACCCACACACATTTCGAACTCTCCTGGGGTACCCTCACACATATTATTCCCTCATTTAATGGATATTTTCACCAAAAAGTGAAAATATATATCCTGTGGGATATATATTCTACCCACACACATTAGGAACTCTCCTGGGGTACCCTCACACATATTATTCCCTCATTTAATGTATATTTTCACCAAAAGTGAAGTTTTCAAAAAGTCAGAAAATTGGCTGAAAGCGACTTAACATCAAGGACTCATCGGGTAAATCGCTCTGGAACTGAAATCGGAATGCTCACTGACATTTTCCCCCCTTCGAAAGTCTGAAAAATGATGGAAACATGACTAAGTCCAAAAAAATTTTTTTTCAACTTTTTTCAATTTTACCCTCGTGGGATATATGTTCTACCCACACACATTTGGAACTCTCCTGTGGTACCCACGCACATATTATTCCCTCATTTAATGGATATTTTCACCAAGAAGTGAAGTTTTCAAAAAGTCAGAAAATTGGCTGAAAACGACTTAATATCAAGGACTCATCGGACGAATCACTCTGGAACTGAAATCGGAATACTCACTGACTTTTTCCCCGCTTCGAAAGTCTGAAAAATGATGGAAAAATGAGTAAGTCCAAAAAAAATTTTTTTCGACTTTTTTCAATTTTACCCCCGTGGGATATATATTCTACCCACACACATTTGGAACTCTCCTGGGGTACCCTCGCACATATTATTCCCTCATTTAATGGATATTTTCACCAAAAAGTGAAGTTTTCAAAAAGTCAGAAAATTGGCTGAAAACGACTTAACATCAAGGACTCATCGGGCGAATCACTCTGGAACTGAAATCGGAATGCTCACTGACATTTTCCCCTCTCCAAAAGTCTGAAAAATGATGGAAAAATGACTAAGTCTAAAAAAAATTTTTTTCAACTTTTTTCAATTTTACCCCCATGGGATATATATTCTACCCACACACATTTGGAACTCTCCTGGGGTACCCTCACACATATTATTCCCTCATTTAATGGATATTTTCACCAAAAAGTGAAGTTTTCAAAAAGTCAGAAAATTGTCTGAAAATGACTTAATATCAAGGACTCATCGGGCGAATCACTCTTGAACTGAAATCGGAATACTCACTGACATTTTCCCCTCTCCGAAACTCTGAAAAATGATGGAAAAATGACTAAGTCCAAAAAAAATTTTTTTAAACTTTTTTCAATTTTACCCCCATGGGATATATATTCTACCCACACACATTTGAAACTCTCCTGGGGTACCCTCACACATATTATTCCCTCATTTAATGGATATTTTCACCAAAAAGTGAAGTTTTCAAAAAGTCAAAATTGGCTATAAACGACTTAATATAAAGGACTCATCAGGCGAATCGCTCTGGTACTGAAATCGGAATGCTCACTGACATTTTTCCCTCTCTGAAAGTCTGAAAAATGATGGAAAAATGACTAAGTCCAAAAAAAATTTTTTTTAAACTTTTTTCAATTTTACCCCTGTGGGATATATATTCTACCCACACACATTTGGAACTCTCCTGGGGTAACCTCACACATATTATTCCCTCATTTAATGGATATTTTCACCAAAAAGTGAAGTTTTCAAAAAGTCAGAAAATTGGCTGAAAACGACTTAATATCAAGGACTCATCAGTAGAATTGCTCTGGAACTGAAATCGGAATGCTCACTTGCATTTTCCCCTCTCCGAAAGTCTGAAAAATGATGGAAAAATGACTAAGTCTAAAAAAATTTTTTTTCAACTTTTTTCAATTTTACCCCTGTGGGATATACATTCTACCCACACACATTAGGAACTCTCCTGGGGTACCCTCACACATATTATTCCCTCATTTAATGGATATTTTCACCAAAAGTGAAGTTTTCAAAAAGTCAGAAAATTGGCTGAAAGCGACTTAATATCAAGGACTCTTCGGGCGAATCTCCCTGGAACTGAAATTGGAATACTCACTGACATTTTCCCCTCTCCGAAAGTCTGAAAAATGATGGAAAAATGACTAAGTCCAAAAAAAATTTTTTTAAACTTTTTTCAATTTTACCCCCATGGGATATATATTCTACCCACACACATTTGAAACTCTCCTGGGGTACCCTCACACATATTATTCCCTCATTTAATGGATATTTTCACCAAAAAGTGAAGTTTTCAAAAAGTCAAAATTGGCTATAAACGACTTAATATCAAGGACTCATCAGGCGAATCGCTCTGGTACTGAAATCGGAATGCTCACTGACATTTTTCCCTCTCCGAAAGTCTGAAAAATGAGGGAAAAATGACTAAGTCCAAAAAACATTTTTTTCAACTTTTTTCAATTTTACCCCCGTGGGATATATATTCTACCCACACACATTTGGAACTCTCCTGGGGTACCCTCGCATATATTATTCCCTCATTTAATGGATATTTTCAACAAAAAGTCAAATTTTCAAAAAGTCAGAAAATTGGCTGAAAACTACTTAATATCAAGGACTGATCGGGCGAATCACTCTGGAACTGAAATCGGAATGCTCACTTGCATTTTCCCCTCTCCGAAAGTCTGAAAAATGATGGAAAAATGACTAAGTCAAAAAAAATTTTTTTTCAACTTTTTTCAATTTTACCCCTGTGGGATATACATTCTACCCACACACATTAGGAACTCTCCTGGGGTACCCTCACACATATTATTCCCTCATTTAATGGATATTTTCACCAAAAGTGAAGTTTTCAAAAAGTCAGAAAATTGGCTGAAAGCGACTTAATATCAAGGACTCTTCGGGCGACTCTCTGGAACTGAAATCGGAATACTCACTGACATTTTCCCCTCTCCGAAAGTCTGAAAAATGATGGAAAAATGACTAAGTCCAAAAAACATTTTTTTCAACTTTTTTCAATTTTACCCCCGTGGGATAGATATTCTACCCACACACATTTGGAACTCTCCTGGGGTACCCTCGCATATATTATTCCCTCATTTAATGGATATTTTCACCAAAAAGTAAAGTTTTCAAAAAGTCAGAAAATTGGCTGAAAACGACTTAATATCAAGGACTCATCGTGCGAATCACTCTGGAACTGAAATCGGAATGCTCACTGACATTTTCCCCTCTCCGAAAGTCTGAAAAATGATGGAAAAATGACTAAGTCCAAAAAAATTTTTTTCAATTTTACCCCCGTGGGATATATGTTCTACCCACACACATATGGAACTCTCCTGTGGTACCCACGCACATATTATTCCCTCATTTAATGGATATTTTCACCAAAAAGTGAAGTTTTCAAAAAGTCAGAAAATTGGCTGAAAACGACTTAATATCAAGGACTCATCGGTCGAATCGCTCTGGAACTGAAATCGGAATGCTCACTGACATTTTTCCCTCTCCGAAAGTCTGAAAAATGATGGAAAAATGACTAAGTCCAAAAAAATTTTTTTCAACTTTTTTCAATTTTACCCCCGTGGGATATATGTTCTACCCACACACATATGGAACTCTCCTGTGGTACCCACGCACATATTATTCCCTCATTTAATGGATATTTTCACCAAAAAGTGAAGTTTTCAAAAAGTCAGAAAATTGGCTGAAAATGACTTAATATCAAGGACTCATCGGGCGAATCACTCTGGAACTGAAATCGGAATGCTCACTGACATTTCCCCTCTCCGAAAGTCTGAAAAATGATGGAAAAATGACTAAGTCCAAAAAAAATTTTTTTAAACTTTTTTCAATTTTACCCCCATGGGATATATATTCTACCCACACACATTTGGAACTCTCTTGGGGTACCCTCACACATATTATTCCCTCATTTAATGGATATTTTCACCAAAAAGTGAAGTTTTCAAAAAGTCAGAAAATTGGCTGAAAACGACTTAATATCAAGGACTCATCGGGCGAATCACTCTGGATCTGAAATCGGAATGCTCACTGACATTTTCCCCTCTCAGAAAGTCTGAAAAATGATGGAAAAATGACTAAGTCCAAAAAAATTTTTTTTCAACTTTTTTCAATTTTACCCCTGTGGGATACACATTCTACGCACACACATTTGGAACTCTCCTGGGGTACCCTCACACATATTATTCCCTCATTTAATGTATATTTTCACCAAAAGTGAAGTTTTCAAAAAGTCAGAAAATTGGCTGAAAGCGACTTAACATCAAGGACTCATCGGGTGAATCGCTCTGGAACTGAAATCGGAATGCTCACTGACATTTTCCCCCCTTCGAAAGTCTGAAAAATGATGGAAAAATGACTAAGTCCCAAAAAAATTTTTTTCAAGTTTTTTCAATTTTACCCCCATGGGATATATATTCTACCCACACACATTTGGAACTCTCCTGGGGTACCCTCACACATATTATTCCCTCATTTAATGGATATTTTCACCAAAAAGTGAAGTTTTCAAAAAGTCTAAATTGGCTATAAACGACTTAATATCAAGGACTCATCGGGCGAATCGCTCTGGAACTGAAATCGGAATGCTCACTGATATTTTTCCCTCTCCGAAAGTCTGAAAAATGATGGAAAAATGACTAAGTCCAAAAAAATTTTTTTCAACTTTTTTCAATTTTACCCCAGTGGGATAATATTCTACCCACACACATTTGGAACTCTCCTGGGGTACCCTAGCATATATTATTCCCTCATTTAATGGATATTTTCAACAAAAAGTGAAGTTTTCAAAAAGTCAGAAAATTGGCTGAAAACGACTTAATATCAAGTACTCATCGTGTGAATCACTCTGGAACTGAAATTGGAATGCTCACTGACATTTTTCCCTCTCCGAAAGTCTGAAAAATGATGGAAAAATGACTAAGTCCAAATAAAATTTTTTTCAACTTTTTTCAATTTTACCCCCATGGGATATATATTCTACCCACACACATTTCGAACTCTCCTGGGGTACCCTCACACATATTATTCCCTCATTTAATGGATATTTTCACCAAAAAGTGAAAATATATATCCTGTGGGATATATATTCTACCCACACACATTAGGAACTCTCCTGGGGTACCCTCACACATATTATTCCCTCATTTAATGTATATTTTCACCAAAAGTGAAGTTTTCAAAAAGTCAGAAAATTGGCTGAAAGCGACTTAACATCAAGGACTCATCGGGTAAATCGCTCTGGAACTGAAATCGGAATGCTCACTGACATTTTCCCCCCTTCGAAAGTCTGAAAAATGATGGAAACATGACTAAGTCCAAAAAAATTTTTTTTCAACTTTTTTCAATTTTACCCTCGTGGGATATATGTTCTACCCACACACATTTGGAACTCTCCTGTGGTACCCACGCACATATTATTCCCTCATTTAATGGTTATTTTCACCAAGAAGTGAAGTTTTCAAAAAGTCAGAAAATTGGCTGAAAACGACTTAATATCAAGGACTCATCGGACGAATCACTCTGGAACTGAAATCGGAATACTCACTGACTTTTTCCCTGCTTCGAAAGTCTGAAAAATGATGGAAAAATGAGTAAGTCCAAAAAAAATTTTTTTCGACTTTTTTCAATTTTACCCCCGTGGGATATATATTCTACCCACACACATTTGGAACTCTCCTGGGGTACCCTCGCACATATTATTCCCTCATTTAATGGATATTTTCACCAAAAAGTGAAGTTTTCAAAAAGTCAGAAAATTGGCTGAAAACGACTTAACATCAAGGACTCATCGGGCGAATCACTCTGGAACTGAAATCGGAATGCTCACTGACATTTTCCCCTCTCCAAAAGTCTGAAAAATGATGGAAAAATGACTAAGTCTAAAAAAAATTTTTTTCAACTTTTTTCAATTTTACCCCCATGCAATATATATTCTACCCACACACATTTGGAACTCTCCTGGGGTACCCTCACACATATTATTCCCTCATTTAATGGATATTTTCACCAAAAAGTGAAGTTTTCAAAAAGTCAAAATTGGCTATAAACGACTTAATATAAAGGACTCATCAGGCGAATCGCTCTGGTACTGAAATCGGAATGCTCACTGACATTTTTCCCTCTCTGAAAGTCTGAAAAATGATGGAAAAATGACTAAGTCCAAAAAAAATTTTTTTTAAACTTTTTTCAATTTTACCCCTGTGGGATATATATTCTACCCACACACATTTGGAACTCTCCTGGGGTAACCTCACACATATTATTCCCTCATTTAATGGATATTTTCACCAAAAAGTGAAGTTTTCAAAAAGTCAGAAAATTGGCTGAAAACGACTTAATATCAAGGACTCATCAGTAGAATTGCTCTGGAACTGAAATCGGAATGCTCACTTGCATTTTCCCCTCTCCGAAACTCTGAAAAATGATGGAAAAATGACTAAGTCCAAAAAAATTTTTTTCAATTTTACCCCCGTGGGATATATGTTCTACCCACACACATATGGAACTCTCCTGTGGTACCCACGCACATATTATTCCCTCATTTAATGGATATTTTCACCAAAAAGTGAAGTTTTCAAAAAGTCAGAAAATTGGCTGAAAACGACTTAATATCAAGGACTCATCGGGCGAATCGCTCTGGAACTGAAATCGGAATGCTCACTGACATTTTTCCCTCTCCGAAAGTCTGAAAAATGATGGAAAAATGACTAAGTCCAAAAAAATTTTTTTCAACTTTTTTCAATTTTACCCCCGTGGGATATATGTTCTACCCACACACATATGGAACTCTCCTGTGGTACCCACGCACATATTATTCCCTCATTTAATGGATATTTTCACCAAAAAGTGGTTTTCAAAAAGTCAGAAAATTGGCTGAAAATGACTTAATATCAAGGACTCATCGGGCGAATCACTCTGGAACTGAAATCGGAATGCTCACTGACATTTCCCCTCTCCGAAAGTCTGAAAAATGATGGAAAAATGACTAAGTCCAAAAAAAATTTTTTTAAACTTTTTTCAATTTTACCCCCATGGGATATATATTCTACCCACACACATTTGGAACTCTCCTGGGGTACCCTCACACATATTATTCCCTCATTTAATGGATATTTTCACCAAAAAGTGAAGTTTTCAAAAAGTCAGAAAATTGGCTGAAAACGACTTAATATCAAGGACTCATCGGGCGAATCACTCTGGATCTGAAATCGGAATGCTCACTGACATTTTCCCCTCTCAGAAAGTCTGAAAAATGATGGAAAAATGACTAAGTCCAAAAAAATTTTTTTTCAACTTTTTTCAATTTTACCCCTGTGGGATACACATTCTACGCACACACATTTGGAACTCTCCTGGGGTACCCTCACACATATTATTCCCTCATTTAATGTATATTTTCACCAAAAGTGAAGTTTTCAAAAAGTCAGAAAATTGGCTGAAAGCGACTTAACATCAAGGACTCATCGGGTGAATCGCTCTGGAACTGAAATCGGAATGCTCACTGACATTTTCCCCCCTTCGAAAGTCTGAAAAATGATGGAAAAATGACTAAGTCCCAAAAAAATTTTTTTCAAGTTTTTTCAATTTTACCCCCATGGGATATATATTCTACCCACACACATTTGGAACTCTCCTGGGGTACCCTCACACATATTATTCCCTCATTTAATGGATATTTTCACCAAAAAGTGAAGTTTTCAAAAAGTCTAAATTGGCTATAAACGACTTAATATCAAGGACTCATCGGGCGAATCGCTCTGGAACTGAAATCGGAATGCTCACTGATATTTTTCCCTCTCCGAAAGTCTGAAAAATGATGGAAAAATGACTAAGTCCAAAAAAATTTTTTTCAACTTTTTTCAATTTTACCCCCGTGGGATATATGTTCTACCCACACACATATGGAACTCTCCTGTGGTACCCACGCACATATTATTCCCTCATTTAATGGATATTTTCACCAAAAAGTGAAGTTTTCAAAAAGTCAGAAAATTGGCTGAAAATGACTTAATATCAAGGACTCATCGGGCGAATCACTCTGGAACTGAAATCGGAATGCTCACGGACATTTTCCCCTCTCCGAAAGTCTGAAAAATGATGGAAAAATGACTAAGTCCAAAAAACATTTATTTCAACTTTTTTCAATTTTACCCTCGTGGGATATATGTTCAACCCACACACATTTGGAACTCTCCTGTGGTACCCACGCACATATTATTCCCTCATTTAATGGATATTTTCACCAAAAAGTGAAGTTTTCAAAAAGTCAGAAAATTGGCTGAAAACGACTTAATATCAAGGACTCATCGGGCGAATTGCTCTGGAACTGAAATCGGAATGCTCACTGACATTTTCCCCTCTCCGAAAGTCTTAAAAATGATGGAAAAATGACTAAGTCCAAAAAACATTTTTTTCAACTTTTTTCAATTTTACCCCCGTGGGATATATATTCTACCCACACACATTTCGAACTCTCCTGGGGTACCCTCGCATATATTATTCCCTCATTTAATGGATATTTTCACCAAAAAAGTGAAGTTTTCAAAAAGTCAGAAAATTGGCTGAAAACGACTTAATATCAAGGACTCATCGGGCGAATCACTCTGGAACTGAAATCGGAATGCTCACTTGCATTTTCCCCTCTCCGAAAGTCTGAAAAATGATGGAAAAATGACTAAGTCCAAAAAAATTTTTTTTCAACTTTTTTCAATTTTACCCCTGTGGGATATACATTCTACCCACACACATTAGCAACTCTCCTGGGGTACCCTCACACATATTATTCCCTCATTTAATGTATATTTTCACCAAAAGTGAAGTTTTCAAAAAGTCAGAAAATTGGCTGAAAACGACTTAATATCAAGGACTCATCGGGCGAATCACTCTGGAACTGAAATCGGAATGCTCACTTGCATTTTCCCCTCTCCGAAAGTCTGAAAAATGATGGAAAAATGACTAAGTCCAAAAAAATTTTTTTTCAACTTTTTTCAATTTTACCCCTGTGGGATATACATTCTACCCACACACATTAGCAATTCTCCTGGGGTACCCTCACACATATTATTCCCTCATTTAATGTATATTTTCACCAAAAGTGAAGTTTTCAAAAAGTCAGAAAATTGGCTGAAAGCGACTTAATATCAAGGACTCATCGGGCGAATCTCTCTTTAACTGAAATCGGAATACTCACTGACATTTTCCCCTCTCCGAAAGTCTGAAAAATGATGGAAAAATGACTAAGTCCAAAAAAATTTTTTTTCAACTTTTTTCAATTTTACCCCTGTGGGATATACATTCTACCCACACACATTAGGAACTCTCCTGGGGTACCCTCACACATTTTATTCCCTCATTTAATGGATATTTTCACCAAAAGTGAAGTTTTCAAAAAGTCAGAAAATTGGCTGAAAGCGACTTAATATCAAGGACTCTTCGGGCGAATCTCTCTGGAACTGAAATCGGAATACTCACTGACATTTTCCCCTCTCCGAAAGTCTGAAAAATGATGGAAAAATGACTAAGTCGAAAAAACATTTTTTTCAACTTTTTTCAATTTTACCCCCGTGGGATATATATTCTACCCACACACATTTGGAACTCTCCTGGGGTACCCTCGCATATATTATTCCCTCATTTAATGGATATTTTCAACAAAAAGTAAAGTTTTTAAAAAAGTCAGAAAATTGGCTGAAAACGACTTAATATCAAGGACTCATCGGGCGAATCACTCTGGAACTGAAATCGGAATGCTCACGGACATTTTCCCCTCTCCGAAAGTCTGAAAAATGATGGAAAAATGACTAAGTCCAAAAAACATTTTTTTCAACTTTTTTCAATTTTACCCTCGTGGGATATATGTTCAACCCACACACATTTGGAACTCTCCTGTGGTACCCACGCACATATTATTCCCTCATTTAATGGATATTTTCACCAAAAAGTGAAGTTTTCAAAAAGTCAGAAAATTGGCTGAAAACGACTTAATATCAAGGACTCATCGGGCGAATTGCTCTGGAACTGAAATCGGAATGCTCACTGACATTTTCCCCTCTCCGAAAGTCTTAAAAATGATGAAAAAATGACTAAGTCCAAAAAACATTTTTTTCAACTTTTTTCAATTTTACCCCCGTGGGATATATATTCTACCCACACACATTTCGAACTCTCCTGGGGTACCCTCGCATATATTATTCCCTCATTTAATGGATATTTTCACCAAAAGTGAAGTTTTCAAAAAGTCAGAAAATTGGCTGAAAGCGACTTAATGTCAAGGACTCTTCGGGCGAATCTCTCTGGAACTGAAATCGGAATACTCACTGACATTTTCCCCTCTCCGAAAGTCTGAAAAATGATGGAAAAATGACTAAGTCGAAAAAACATTTTTTTCAACTTTTTTCAATTTTACCCCCGTGGGATATATATTCTACCCACACACATTTGGAACTCTCCTGGGGTACCCTCGCATATATTATTCCCTCATTTAATGGATATTTTCACCAAAAAGTAAAGTTTTTAAAAAAGTCAGAAAATTGGCTGAAAACGACTTAATATCAAGGACTCATCGTGCGAATCACTCTGGAACTGAAATCGGAATGCTCACTGACATTTTCCCCTCTCCGAAAGTCTGAAAAATGATGGAAAAATGACTAAGTCCAAAAAACATTTTTTTCAACTTTTTTCAATTTTACCCCCGTGGGATATATATTCTACCCACACACATTTCGAACTCTCCTGGGGTACCCTCGCATATATTATTCCCTCATTTAATGGATATTTTCACCAAAAAAGTGAAGTTTTCAAAAAGTCAGAAAATTGGCTGAAAACGACTTAATATCAAGGACTCTTCGGGCGAATCTCTCTGGAACTGAAATCGGAATACTCACTGACATTTTCCCCTCTCCGAAAGTCTGAAAAATGATGGAAAAATGACTAAGTCGAAAAAACATTTTTTTCAACTTTTTTCAATTTTACCCCCGTGGGATATATATTCTACCCACACACATTTGGAACTCTCCTGGGGTACCCTCGCATATATTATTCCCTCATTTAATGGATATTTTCACCAAAAAGTAAAGTTTTTAAAAAAGTCAGAAAATTGGCTGAAAACGACTTAATATCAAGGACTCATCGTGCGAATCACTCTGGAACTGAAATCGGAATGCTCACTGACATTTTCCCCTCTCCGAAAGTCTGAAAAATGATGGAAAAATGACTAAGTCCAAAAAACATTTTTTTCAACTTTTTTCAATTTTACCCCCGTGGGATATATATTCTACCCACACACATTTCGAACTCTCCTGGGGTACCCTCGCATATATTATTCCCTCATTTAATGGATATTTTCACCAAAAAAGTGAAGTTTTCAAAAAGTCAGAAAATTGGCTGAAAACGACTTAATATCAAGGACTCATCGGGCGAATCACTCTGGAACTGAAATCAGAATGCTCACTTGCATTTTCCCCTCTCCGAAAGTCTGAAAAATGATGGAAAAATGACTAAGTCCAAAAAAATTTTTTTTCAACTTTTTTCAATTTTACCCCTGTGGGATATACATTCTACCCACACACATTAGCAACTCTCCTGGGGTACCCTCACACATATTATTCCCTCATTTAATGTATATTTTCACCAAAAGTGAAGTTTTCAAAAAGTCAGAAAATTGGCTGAAAGCGACTTAATATCAAGGACTCATCGGGCGAATCTCTCTTTAACTGAAATCGGAATACTCACTGACATTTTCCCCTCTCCGAAAGTCTGAAAAATGATGGAAAAATGACTAAGTCCAAAAAAATTTTTTTTCAACTTTTTTCAATTTTACCCCTGTGGGATATACATTCTACCCACACACATTAGGAACTCTCCTGGGGTACCCTCACACATATTATTCCCTCATTTAATGGATATTTTCACCAAAAGTGAAGTTTTCAAAAAGTCAGAAAATTGGCTGAAAGCGACTTAATATCAAGGACTCTTCGGGCGAATCTCTCTGGAACTGAAATCGGAATACTCACTGACATTTTCCCCTCTCCGAAAGTCTGAAAAATGATGGAAAAATGACTAAGTCCAAAAAACATTTTTTTCAACTTTTTTCAATTTTACCCCCGTGGGATATATATTCTACCCACACACATTTGGAACTCTCCTGGGGTACCCTCACATATATTATTCCCTCATTTAATGGATATTTTCACCAAAAAGTAAAGTTTTCAAAAAGTCAGAAAATTGGCTGAAAACGACTTAATATCAAGGACTCATCATGCGAATCACTCTGGAACTGAAATCGGAATGCTCACTGACATTTTCCCCTCTCCGAAAGTCTGAAAAATGATGGAAAAATGACTAAGTCCAAAAAACATTTTTTTCAACTTTTTTCAATTTTACCCCCGTGGGATATATATTCTACCCACACACATTTCGAACTCTCCTGGGGTACCCTCGCATATATTATTCCCTCATTTAATGGATATTTTCACCAAAAAAGTGAAGTTTTCAAAAAGTCAGAAAATTGGCTGAAAACGACTTAATATCAAGGACTCATCGGGCGAATCACTCTGGAACTGAAATCGGAATGCTCACTTGCATTTTCCACTCTCCGAAAGTCTGAAAAATTATGGAAAAATGACTAAGTCCAAAAAAATTTTTTTTCAACTTTTTTCAATTTTACCCCTGTGGGATATACATTCTACCCACACACATTAGCAACTCTCCTGGGGTACCCTCACACATATTATTCCCTCATTTAATGTATATTTTCACCAAAAGTGAAGTTTTCAAAAAGTCAGAAAATTGGCTGAAAGCGACTTAATATCAAGGACTCATCGGGCGAATCTCTCTTTAACTGAAATCGGAATACTCACTGACATTTTCCCCTCTCCGAAAGTCTGAAAAATGATGGAAAAATGACTAAGTCCAAAAAAATTTTTTTTCAACTTTTTTCAATTTTACCCCTGTGGGATATACATTCTACCCACACACATTAGGAACTCTCCTGGGGTACCCTCACACATATTATTCCCTCATTTAATGGATATTTTCACCAAAAGTGAAGTTTTCAAAAAGTCAGAAAATTGGCTGAAAGCGACTTAATATCAAGGACTCTTCGGGCGAATCTCTCTGGAACTGAAATCGGAATACTCACTGACATTTTCCCCTCTCCGAAAGTCTGAAAAATGATGGAAAAATGACTAAGTCCAAAAAACATTTTTTTCAACTTTTTTCAATTTTACCCCCGTGGGATATATATTCTACCCACACACATTTGGAACTCTCCTGGGGTACCCTCGCATATATTATTCCCTCATTTAATGGATATTTTCACCAAAAAGTAAAGTTTTCAAAAAGTCAGAAAATTGGCTGAAAACGACTTAATATCAAGGACTCATCGTGCGAATCACTCTGGAACTGAAATCGGAATGCTCACTGACATTTTCCCCTCTCCGAAAGTCTGAAAAATGATGGAAAAATGACTAAGTCCAAAAAACATTTTTTTCAACTTTTTTCAATTTTACCCCCGTGGGATATATATTCTACCCACACACATTTCGAACTCTCCTGGGGTACCCTCGCATATATTATTCCCTCATTTAATGGATATTTTCACCAAAAAAGTGAAGTTTTCAAAAAGTCAGAAAATTGGCTGAAAACGACTTAATATCAAGGACTCATCGGGCGAATCACTCTGGAACTGAAATCGGAATGCTCACTTGCATTTTCCCCTCTCCGAAAGTCTGAAAAATGATGGAAAAATGACTAAGTCCAAAAAAATTTTTTTTCAACTTTTTTCAATTTTACCCCTGTGGGATATACATTCTACCCACACACATTAGGAACTCTCCTGGGGTACCCTCACACATATTATTCCCTCATTTAATGTATATTTTCACCAAAAGTGAAGTTTTCAAAAAGTCAGAAAATTGGCTGAAAGCGACTTAATATCAAGGACTCATCGGGCGAATCTCTCTTTAACTGAAATCGGAATACTCACTGACATTTTCCCCTCTCTGAAAGTCTGAAAAATGATGGAAAAATGACTAAGTCCAAAAAAATTTTTTTTTCAACTTTTTTCAATTTTACCCCTGTGGGATATACATTCTACCCACACACATTAGGAACTCTCCTGGGGTACCCTCACACATATTATTCCCTCATTTAATGGATATTTTCACCAAAAGTGAAGTTTTCAAAAAGTCAGAAAATTGGCTGAAAGCGACTTAATATCAAGGACTCTTCGGGCGAATCTCTCTGGAACTGAAATCGGAATACTCACTGACATTTTCCCCTCTCCGAAAGTCTGAAAAATGATGGAAAAATGACTAAGTCCAAAAAACATTTTTTTCAACTTTTTTCAATTTTACCCCCGTGGGATATATATTCTACCCACACACATTTGGAACTCTCCTGGGGTACCCTCGCATATATTATTCCCTCATTTAATGGATATTTTCACCAAAAAGTAAAGTTTTCAAAAAGTCAGAAAATTGGCTGAAAACGACTTAATATCAAGGACTCATCATGCGAATCACTCTGGAACTGAAATCGGAATGCTCACTGACATTTTCCCCTCTCCGAAAGTCTGAAAAATGATGGAAAAATGACTGAGTCCAAAAAAAATTTTTTCAATTTTACCCCCGTGGGCAATATGTTCTACCCACACACATATGGAACTCTCCTGTGGTACCCACGCACATATTATTCCCTCATTTAATGGATATTTTCACCAAAAAGTGAAGTTTTCAAAAAGTCAGAAAATTGGCTGAAAACGACTTAATATCAAGGACTCATCGGGCGAATCTCTCTTTAACTGAAATCGGAATACTCACTGACATTTTCCCCTCTCCGAAAGTCTGAAAAATGATGGAAAAATGACTAAGTCCAAAAAACATTTTTTTCAACTTTTTTCAATTTTACCCCCGTGGGATATATATTCTACCCACACACATTTGGAACTCTCCTGGGGTACCCTCGCATATATTATTCCCTCATTTAATGGATATTTTCTCCAAAAAGTAAAGTTTTCAAAAAGTCAGAAAATTGGTTGAAAACGACTTAATATCAAGGACTCATCGGGCGAATCACTCTCGAACTGAAATCGGAATGGTCACTGACATTTTGCCATCTCCGAAAGTCTGAAAAATAATGGAAAAATGACTGAGTCCAAAAATTTTTTTTTAAAACTTTTTTCAATTTTACCCCCGTGGGATATATATTCTACCCACACACATTTGGAACTCTACTGGGGTACCCTCACACATATTATTCCGTCATTTAATGTATATTTTCACCAAAAGTGAAGTTTTCAAAAAGTCAGAAAATTGGCTGAAAGCGACTTAACATCAAGGACTCATCGGGTGAATCGCTCTGGAACTGAAATCGGATTGCTCACTGACATTTTCCCCCCTTCGAAAGTCTGAAAAATGATGGAAAAATGACTAAGTCCAAAAAAAAATTTTTTAAACTTTTTTCAATTTTACCCCCATGGGATATATATTCTACCCACACACATTTGGAAATCTCCTGGGGTACCCTCACACATATTATTCCCTCATTTAATGGACATTTTCACCAAAAAGTGAAGTTTTCAAAAAGTCAAAATTGGCTATAAACGACCTAATATCAAGGACTCATCGGTCGAATCGCTCTGGAACTGAAATCGGAATGCTCACTGACATTTTTCCCTCTCCGAAAGTCTGAAAAATGATGGAAAAATGACTAAGTCCAAAAAAATTTTTTTTAAACTTTTTTCAATTTTACCCTCGTCGGATATATGTTCTACCGACACACATTTGGAACTCTCCTGGGGTACCCTCTCACATATTATTCCCTCATTTAATGTATATTTTCAGCAAAAAGTGAATATTTCAAAAAGTCAGATAATTGTCTGAAAGCGACTTAATATCAAGAGCTCATCGGGCGAAACACTCTGGAACTGAAATCGGAATACTCACTGACATTTTCCCCTCTCCGAAAGTCTGAAAAATGATGGAAAAATGAGTAAGTCCAAAAAAATTTTTTTTAAACTTTTTTCAATTTTACCCTCGTGGGATATATGTTCTACCCACACACATTTGGAACTCTCCTGGGGTAACCTCACACATATTATTCCCTCATTTAATGGAATTTTCACCAAAAAGTGAAGTTTTCAAAACGTCAGAAAATTGGCTGAAAACGACTTAATATCAAGGACTCATCGGGCGAATTGCTCTGGAACTGAAATCGGAATGCTCACTGACATTTTCCCCTCTCCGAAAGTCTGAAAAATGATGGAAAAATGACTAAGTCCAAAAAACATTTTTTTCAACTTTTTTCAATTTTACCCCCGTGGGATATATATTCTACCCACACACATTTGGAACTCTCCTGGGGTGCCCTCGCATATATTATTCCCTCATTTAATGGATATTTTCACCAAAAAGTGAAGTTTTCAAAAAGTCAGAAAATTGGCTGAAAACGACTTAATATCAAGGACTCGTGTGAATCACTCTGGAACTGAAATTGGAATGCACACTGACATTTTTCCCTCTCCGAAAGTCTGAAAAATGATGGAAAAATGACTAAGTCCAAAAAAAAATTTTTTCAACTTTTTTCAGTTTTACCCCCATGGGATATATATTCTACCCACACACATTTGGAACTCTCCTGGGGTACCCTCACACATATTATTCCCTCATTTAATGGATATTTTCACCAAAAAGTCAAGTTTTCAAAAAGTCAGAAAATTGGCTGAAAACGACTTAATATCAAGGACTCATCGGGCGAATCACTCTGGAACTGAAATCGGAATGCTCACTTGCATTTTCCCCTCTCCGAAAGTCTGAAAAATGGTGGAAAAATGACTAAGTCCAAAAAAAAATGTTTCAACTTTTTTCAATTTTACCCCCATGGGATATATATTCTACCCACACACATTTGGAACTCTCCTGGGGTACCCTCACACATATTATTCCCTCATTTAATGTATATTTTCACCAAAAGTGAAGTTTTCAAAAAGTCAGAAAATTGGCTGAAAGCGACTTAACATCAAGGACTCATCGGGTGAATCGCTCTGGAACTGAAATCGGAATGCTCACTGACATTTTCCCCCCTTCGAAAGTCTGAAAAATGATGGAAAAATGAGTCAGTCCAAAAAAAATTTTTTTCAAGTTTTTTCAATTTTACCCCCATGGGATATATATTCTACCCACACACATTTGGAAATCTCCTGGGGTACCCTCACACATATTATTCCCTCATTTAATGGATATTTTCACCAAAAAGTGAAGTTTTCAAAAAGTCTAAATTGGCAATAAACGACTTAATATCAAGGACTCATCGTGCGAAACACTCTGGAACTGAAATTGGAATGCTCACTGACATTTTCCCCTCTCCAAAAGTCTGAAAAATGATGGAAAAATGACTAAGTCCAAAAAAAAATTTTTTAAACTTTTTTCAATTTTACCCCCATGGGATATATATTCTACCCACACACATTTGGAACTCTCCTGGGGTACCCACGCACATATTATTCCCTCATTTAATGGATATTTTCACCAAAAAGTGAAGTTTTCAAAAAGTCAGAAAATTCGCTGAAAGCGACTTAACATCGAGGACTCATCGGGTGAATCGCTCTGGAATTGAAATCGGAATGCTCACTGACATTTTCCCCCCTTCAAAAGTCTGAAAAATGATGGAAAAATGACTAAGACCAAAAAAAATTTTTTTAAACTTTTTTCAATTTTACCCCGTGGGATATACATTCTACCCACACACATTTGGAACTCTCCTGGGGTACCCTCACACATATTATTCCCTCATTTAATGGATATTTTCACCAAAAAGTGAAGTTTTCAAAAAGTCTAAATTGGCTATAAACGACTTAATATCAAGGACTCATCGGGCGAATCGCTCTGGAACTGAAATCGGAATGCTCACTGACATTTTTCCCTCTCCGAAAGTCTGAAAAATGATGGAAAAATGACTAAGTCCAAAAAAAATTTTTTTCAACTTTTTTCAATTTTACCCCCGTGGGATATATGTTCTACCCACACACATATGGAACTCTCCTGTGGTACCCACGCACATATTATTCCCTCATTTAATGGATATTTTCACCAAAAAGTGAAGTTTTCAAAAAGTCAGAAAATTGGCTGAAAATGACTTAATATCAAGGACTCATCGGGCGAATCACTCTGGAACTGAAATCGGAATGCTCACTGACATTTTCCCCTCTCCGAAAGTCTGAAAAATGATGGAAAAATGACTAAGTCCAAAAAAATTTTTTTTCAACTTTTTTCAATTTTACCCTCGTGAGATATATGTTCTACCCACACACATTTGGAACTCTCCTGTGGTACCCACGCACATATTATTCCTTCATTTAATGGATATTTTCACCAAAAAGTGAAGTTTTCAAAAAGTCAGAAAATTGGCAGAAAGCGACTTAACATCAAGGATTCATCGGGTGAATCGCTCTCGAACTGAAATCGGTATGCTCACTGACATTTTCCCCCCTTCGAAAGTCTGAAAAATGATGGAAAAATGACTAAGTCCAAAAAAAAATTTTTTACACTTTTTTCAATTTTACCCCCATGGGATATATATTCTACCCACACACATTTGGAAATCTCCTGGGGTAACCTCACACATATTATTCCCTCATTTAATGGACATTTTCACCAAAAAGTGAAGTTTTCAAAAAGTCAAAATTGGCTATAAACGACCTAATATCAAGGACTCATCGGGCGAATCGCTCTGGAACTGAAATCGGAATGCTCACTGACATTTTTCCCTCTCCTAAAGTCTGAAAAATGATGGAAAAATGACTAAGTCCAAAAAAATTTTTTTTAAACTTTTTTCAATTTTACCCTCGTGAGATATATGTTCTAGCCACACACATTTGGAACTCTCCTGTGGTACCCACGCACATATTATTCCTTCATTTAATGGATATTTTCACCAAAAAGTGAAGTTTTCAAAAAGTCAGAAAATTGGCAGAAAGCGACTTAACATCAAGGATTCATCGGGTGAATCGCTCTCGAACTGAAATCGGTATGCTCACTGACAATTTCCCCCCTTCGAAAGTCTGAAAAATGATGGAAAAATGACTAAGTCCAAAAAAAAATTTTTTACACTTTTTTCAATTTTACTCCCATGGGATATATATTCTACCCACACACATTTGGAAATCTCCTGGGGTACCCTCACACATATTATTCCCTCATTTAATGGACATTTTCACCAAAAAGTGAAGTTTTCAAAAAGTCTAAATTGGCAATAAACGACTTAATATCAAGGACTCATCGTGCGAAACACTCTGGAACTGAAATTGGAATGCTCACTGACATTTTCCCCTCTCCAAAAGTCTGAAAAATGATGGAAAAATGACTAAGTCCAAAAAAAAATTTTTTAAACTTTTTTCAATTTTACCCCCATGGGATATATATTCTACCCACACACATTTGGAACTCTCCTGGGGTACCCACGCACATATTATTCCCTCATTTAATGGATATTTTCACCAAAAAGTGAAGTTTTCAAAAAGTCAGAAAATTCGCTGAAAGCGACTTAACATCGAGGACTCATCGGGTGAATCGCTCTGGAACTGAAATCGGAATGCTCACTGACATTTTCCCCCCTTCGAAAGTCTGAAAAATGATGGAAAAATGACTAAGTCCAAAAAAAAATTTTTTACACTTTTTTCAATTTTACCCCCATGGGATATATATTCTACCCACACACATTTGGAAATCTCCTGGGGTACCCTCACACATATTATTCCCTCATTTAATGGACATTTTCACCAAAAAGTGAAGTTTTCAAAAAGTCAAAATTGGCTATAAACGACCTAATATCAAGGACTCATCGGGCGAATCGCTCTGGAACTGAAATCGGAATGCTCACTGACATTTTTCCCTCTCCGAAAATCTGAAAAATGATGGAAAAATGACTAAGTCCAAAAAAATTTTTTTTAAACTTTTTTCAATTTTACCCTCGTGGGATATATGTTCTACCCACACACATTTGGAACTCTCCTGGGGTAACCTCACACATATTATTCCCTCATTTAATGGATATTTTCACCAAAAAGTGAAGTTTTCAAAAAGTCAGAAAATTGGCTGTAAACGACTTAATATCAAGGACTCATCGGGCGAATCACTCTGGAACTGAAATCGGAATACTCTTTGACATTTTCCCCTCTTTGAAAGTCTGAAAAATGATGGAAAAATGAGTAAGTCCCCAAAAAAATTTTTTAAACTTTTTTCAATTTTACCCCCGTGGGATATATGTTCTACCCACACACATTTGGAACTCTCCTGGGGTGCCCTCGCATACATTATTCCCTCATTTAATGGATATTTTCACCAAAAAGTGAAGTTTTCAAAAAGTCAGAAAATTGGCTGAAAACGACTTAATATCAAGGACTCGTGTGAATCACTCTGGAACTGAAATTGGAATGCTCACTGACATTTTTCCCTCTCCGAAAGTCTGAAAAATGATGGAAAAATGACTAAGTCCAAAAAAAATTTTTTTCAACTTTTTTCAGTTTTACCCCCATGGGATATATATTCTACCTACACACATTTGGAACTCTCCTGGGGTACCCTCACACATATTATTCCCTCATTTAATGGATATTTTCACCAAAAAGTCAAGTTTTCAAAAAGTCAGAAAATTGGCTGAAAACAACTTAATATCAAGGACTCATCGGGCGAATCACTCTGGAACTGAAATCGGAATGCTCACTGATATTTTTCCCTCTCCGAAAGTCTGAAAAATGATGGAAAAATGACTAAGTCCAAAAAAATTTTTTTCAACTTTTTTCAATTTTACCCCTGTGGGATATACATTCTACCCACACACATTAGGAACTCTCCTGGGGTACCCTCACACATATTATTCCCTCATTTATTGTATATTTTCACCAAAAGTGAAGTTTTCAAAAAGTCAAAATTGGCTATAAACGACTTAATATCAAGGACTCATCGTGCGAATCACTCTGGAACTGAAATCGGAATGCTCACTGATATTTTTCCCTCTCCGAAAGTCTGAAAAATGATGGAAAAATGACTAAGTCCAAAAAAAAATTTTTTAAGCTTTTTTCAATTTTACCCCTGTGGATTATACATTCTACCCACACACATTTGGAACTCTCCTGGGGTACCCTCGCATATATTATTCCCTCATTTAATGGATATTTTCACCAAGAGTGAAGTTTTCAAAAAGTCAGAAAATTGGCTGAAAATGACTTAATATCAAGGACTCATCGTGCGAATCACTCTGGAACTGAAATCGGAATGCTCACTGACATTTTCCCCTCTCCAAAAGTCTGAAAAATGATGGAAAAATGACTAAGTCCCAAAAAAAATTTTTCAACTTTTTTCAATTTTACCCCCATGGGATATATATTCTACCCACACACATTTGGAACTCTCCTGGGTTACCCTCACACATATTATTCCCTCATTTAATGAATATTTTCACCAAAAAGTGAAGTTTTCAAAAAGTCAGAAAATTGGCTGAAAACGACTTAATATCAAGGACTCATCGGGCGAATCACTCTGGAACTGAAATCGGAATGCTCACTGACATTTTCCCCTCTCCGAAAGTCTGAAAAATGATGGAAAAATGACAGTCTAAAAAAATTTTTTTTCAACTTTTTTCAATTTTACCCCCATGGGATATATATTCTACCCACACACATTTGGAACTCTCCTGGGGTACCCACGCACATATTATTCCCTCATTTAATGGATATTTTCACCAAAAAGTGAAGTTTTCAAAAAGTCAGAAAATTCGCTGAAAGCGACTTAACATCGAGGACTCATCGGGTGAATCGCTCTGGAACTGAAATCGGAATGCTCACTGACATTTTCCCCTCTCCGAAAGTCTGAAAAATTATGGAAAAATGACTAAGTCCAAAAAACATTTTTTCAACTTTTTTCAATTTTACCCCCGTGGGATATATTTTCTACCCACACACATTTGGAACTCTCCTGGGGTACCCTCACACATATTATTCCCTCATTTAATGGATATTTTCACCAAAAAGTGAAGTTTTCAAAAAGTCAAAATTGGCTATAAACGACCTAATATCAAGGACTCATCGGGCGAATCGCTCTGGAACTGAAATCGGAAGGCTCACTGACATTTTTCCCTCTCCGAAAGTCAGAAAAATTATGGAAAAATGACTAAGTCCAAAAAAATTTTTTTTCAACTTTTTTCAATTTTACACCCATGGGATATATATTCTACCCACACACATTTGGAACTTGCCTGGGGTACCCTCACACATATTATTCCCTCATTTAATGGATATTTTCACCAAAAAGTGAAGTTTTCAAAAAGTCAGAAAATTGGCTGAAAACGACTTAATATCAAGGAAACATCAGGCGAATCACTCTGGAACTGAAATCGGAATGCTCACTGACATTTTCCCCTCTCCGAAAGTCTGAAAAATGATGGAAAAATGACTAAGTCCAAAAAAATTTTTTTAAACTTTTTTAAATTTTACCCCCATGGGATATATATTCTACCCACACACATTTGGAACTCTCCTGGGGTACCCTCGCATATATTATTCCCTCATTTAATGGATATTTTCACCAAGAGTGAAGTTTTCAAAAAGTCAGAAAATTGGCTGAAAGCGACTTAACATCAAGGACTCATCGGGTGAATCGCTCTGAAACTGAAATCGGAATGCTCACTGACATTTTCCCCCCTTCGAAAGTCTGAAAAATGTTGGAAAAATGACTAAGTCCAAAAAAAATTTTTTTAAAATTTTTTCAATTTTACCCCCATGGGATATATATTCTACCCACACACATTTGGAACTCTCCTGGGGTACCCTCACACATATTATTCCCTCATTTAATGGACATTTCCACCAAAAAGTGAAGTTTTCAAAAAGTCAAAATTGGCTATAAACGACCTAATATTAAGGACTCATCGGGCGAATCGCTCTGGAACTGAAATCGGAATGCTCACTGACATTTTTCCCTCTCCGAAAGTCTGAAAAATGATGGAAAAATGACTAAGTCCAAAAAAAATTTTTTTCAACTTTTTTCAATTTTACCCCTGTGGGATATATGTTCTACCCACACACATTTGGAACTCTCCTGTGGTACCCACGCACATATTATTCCCTCATTTAATGGATATTTTCACCAAAAAGTGAAGTTTTCAAAAAGTCAGAAAATTGGCTGAAAACGACTTAATATCAAGGACTCATCGTGCGAATCACTCTGGAACTGAAATCGGAATGCTCACTGACATTTTCCCCTCTCCAAAAGTCTGAAAAATGATGGAAAAATGACTAAGTACAAAAAAAAATTTTTTAAACTTTTTTCAATTTTACCCCCATGGGATATATATTCTACCCACACACATTTGGAACTCTCCTGGGGTATCCTCACACATATTATTCCCTCATTTAATGGATATTTTCACCAAAAAGTGAAGTTTTCAAAAAGTCAAAATTGGCTATAAACGACCTAATATCAAGGACTCATCGGGCGAATCGCTCTGGAACTGAAATCGGAATGCTCACTGACATTTTTCCCTCTCCGAAAGTCTGAAAAATTATGGAAAAATGACTAAGTCTAAAAAAAATTTTTTTTTTATTTTTTCAATTTTACCCCCATGGGATATATATTCTACCCACACACATTTGGAACTCTCCTGGGGTACCCTCACACATATTATTCCCTCATTTAATGGATATTTTCACCAAAAAGTGAAGTTTTCAAAAAGTCAAAATTGGCTATAAACGACTTAATATCAAGGACTCATCGGGCGAATCGCTCTGGAACTGAAATCGGAATGTTCACTGATATTTTTCACTCTCCGAAAGTCTGAAAAATGATGGAAAAATGACTAAGTCCAAAAAAAAATTTTTTAAGCTTTTTTCAATTTTACCCCCATGGGATATATATTCTACCCACACACATTTGGAACTCTCCTGGGGTACCCTCACACATATTATTCCCTCATTTAATGGATATTTTCACCAAAAAGTGAAGTTTTCAAAAAGTCAAAATTGGCTATAAACGACCTAATATCAAGGACTCATCGGGCGAATCGCTCTGGAACTGAAATCGGAATGCTCACTGACATTTTTCCCTCTCCGAAAGTCTGAAAAATTATGGAAAAATGACTAAGTACAAAAAAAATTTTTTTCAACTTTTTTCAATTTTACCCCCGTGGGATATATTTTCTACCCACACACATTTGGAACTCTCCTGGGGTACCCTCACACATATTATTCCCTCATTTAATGGACATTTCCACCAAAAAGTGAAGTTTTCAAAAAGTCAAAATTGGCTATAAACGACCTAATATTAAGGACTCATCGGGCGAATCGCTCTGGAACTGAAATCGGAATGCTCACTGACATTTTTCCCTCTCCGAAAGTCTGAAAAATGATGGAAAAATGACTAAGTCCAAAAAAAATTTTTTTCAACTTTTTTCAATTTTACCCCTGTGGGATATATGTTCTACCCACACACATTTGGAACTCTCCTGTGGTACCCACGCACATATTATTCCCTCATTTAATGGATATTTTCACCAAAAAGTGAAGTTTTCAAAAAGTCAGAAAATTGGCTGAAAACGACTTAATATCAAGGACTCATCGTGCGAATCACTCTGGAACTGAAATCGGAATGCTCACTGACATTTTCCCCTCTCCAAAAGTCTGAAAAATGATGGAAAAATGACTAAGTACAAAAAAAAATTTTTTAAACTTTTTTCAATTTTACCCCCATGGGATATATATTCTACCCACACACATTTGGAACTCTCCTGGGGTATCCTCACACATATTATTCCCTCATTTAATGGATATTTTCACCAAAAAGTGAAGTTTTCAAAAAGTCAAAATTGGCTATAAACGACCTAATATCAAGGACTCATCGGGCGAATCGCTCTGGAACTGAAATCGGAATGCTCACTGACATTTTTCCCTCTCCGAAAGTCTGAAAAATTATGGAAAAATGACTAAGTCTAAAAAAAATTTTTTTTTTATTTTTTCAATTTTACCCCCATGGGATATATATTCTACCCACACACATTTGGAACTCTCCTGGGGTACCCTCACACATATTATTCCCTCATTTAATGGATATTTTCACCAAAAAGTGAAGTTTTCAAAAAGTCAAAATTGGCTATAAACGACTTAATATCAAGGACTCATCGTGCGAATCACTCTGGAACTGAAATCGGAATGCTCACTGATATTTTTCCCTCTCCGAAAGTCTGAAAAATGATGGAAAAATGACTAAGTCCAAAAAAAAATTTTTTAAGCTTTTTTCAATTTTACCCCTGTGGATTATACATTCTACCCACACACATTTGGAACTCTCCTGGGGTACCCTCGCATATATTATTCCCTCATTTAATGGATATTTTCACCAAGAGTGAAGTTTTCAAAAAGTCAGAAAATTGGCTGAAAATGACTTAATATCAAGGACTCATCGTGCGAATCACTCTGGAACTGAAATCGGAATGCTCACTGACATTTTCCCCTCTCCAAAAGTCTGAAAAATGATGGAAAAATGACTAAGTCCCAAAAAAAATTTTTCAACTTTTTTCAATTTTACCCCCATGGGATATATATTCTACCCACACACATTTGGAACTCTCCTGGGTTACCCTCACACATATTATTCCCTCATTTAATGAATATTTTCACCAAAAAGTGAAGTTTTCAAAAAGTCAGAAAATTGGCTGAAAACGACTTAATATCAAGGACTCATCGGGCGAATCACTCTGGAACTGAAATCGGAATGCTCACTGACATTTTCCCCTCTCCGAAAGTCTGAAAAATGATGGAAAAATGACAGTCTAAAAAAATTTTTTTTCAACTTTTTTCAATTTTACCCCCATGGGATATATATTCTACCCACACACATTTGGAACTCTCCTGGGGTACCCACGCACATATTATTCCCTCATTTAATGGATATTTTCACCAAAAAGTGAAGTTTTCAAAAAGTCAGAAAATTCGCTGAAAGCGACTTAACATCGAGGACTCATCGGGTGAATCGCTCTGGAACTGAAATCGGAATGCTCACTGACATTTTCCCCTCTCCGAAAGTCTGAAAAATTATGGAAAAATGACTAAGTCCAAAAAACATTTTTTCAACTTTTTTCAATTTTACCCCCGTGGGATATATTTTCTACCCACACACATTTGGAACTCTCCTGGGGTACCCTCACACATATTATTCCCTCATTTAATGGATATTTTCACCAAAAAGTGAAGTTTTCAAAAAGTCAAAATTGGCTATAAACGACCTAATATCAAGGACTCATCGGGCGAATCGCTCTGGAACTGAAATCGGAAGGCTCACTGACATTTTTCCCTCTCCGAAAGTCTGAAAAATGATGGAAAAATGACTAAGTCCAAAAAAAATTTTTTTCAACTTTTTTCAATTTTACCCCTGTGGGATATATGTTCTACCCACACACATTTGGAACTCTCCTGTGGTACCCACGCACATATTATTCCCTCATTTAATGGATATTTTCACCAAAAAGTGAAGTTTTCAAAAAGTCAGAAAATTGGCTGAAAACGACTTAATATCAAGGACTCATCGTGCGAATCACTCTGGAACTGAAATCGGAATGCTCACTGACATTTTCCCCTCTCCAAAAGTCTGAAAAATGATGGAAAAATGACTAAGTACAAAAAAAAATTTTTTAAACTTTTTTCAATTTTACCCCCATGGGATATATATTCTACCCACACACATTTGGAACTCTCCTGGGGTATCCTCACACATATTATTCCCTCATTTAATGGATATTTTCACCAAAAAGTGAAGTTTTCAAAAAGTCAAAATTGGCTATAAACGACCTAATATCAAGGACTCATCGGGCGAATCGCTCTGGAACTGAAATCGGAATGCTCACTGACATTTTTCCCTCTCCGAAAGTCTGAAAAATTATGGAAAAATGACTAAGTCTAAAAAAAATTTTTTTTTTATTTTTTCAATTTTACCCCCATGGGATATATATTCTACCCACACACATTTGGAACTCTCCTGGGGTACCCTCACACATATTATTCCCTCATTTAATGGATATTTTCACCAAAAAGTGAAGTTTTCAAAAAGTCAAAATTGGCTATAAACGACTTAATATCAAGGACTCATCGGGCGAATCGCTCTGGAACTGAAATCGGAATGTTCACTGATATTTTTCACTCTCCGAAAGTCTGAAAAATGATGGAAAAATGACTAAGTCCAAAAAAAAATTTTTTAAGCTTTTTTCAATTTTACCCCCATGGGATATATATTCTACCCACACACATTTGGAACTCTCCTGGGGTACCCTCACACATATTATTCCCTCATTTAATGGATATTTTCACCAAAAAGTGATGTTTTCAAAAAGTCAAAATTGGCTATAAACGACCTAATATCAAGGACTCATCGGGCGAATCGCTCTGGAACTGAAATCGGAATGCTCACTGACATTTTTCCCTCTCCGAAAGTCTGAAAAATTATGGAAAAATGACTAAGTACAAAAAAAATTTTTTTCAACTTTTTTCAATTTTACCCCCGTGGGATATATTTTCTACCCACACACATTTGGAACTCTCCTGGGGTACCCTCACACATATTATTCCCTCATTTAATGGACATTTCCACCAAAAAGTGAAGTTTTCAAAAAGTCAAAATTGGCTATAAACGACCTAATATTAAGGACTCATCGGGCGAATCGCTCTGGAACTGAAATCGGAATGCTCACTGACATTTTTCCCTCTCCGAAAGTCTGAAAAATGATGGAAAAATGACTAAGTCCAAAAAAAATTTTTTTCAACTTTTTTCAATTTTACCCCTGTGGGATATATGTTCTACCCACACACATTTGGAACTCTCCTGTGGTACCCACGCACATATTATTCCCTCATTTAATGGATATTTTCACCAAAAAGTGAAGTTTTCAAAAAGTCAGAAAATTGGCTGAAAACGACTTAATATCAAGGACTCATCGTGCGAATCACTCTGGAACTGAAATCGGAATGCTCACTGACATTTTCCCCTCTCCAAAAGTCTGAAAAATGATGGAAAAATGACTAAGTACAAAAAAAAATTTTTTAAACTTTTTTCAATTTTACCCCCATGGGATATATATTCTACCCACACACATTTGGAACTCTCCTGGGGTATCCTCACACATATTATTCCCTCATTTAATGGATATTTTCACCAAAAAGTGAAGTTTTCAAAAAGTCAAAATTGGCTATAAACGACCTAATATCAAGGACTCATCGG
Organism: Phyllobates terribilis; assembly: GCF_046119375.1. NCBI lineage: Eukaryota > Metazoa > Chordata > Amphibia > Anura > Dendrobatidae > Phyllobates > Phyllobates terribilis. The sequence goes on along the minus strand of NW_027362837.1, from coordinate 6,108,049 downwards.
GCGAATCGCTCTGGAACTGAAATCGGAATGCTCACTGACATTTTTCCCTCTCCGAAAGTCTGAAAAATTATGGAAAAATGACTAAGTCTAAAAAAAATTTTTTTTTTATTTTTTCAATTTTACCCCCATGGGATATATATTCTACCCACACACATTTGGAACTCTCCTGGGGTACCCTCACACATATTATTCCCTCATTTAATGGATATTTTCACCAAAAAGTGAAGTTTTCAAAAAGTCAAAATTGGCTATAAACGACTTAATATCAAGGACTCATCGTGCGAATCACTCTGGAACTGAAATCGGAATGCTCACTGACATCTTCCCCTCTCCGAAAGTCTGAAAAATGATGGAAAAATGACTAAGTCCAAAAAAATTTTTTTTAAACTTTTTTCAATTTTACCCCCATGGGATATATATTCTACCCACACACATTTGGAACTCTCCTGGGGTACCCTCACACATATTATTCCCTCATTTAATGGATATTTTCACCAAAAAGTGAAGTTTTCAAAAATTCAGAAAATTGGCTGAAAACGACTTAATATCAAGGACTCATCGTGCGAATCACTCTGGAACTGAAATCGGAATGCTCACTGACATTTTCCCCTCTCTAAAAGTTTGAAAAATGATGGAAAAATGACTAAGTCCAAAAAAAAATTTTTTTAACTTTTTTCAATTTTACCACCATGGGATATATATTCTACCCACACACATTTGGAACTCTCCTGGGGTACCCTCACACATATTATTCCCTCATTTAATGGATATTTTCACCAAAAAGTGAAGTTTTCAAAAAGTCAAAATTGGCTATAAACGACCTAATATCAAGGACTCATCGGGCGAATCGCTCTGGAACTGAAATCAGAATGCTCACTGACATTTTCCCCTCTCCAAAAGTCTGAAAAATGATGGAAAAATGACTAAGTCCAAAAAAAAATTTTTTTAACTTTTTTCAATTTTACCCCCATGGGATATATATTCTACCCACACACATTTGGAACTCTCCTGGGTTACCCTCACACATATTATTCCCTCATTTAATGAATATTTTCACCAAAAAGTGAAGTTTTCAAAAAGTCAGAAAATTGGCTGAAAACGACTTAATATCAAGGACTCATCGGGCGAATCACTCTGGAACTGAAATCGGAATGCTCACTGACATTTTCCCCTCTCCGAAAGTCTGAAAAATGATGGAAAAATGACAGTCTAAAAAAATTTTTTTTCAACTTTTTTCAATTTTACCCCCATGGGATATATATTCTACCCACACACATTTGGAACTCTCCTGGGGTACCCACGCACATATTATTCCCTCATTTAATGGATATTTTCACCAAAAAGTGAAGTTTTCAAAAAGTCAGAAAATTCGCTGAAAGCGACTTAACATCGAGGACTCATCGGGTGAATCGCTCTGGAACTGAAATCGGAATGCTCACTGACATTTTCCCCTCTCCGAAAGTCTGAAAAATTATGGAAAAATGACTAAGTCCAAAAAACATTTTTTCAACTTTTTTCAATTTTACCCCCGTGGGATATATTTTCTACCCACACACATTTGGAACTCTCCTGGGGTACCCTCACACATATTATTCCCTCATTTAATGGATATTTTCACCAAAAAGTGAAGTTTTCAAAAAGTCAAAATTGGCTATAAACGACCTAATATCAAGGACTCATCGGGCGAATCGCTCTGGAACTGAAATCGGAAGGCTCACTGACATTTTTCCCTCTCCGAAAGTCTGAAAAATGATGGAAAAATGACTAAGTCCAAAAAAAATTTTTTTCAACTTTTTTCAATTTTACCCCTGTGGGATATATGTTCTACCCACACACATTTGGAACTCTCCTGTGGTACCCACGCACATATTATTCCCTCATTTAATGGATATTTTCACCAAAAAGTGAAGTTTTCAAAAAGTCAGAAAATTGGCTGAAAACGACTTAATATCAAGGACTCATCGTGCGAATCACTCTGGAACTGAAATCGGAATGCTCACTGACATTTTCCCCTCTCCAAAAGTCTGAAAAATGATGGAAAAATGACTAAGTACAAAAAAAAATTTTTTAAACTTTTTTCAATTTTACCCCCATGGGATATATATTCTACCCACACACATTTGGAACTCTCCTGGGGTATCCTCACACATATTATTCCCTCATTTAATGGATATTTTCACCAAAAAGTGAAGTTTTCAAAAAGTCAAAATTGGCTATAAACGACCTAATATCAAGGACTCATCGGGCGAATCGCTCTGGAACTGAAATCGGAATGCTCACTGACATTTTTCCCTCTCCGAAAGTCTGAAAAATTATGGAAAAATGACTAAGTCTAAAAAAAATTTTTTTTTTATTTTTTCAATTTTACCCCCATGGGATATATATTCTACCCACACACATTTGGAACTCTCCTGGGGTACCCTCACACATATTATTCCCTCATTTAATGGATATTTTCACCAAAAAGTGAAGTTTTCAAAAAGTCAAAATTGGCTATAAACGACTTAATATCAAGGACTCATCGGGCGAATCGCTCTGGAACTGAAATCGGAATGTTCACTGATATTTTTCACTCTCCGAAAGTCTGAAAAATGATGGAAAAATGACTAAGTCCAAAAAAAAATTTTTTAAGCTTTTTTCAATTTTACCCCCATGGGATATATATTCTACCCACACACATTTGGAACTCTCCTGGGGTACCCTCACACATATTATTCCCTCATTTAATGGATATTTTCACCAAAAAGTGATGTTTTCAAAAAGTCAAAATTGGCTATAAACGACCTAATATCAAGGACTCATCGGGCGAATCGCTCTGGAACTGAAATCGGAATGCTCACTGACATTTTTCCCTCTCCGAAAGTCTGAAAAATTATGGAAAAATGACTAAGTACAAAAAAAATTTTTTTCAACTTTTTTCAATTTTACCCCCGTGGGATATATTTTCTACCCACACACATTTGGAACTCTCCTGGGGTACCCTCACACATATTATTCCCTCATTTAATGGACATTTCCACCAAAAAGTGAAGTTTTCAAAAAGTCAAAATTGGCTATAAACGACCTAATATTAAGGACTCATCGGGCGAATCGCTCTGGAACTGAAATCGGAATGCTCACTGACATTTTTCCCTCTCCGAAAGTCTGAAAAATGATGGAAAAATGACTAAGTCCAAAAAAAATTTTTTTCAACTTTTTTCAATTTTACCCCTGTGGGATATATGTTCTACCCACACACATTTGGAACTCTCCTGTGGTACCCACGCACATATTATTCCCTCATTTAATGGATATTTTCACCAAAAAGTGAAGTTTTCAAAAAGTCAGAAAATTGGCTGAAAACGACTTAATATCAAGGACTCATCGTGCGAATCACTCTGGAACTGAAATCGGAATGCTCACTGACATTTTCCCCTCTCCAAAAGTCTGAAAAATGATGGAAAAATGACTAAGTACAAAAAAAAATTTTTTAAACTTTTTTCAATTTTACCCCCATGGGATATATATTCTACCCACACACATTTGGAACTCTCCTGGGGTATCCTCACACATATTATTCCCTCATTTAATGGATATTTTCACCAAAAAGTGAAGTTTTCAAAAAGTCAAAATTGGCTATAAACGACCTAATATCAAGGACTCATCGGGCGAATCGCTCTGGAACTGAAATCGGAATGCTCACTGACATTTTTCCCTCTCCGAAAGTCTGAAAAATTATGGAAAAATGACTAAGTCTAAAAAAAATTTTTTTTTTATTTTTTCAATTTTACCCCCATGGGATATATATTCTACCCACACACATTTGGAACTCTCCTGGGGTACCCTCACACATATTATTCCCTCATTTAATGGATATTTTCACCAAAAAGTGAAGTTTTCAAAAAGTCAAAATTGGCTATAAACGACTTAATATCAAGGACTCATCGTGCGAATCACTCTGGAACTGAAATCGGAATGCTCACTGACATCTTCCCCTCTCCGAAAGTCTGAAAAATGATGGAAAAATGACTAAGTCCAAAAAAATTTTTTTTAAACTTTTTTCAATTTTACCCCCATGGGATATATATTCTACCCACACACATTTGGAACTCTCCTGGGGTACCCTCACACATATTATTCCCTCATTTAATGGATATTTTCACCAAAAAGTGAAGTTTTCAAAAATTCAGAAAATTGGCTGAAAACGACTTAATATCAAGGACTCATCGTGCGAATCACTCTGGAACTGAAATCGGAATGCTCACTGACATTTTCCCCTCTCTAAAAGTTTGAAAAATGATGGAAAAATGACTAAGTCCAAAAAAAAATTTTTTTAACTTTTTTCAATTTTACCACCATGGGATATATATTCTACCCACACACATTTGGAACTCTCCTGGGGTACCCTCACACATATTATTCCCTCATTTAATGGATATTTTCACCAAAAAGTGAAGTTTTCAAAAAGTCAAAATTGGCTATAAACGACCTAATATCAAGGACTCATCGGGCGAATCGCTCTGGAACTGAAATCAGAATGCTCACTGACATTTTCCCCTCTCCAAAAGTCTGAAAAATGATGGAAAAATGACTAAGTCCAAAAAAAAATTTTTTTAACTTTTTTCAATTTTACCCCCATGGGATATATATTCTACCCACACACATTTGGAACTCTCCTGGGGTACCCTCACACATATTATTCCCTCATTTAATGGATATTTTCACCAAAAAGTGAAGTTTTCAAAAAGTCAAAATTGGCTATAAACGACCTAATATCAAGGACTCATCGGGCGAATCGCTCTGGAACTGAAATCAGAATGCTCACTGACATTTTCCCCTCTCCAAAAGTCTGAAAAATGATGGAAAAATGACTAAGTCCAAAAAAAATTTTTTTTAAATTTTTTCAATTTTACCACCATGGGATATATATTCTACCCACACACATTTGGAACTCTCCTGGGGTACCCTCACACATATTATTCCCTCATTTAATGGATATTTTCACCAAAAAGTGAAGTTTTCAAAAAGTCAAAATTGGCTATAAACGACTTAATATCAAGGACTCATCGGGCGAATCGCTCTGGAACTGAAATCGGAATGCTCACTGACATTTTTCCCTCTCCGAAAGTCTGAAAAATTATGGAAAAATGACTAAGTACAAAATAATTTTTTTTCAACTTTTTTCAATTTTACCCCCGTGGGATATATTTTCTACCCACACACATTTGGAACTCTCCTGGGGTACCCTCACACATATTATTCCCTCATTTAATGGACATTTCCACCAAAAAGTGAAGTTTTCAAAAAGTCTAAATTGGCTATAAACGACCTAATATTAAGGACTCATCGGGCGAATCGCTCTGGAACTGAAATCGGAATGCTCACTGACATTTTTCCCTCTCCGAAAGTCTGAAAAATGATGGAAAAATGACTAAGTCCAAAAAAAATTTTTTTCAACTTTTTTCAATTTTACCCCTGTGGGATATATGTTCTACCCACACACATTTGGAACTCTCCTGTGGTACCCACGCACATATTATTCCCTCATTTAATGGATATTTTCACCAAAAAGTGAAGTTTTCAAAAAGTCAGAAAATTGGCTGAAAACGACTTAATATCAAGGACTCATCGTGCGAATCACTCTGGAACTGAAATCAGAATGCTCACTGACATTTTCCCCTCTCCAAAAGTCTGAAAAATGATGGAAAAATGACTAAGTACAAAAAAAAATGTTTTAAACTTTTTTCAATTTTACCCCCATGGGATATATATTCTACCCACACACATTTGGAACTCTCCTGGGGTACCCTCACACATATTATTCCCTCATTTAATGGATATTTTCACCAAAAAGTGAAGTTTTCAAAAAGTCAAAATTGGCTATAAACGACCTAATATCAAGGACTCATCGGGCGAATCGCTCTGGAACTGAAATCGGAATGCTCACTGACATTTTTCCCTCTCCGAAAGTCTGAAAAATTATGGAAAAATGACCAAGTCCAAAAAAATTTTTTTCAACTTTTTTCAATTTTACCCCCATGGGATATATATTCTACCCACACACATTTGGAACTCTCCTGGGGTACCCTCGCATATATTATTCCCTCTTTTAATGGATATTTTCACCAAAAAGTGAAGTTTTCAAAAAGTCTAAATTGGCTATAAACGTCCTAATATTAAGGACTCATCGGGCGAATCGCTCTGGAACTGAAATCGGAATGCTCACTGACATTTTTCCCTCTCCGAAAGTCTGAAAAATGATGGAAAAATGACTAAGTCCAAAAAAAATTTTTTTCAACTTTTTTCAATTTTACCCCTGTGGGATATATGTTCTACCCACACACATTTGGAACTCTCCTGTGGTACCCACGCACATATTATTCCCTCATTTAATGGATATTTTCACCAAAAAGTGAAGTTTTCAAAAAGTCAGAAAATTGGCTGAAAACGACTTAATATCAAGGACTCATCGTGCGAATCACTCTGGAACTGAAATCAGAATGCTCACTGACATTTTCCCCTCTCCAAAAGTCTGAAAAATGATGGAAAAATGACTAAGTACAAAAAAAAATGTTTTAAACTTTTTTCAATTTTACCCCCATGGGATATATATTCTACCCACACACATTTGGAACTCTCCTGGGGTACCCTCACACATATTATTCCCTCATTTAATGGATATTTTCACCAAAAAGTGAAGTTTTCAAAAAGTCAAAATTGGCTATAAACGACCTAATATCAAGGACTCATCGGGCGAATCGCTCTGGAACTGAAATCGGAATGCTCACTGACATTTTTCCCTCTCCGAAAGTCTGAAAAATTATGGAAAAATGACCAAGTCCAAAAAAATTTTTTTCAACTTTTTTCAATTTTACCCCCATGGGATATATATTCTACCCACACACATTTGGAACTCTCCTGGGGTACCCTCGCATATATTATTCCCTCTTTTAATGGATATTTTCACCAAAAAGTGAAGTCTTCAAAAAGTCAAAATTGGCTATAAACGACTTAATATCAAGGACTCATCGGGCAAATCGCTCTGGAACTGAAATCGGAATCCTCACTGATATTTTTCCCTCTCCGAAAGTCTGAAAAATGATGGAAAAATGACTAAGTCCAAAAAAAAATTTTTTAAGCTTTTTTCAATTTTACCCCCATGTGATATATATTCTACCCACACACATTTGGAACTCTCCTGGGGTACCCTCACACATATTATTCCCTCATTTAATGGATATTTTCACCAAAAAGTGAAGTTTTCAAAAATTCAGAAAATTGGCTGAAAACGACTTAATATCAAGGACTCATCGAGCGAATCACTCTGGAACTGAAATCGGAATGCTCACTGACATTTTCCCCTCTCCAAAAGTCTGAAAAATGATGGAAAAATGACTAAGTCTAAAAAAAATTTTTTTAAAATTTTTTCAATTTTATCCCCATGGGATATATATTCTACCCACACACATTTGGAACTCTCCTGGGGTACCCTCACACATATTATTCCCTCATTTAATGGATATTTTCACCAAAAAGTGAAGTTTTCAAAAAGTCAAAATTGGCTATAAACGACTTAATATCAAGGACTCATCGTGCGAATCACTCTGGAACTGAAATCGGAATGCTCACTGACATTTTCCCCTCTCCGAAAGTCTGAAAAATGATGGAAAAATGACAAAGTCCAAAAAAAATTTTTTTAAACTTTTTTCAATTTTACCGCCATGGGATATATATTCTACCCACACACATTTGGAACTCTCCTGGGGTACACCCACACATATTATTCCCTCATTTAATGGATATTTTCACCAAAAAGTGAAGTTTTCAAAAATTCAGAAAATTGGCTGAAAACGACTTAATATCAAGGACTCATCGTGCGAATCACTCTGGAACTGAAATCGGAATGCTCATTGACATTTTCCCCTCTCTAAAAGTCGGAAAAATGATGGAAAAATGACTAAGTCCAAAAAAAAAATTTTTTAACTTTTTTCAATTTTACCCCCATGGGATATATATTCTACCCACACACATTTGGAACTCTCCTGGGGTACCCTCACACATATTATTCCCTCATTTAATGGATATTTTTACCAAAAAGTGAAGTTTTCAAAAAGTCAGAAAATTGGCAGAAAACGACTTAATATCAAGGACTCATCGTGCGAATCACTCTGGAACTGAAATCGGAATGCTCACTGACATTTTCCCCTCTCCAAAAGTCTGAAAAATGATGGAAAAATGACTAAGTCCAAAAAAAATTTTTTTAAACTTTTTTCAATTTTACCCCCATGGGATATATATTCTACCCACACACATTTGGAACTGTCCTGGGGTACCCTCACACATATTATTCCCTCATTTAATGGATATTTTCATCAAAAAGTGAAGTTTTCAAAAAGTCAAAATTGGCAATAAACGACTTAATATCAAGGACTCATCGGGTGAATCGCTCTGGAACTGAAATCGGAATGCTCACTGATATTTTTCCCTCTCCGAAAGTCTGAAAAATGATGGAAAAATGACTAAGTCCAAAACACATTTTTTTCAATTTTTTTCAATTTTACCCCCGTGGGATATATATTCTACCCACACACATTTGGAACTCTCCTGGGGTACCCTCGCATATATTATTCCCTCATTTAATGGATATTTTCACCAAAAAGTGAAGTTTTCAAAAAGTCAGAAAATTGGCTGAAAATGACTTAATATCAAGGACTCATCGTGCAATCACTCTGGAACTGAAATCGGAATACTCACTGACATTTTCCCCTCTCCAAAAGTCTGAAAAATGATGGAAAAATGACTAAGTCCAAAAAAAAATTTTTTAAACTTTTTTCAATTTTACCCCCATGGGATATATATTCTACCCACACACATTTGGAACTCTCCTGGGGTACCGTCGCACATATTATTCCCTCATTTAATGTATATTTTCACCAAAAAGTGAAGTTTTCAAAAAGTCAGAAAATTGGCTGAAAGCGACTTAATATCAAGGACTCATCAGGCGAATCGCTCTGGAACTGAAATCAGAATGCTCACTGACTTTTTCCCCCCTTCGAAAGTCTGAAAAATGATGGAAAAATGACTAAGTCCAAAACATTTTTTTTTCAACTTTTTTCAATTTTACCCCCATGGGATATATATTCTACCCACACACATTTGGAACTCTCCTGGGGTACCCTCACACATATTATTCCCTCATTTAATGGATATTTTCACCAAAGAGTGAAGTTTTCAAAAAGTCAAAATTGGCTATAAAAGACCTAATATCAAGGACTCATCGGGCGAATCGCTCTGGAACTGAAATCGGAATGCTCACTGACATTTTTCCCTCTCCGAAAGTCTGAAAAATGATGGAAAAATGACTAAGTCCAAAAAAATTTTTTTTCAACTTTTTTCAATTTTACCTCTGTGGGATATACATTCTACCCACACACATTTGGAACTCTCCTAGGGTAACCTCACACATATTATTCCCTCATTTAATGGATATTTTCACCAAAAAGTGAAGTTTTCAAAAAGTCAGAAAATTGGCTGAAAACGACTTAATATCAAGGACTCATCGGGCGAATCACTCTGGAACTGAAATCGGAATACTCACTGACATTTTCCCCTCTTGGAAAGTCTGAAAAATGATGGAAAAATGAGTAAGTCGCAAAAAAATTTTTTTCAACTTTTTTCAATTTTACCCCCATGGGATATATATTCTACCCACACACATTTGGAACTCTCCTGGGGTACCCTCGCACATATTATTCCCTCATTTAATGGATATTTTCACCAATCGTGAAGTTTTCAAAAAGTCAGAAAATTGGCTGAAAACGATTTAATATCAAGGACTCATCGGGAGAATCACTCTGGAACTGAAATCGGAATGCTCACTGCCATTTTCCCCTCTCCGAAAGTCTGAAAAATGAAGGAAAAATGACTAAGTCCAAATAATTTTTTTTTTACTTTTTTCAATTTTACCCCCATGGGATATACATTCTACCCACACACATTTGGAACTCTCCTGGGGTACCCTCACACATATTATTCCCTCATTTAATGGATATTTTCACCCAAAAGTGAAGTTTTTAAATAGTCAGAAAATTGGCAGAAAACGACTTAATATCAAGGACTCATCGTGCGAATCACTCTGGAACTGAAATCGGAATGCTCACTGACATTTTCCCCTCTCCAAAAGTCTGAAAAATGATGGAAAAATGACTAAGTCCAAAAAAAATTTTTTTAAACTTTTTTCAATTTTACCCCCATGGGTTATATATTCTACCCACACACATTTGGAACTGTCCTGGGGTACCCTCACACATATTATTCCCTCATTTAATGGATATTTTCACCAAAAAGTGAAGTTTTCAAAAAGTCAGAAAATTGGCTGAAAACGACTTAATATCAAGGACTCATCGTGCGAATCACTCTGGAACTGAAATCGGAATGCTCACTGACATTTTCCCCTCTCTAAAAGTCTGAAAAATGATGGAAAAATGACTAAGTCCAAAAAAAAATTTTTTAAACTTTTTTCAATTTTACCCCCATGGGATATATATTCTACCCACACACATTTGGAACTCTCCTGGGGTACCCTCACACATATTATTCCCTCATTTAATGGACATTTTCACCAAAAAGTGAAGTTTTCAAAAAGTCAAAATTGGCTATAAACGACCTAACATCAAGGACTCATCGGGCGAATCACTCTGGAACTGAAATCGGAATGCTCACTGACATTTTTCCCTCTCCGAAAGTCTGAAAAATGATGGAAAAATGACTAAGTCCAAATAATTTTTTTTTAAATTTTTTCAATTTTACCCCCATGGGATATATATTCTACCCACACACATTTGGAACTCTCCTGGGGTACCCTCACACATATTATTCCCTCATTTAATGGATATTTTCACCAAAAAGTGAAGTTTTCAAAAAGTGAGAAAATTGGCTGAAAACGACTTAATATCAAGGACTCATCGGTTGAATCGCTCTGGAACTGAAATCGGAATGCTCACTGACATTTTTCCCTCCGAAAGTCTGAAAAATGATGGAAAAATGACTAAGTCCAAAAAATTTTTTTTTAAACTTTTTTCAATTTTACCCCCATGGGATATATATTCTACCCACACACATTTGGAACTCTCCTGGGGTACGTTCACACATATTATTCCCTCATTTAATGGATATTTTCACCAAAAAGTGAAGTTTTCAAAAAGTCTGAAAATTGGCTGAAAACGACTTAATATCAAGGACTCATCGGGCGAATCACTCTGGAACTGAAATCGGAATGCTCACTGACATTTTTCCCTCTCCGAAAGTCTGAAAAATGATGGAAAAATGACTAAGTCCAAAAAAATTTTTTTTCAACTTTTTTCAATTTTACCTCTGTGGGATATACATTCTACCCACACACATTTGGAACTCTCCTGGGGTAACCTCACACATATTATTCCCTCATTTAATGGATATTTTCACCAAAAAGTGAAGTTTTCAAAAAGTCAGAAAATTGGCTGAAAACGACTTAATATCAAGGACTCATCGGGCGAATCACTCTGGAACTGAAATCGGAATACTCACTGACATTTTCCCCTCTTGGAAAGTCTGAAAAATGATGGAAAAATGAGTAAGTCGCAAAAAAATTTTTTTCAACTTTTTTCAATTTTACCCCCATGGGATATATATTCTACCCACACACATTTGGAACTCTCCTGGGGTACCCTCGCACATATTATTCCCTCATTTAATGGATATTTTCACCAATCGTGAAGTTTTCAAAAAGTCAGAAAATTGGCTGAAAACGATTTAATATCAAGGACTCATCGGGCGAATCACTCTGGAACTGAAATCGGAATGCTCACTGCCATTTTCCCCTCTCCGAAAGTCTGAAAAATGAAGGAAAAATGACTAAGTCCAAATAAATTTTTTTTTACTTTTTTCAATTTTACCCCCATGGGATATACATTCTACCCAAACACATTTGGAACTCTCCTGGGGTACCCTCACACATATTATTCCCTCATTTAATGGATATTTTCACCCAAAAGTGAAGTTTTTAAAAAGTCAGAAAATTGGCTGAAAACGACTTAATATCAAGGACTCATCGGGCGAATCACTCTGGAACTGAAATCGGAATGCTCAATAACAATTTCCCCTCTCCGAAAGTCTTAAAAATGAAGGAAAAATGACTAAGTCCAAAAAAAATTTTTTTTAATTTTTTTCAATTTTACCCCCATGGTATATATTTTCTATCCACACACATTTGGAACTCTCCTGGGGTACCCTCACACATATTATTCCCTCATTTAATGGATATTTTCACCAAAAAGTGAAGTTTTCAAAAAGTCAGAAAATTGGCTGAAAACGACTTAATATCAAGGACTCATCGGGCGAATCGCTCTGGAACTGGAATCGGAATGCTCACTGACATTTTTCCCTCTCCGAAAGTCTGAAAAATGATGGAAAAATGACTAAGTCCAAAAAATTTTTTTTTAAACTTTTTTCAATTTTACCCCCATGGGATATATATTCTACCCACACACATTTGGAACTCTCCTGGGGTACCCTCACACATATTATTCCCTCATTTAATGGATATTTTCACCAAAAAGTGAAGTTTTCAAAAAGTCAGAAAATTGTCTGATAACGACTTAATATCAAGGACTCATCGGTCGAATCACTCTTTAACTGAAATTGGAATGCTCACTGACATTTTTCCCTCTCCGAAAGTCTGAAAAATGATGGAAAAATGACTAAGTCCGAAAAAAATTTTTTTTAACTTTTTTCAATTTTACCCCTGTAGGATATACATTCTACCCACACACATTTGGAACTCTCCTGGGGTACCCTCACACATATCATTCCCTCATTTAATGTATATTTTCACCAAAAAGTGAAGTTTTCAAAAAGTCAGAAAATTGGCTGAAAACGACTTAATATCAAGGACTCATCGGGCGAATCGCTCTGGAACTGAAATCGGAATGCTCAATAACAATTTCCCCTCTCCGAAAGTCTTAAAAATGAAGGAAAAATGACTAAGTCCAAAAAAAATTTTTTTTAACTTTTTTCAATTTTACCCCCATCGTATATATTTTCTATCCACACACATTTGGAACTCTCCTGGGGTACCCTCACACATATTATTCCCTCATTTAATGGATATTTTCACCAAAAAGTGAAGTTTTCAAAAAGTCAGAAAATTGGCTGAAAACGACTTAATATCAAGGACTCATCAGGCGAATCACTCTTGAACTATAATCGGAATGCTCACTGACATTTTCCCCTCTCCGAAACTCTGAAAAATGATGGAAAAATGACTAAGTCCAAATAATTTTTTTTTAAACTTTTTCAATTTTACCCCCATGGGATATATATTCTACCCACACACATTTGGAACTCTCCTGGGGTACCCTCACACATATTATTCCCTCATTTAATGGATATTTTCACCAAAAAGTGAAGTTTTCAAAAAGTCTGAAAATTGGCTGAAAACGACTTAATATCAAGGACTCATCGGGCGAATCACTCTGGAACTGAAATCGGAATGCTCACTGACATTTTCCCCTCTCCGAAACTCTGAAAAATGATGGAAAAATGACTAAGTCCAAAAAATTTTTTTTTAAACTTTTTTCAATTTTACCCCCATGGGATATATATTCTACCCACACACATTTGGAACTCTCCTGGGGTACCCTCACACATATTATTCCCTCATTTAATGTATATTTTCACCAAAAAGTGAAGTTTTCAAAAAGTCAAAATTGGATGAAAATGACTTCATATCAAGGACTCATCCGGCGAATCACTCTGGAACTGAAATCGGAATGCTTACTGACATTTTCCCTCCTTCGAAAGTCTGAAAAATGATGGAAAAATGACTAAGTCCGAAAAAAAAAATTTTTTAACTTTTTTCAATTTTACCCCCGTGGGATATATGTTCTACACACACACATTTGGAACTCTCCTGTGGTACCCACACACATATTATTCCCTCATTTAATGGACATTTTCACCAAAAAGTGAAGTTTTCAAAAAGTCAAAATTGGCTATAAACGACCTAACATCAAGGACTCATCGGGCGAATCACTCTGGAACTGAAATCGGAATGCTCACTGACATTTTTCCCTCTCCGAAAGTCTGAAAAATGATGGAAAAATGACTAAGTCCAAAAAAAATTTTTTTCAACTTTTTTCAATTTTACCCCCGTGGGATATATATTCTACCCACACACATTTGGAACTCTCCTGGGGTACCCTCGCACATATTATTCCCTCATTTAATGTATATTTTCACCAAAAAGTGAAGTTTTCAAAAAGTCAGAAAATTGGCTGAAAGCGACTTAATATCAAGGACTCATCAGGCGAATCGCTCTGGAACTGAAATCAGAATGCTCACTGACTTTTTCCCCCCTTCGAAAGTCTGAAAAATGATGGAAAAATGACTAAGTCCAAAACATTTTTTTTTCAACTTTTTTCAATTTTACCCCCATGGGAAATATATTCTACCCACACACATTTGGAACTCTCCTGGGGTACCCTCACACATATTATTCCCTCATTTAATGGATATTTTCACCAAAAAGTGAAGTTTTCAAAAAGTCAAAATTGGCTATAAAAGACCTAATATCAAGGACTCATCGGGCGAATCGCTCTGGAACTGAAATCGGAATGCTCACTGACATTTTTCCCTCTCCGAAAGTCTGAAAAATGATGGAAAAATGACTAAGTCCAAAAAAATTTTTTTTCAACTTTTTTCAATTTTACCTCTGTGGGATATACATTCTACCCACACACATTTGGAACTCTCCTGGGGTAACCTCACACATATTATTCCCTCATTTAATGGATATTTTCACCAAAAATTGAAGTTTTCAAAAAGTCAGAAAATTGGCTGAAAACGACTTAATATCAAGGACTCATCGGGCGAATCACTCTGGAACTGAAATCGGAACGCTCACTGACATTTTTCCCTCTCCGAAAGTCTGAAAAATGATGGAAAAATGACTAAGTCCAAATAATTTTTTTTTAAATTTTTTCAATTTTACCCCCATGGGATATATATTCTACCCACACACATTTGGAACTCTCCTGGGGTACCCTCACACATATTATTCCCTCATTTAATGGATATTTTCACCAAAAAGTGAAGTTTTCAAAAAGTGAGAAAATTGGCTGAAAACGACTTAATATCAAGGACTCATCGGTTGAATCGCTCTGGAACTGAAATCGGAATGCTCACTGACATTTTTCCCTCTCCGAAAGTCTGAAAAATGATGGAAAAATGACTAAGTCCAAAAAATTTTTTTTTAAACTTTTTTCAATTTTACCCCCATGGGATATATATTCTACCCACACACATTTGGAACTCTCCTGGGGTACGTTCACACATATTATTCCCTCATTTAATGGATATTTTCACCAAAAAGTGAAGTTTTCAAAAAGTCTGAAAATTGGCTGAAAACGACTTAATATCAAGGACTCATCGGGCGAATCACTCTGGAACTGAAATCGGAATGCTCACTGACATTTTTCCCTCTCCGAAAGTCTGAAAAATGATGGAAAAATGACTAAGTCCAAAAAAATTTTTTTTCAACTTTTTTCAATTTTACCTCTGTGGGATATACATTCTACCCACACACATTTGGAACTCTCCTGGGGTAACCTCACACATATTATTCTCTCATTTAATGGATATTTTCACCAAAAAGTGAAGTTTTCAAAAAGTCAGAAAATTGGCTGAAAACGACTTAATATCAAGGACTCATCGGGCGAATCACTCTGGAACTGAAATCGGAATACTCACTGACATTTTCCCCTCTTGGAAAGTCTGAAAAATGATGGAAAAATGAGTAAGTCGCAAAAAAATTTTTTTCAACTTTTTTCAATTTTACCCCCATGGGATATACATTCTACCCACACACATTTGGAACTCTCCTGGGGTACCCTCACACATATTATTCCCTCATTTAATGGATATTTTCACCCAAAAGTGAAGTTTTTAAAAAGTCAGAAAATTGGCTGAAAACGACTTAATATCAAGGACTCATCGGGCGAATCACTCTGGAACTGAAATCGGAATGCTCAATAACAATTTCCCCTCTCCGAAAGTCTTAAAAATGAAGGAAAAATGACTAAGTCCAAAAAAAATTTTTTTTAACTTTTTTCAATTTTACCCCCATGGTATATATTTTCTATCCACACACATTTGGAACTCTCCTGGGGTACCCTCACACATATTATTCCCTCATTTAATGGATATTTTCACCAAAAAGTGAAGTTTTCAAAAAGTCAGAAAATTGGCTGAAAACGACTTAATATCAAGGACTCATCGGGCGAATCGCTCTGGAACTGGAATCGGAATGCTCACTGACATTTTTCCCTCTCCGAAAGTCTGAAAAATGATGGAAAAATGACAAAGTCCAAAAAATTTTTTTTTAAACTTTTTTCAATTTTACCCCCATGGGATATATATTCTACCCACACACATTTGGAACTCTCCTGGGGTACCCTCACACATATTATTCCCTCATTTAATGGATATTTTCACCAAAAAGTGAAGTTTTCAAAAAGTCAGAAAATTGTCTGATAACGACTTAATATCAAGGACTCATCGGTCGAATCACTCTTTAACTGAAATTGGAATGCTCACTGACATTTTTCCCTCTCCGAAAGTCTGAAAAATGATGGAAAAATGACTAAGTCCGAAAAAATTTTTTTTTAACTTTTTTCAATTTTACCCCTGTAGGATATACATTCTACCCACACACATTTGGAACTCTCCTGGGGTACCCTCACACATATCATTCCCTCATTTAATGTATATTTTCACCAAAAAGTGAAGTTTTCAAAAAGTCAGAAAATTGGCTGAAAACGACTTAATATCAAGGACTCATCGGGCGAATCGCTCTGGAACTGAAATCGGAATGCTCAATAACAATTTCCCCTCTCCGAAAGTCTTAAAAATGAAGGAAAAATGACTAAGTCCAAAAAAAATTTTTTTTAACTTTTTTCAATTTTACCCCCATCGTATATATTTTCTATCCACACACATTTGGAACTCTCCTGGGGTACCCTCACACATATTATTCCCTCATTTAATGGATATTTTCACCAAAAAGTGAAGTTTTCAAAAAGTCAGAAAATTGGCTGAAAACGACTTAATATCAAGGACTCATCAGGCGAATCACTCTTGAACTATAATCGGAATGCTCACTGACATTTTCCCCTCTCCGAAACTCTGAAAAATGATGGAAAAATGACTAAGTCCAAATAATTTTTTTTTAAACTTTTTCAATTTTACCCCCATGGGATATATATTCTACCCACACACATTTGGAACTCTCCTGGGGTACCCTCACACATATTATTCCCTCATTTAATGGATATTTTCACCAAAAAGTGAAGTTTTCAAAAAGTCTGAAAATTGGCTGAAAACGACTTAATATCAAGGACTCATCGGGCGAATCACTCTGGAACTGAAATCGGAATGCTCACTGACATTTTCCCCTCTCCGAAACTCTGAAAAATGATGGAAAAATGACTAAGTCCAAAAAAATTTTTTTTAAACTTTTTTCAATTTTACCCCCATGGGATATATATTCTACCCACACACATTTGGAACTCTCCTGGGGTACCCTCACACATATTATTCCCTCATTTAATGTATATTTTCACCAAAAAGTGAAGTTTTCAAAAAGTCAAAATTGGATGAAAATGACTTCATATCAAGGACTCATCCGGCGAATCACTCTGGAACTGAAATCGGAATGCTCACTGACATTTTCCCTCCTTCCAAAGTCTGAAAAATGATGGAAAAATGACTAAGTCCGAAAAAAAATTTTTTTTAACTTTTTTCAATTTTACCCCCGTGGGATATATGTTCTACACACACACATTTGGAACTCTCCTGTGGTACCCACACACATATTATTCCCTCATTTAATGGATATTTTCACCAAAAAGTGAAGTTTTAAAAAAGTCAGAAAATTGGCTGAAAACGACTTAATATCAAGGACTCATCGGGCGAATCACTCTGGAACTGAAATCGGAATGCTCACTGACATTTTCCCCTCTCCGAAAGTCTGAAAAATGATGGAAAAATGACTAAGTCCAAAAAAATTATTTTTCAACTTTTTTCAATTTTACCCCTGTGGGATATACTTTCTACCCACACACATTTGGAACTCTCCTGGGGTACCCTCACACATATTATTCCCTCATTTAATGTATATTTTCACCAAAAAGTGAAGTTTTCAAAAAGTCCGAAAATTGGCTGAAAACGACTTAATATCAAGGACTCATCGGGCGAATCGCTCTGGAACTGAAATCGGAATGCTCAATAACAATTTCCCCTCTCCGAAAGTCTGAAAAATGAAGGAAAAATGACTAAGTGCAAAAAAAAATTTTTTTAACTTTTTTCAATTTTACAGCATGGGATATATTTTCTATCCACACACATTTGGAACTCTCCAGCGGTACCCTCACACATATTATTCCCTCATTTAATGGATATTTTCACCAAAAAGTGAAGTTTTCAAAAAGTCAGAAAATTGGCTGAAATCGACTTAATATCAAGGACTCATCGGGCGAATCACTATGGAACTGAAATCGGAATGCTCACTGACATTTTTCCCTCTCCGAAAGTCTGAAAAATGATGGAAAAATGACTAAGTCCAAAAAATTTTTTTTTAAACTTTTTTCAATTTTACCCCCATGGGATATATATTCTACCCACACACATTTGGAACTCTCCTGGGGTACCCTCACACATATTATTCCCTCATTTAATGGATATTTTCACCAAAAAGTGAAGTTTTCAAAAAGTGAGAAAATTGGCTGAAAACGACTTAATATCAAGGACTCATCGGTTGAATCGCTCTGGAACTGAAATCGGAATGCTCACTGACATTTTTCCCTCTCCGAAAGTCTGAAAAATGATGGAAAAATGACTAAGTCCAAAAAATTTTTTTTTAAACTTTTTTCAATTTTACCCCCATGGGATATATATTCTACCCACACACATTTGGAACTCTCCTGGGGTACGTTCACACATATTATTCCCTCATTTAATGGATATTTTCACCAAAAAGTGAAGTTTTCAAAAAGTCTGAAAATTGGCTGAAAACGACTTAATATCAAGGACTCATCGGGCGAATCACTCTGGAACTGAAATCGGAATGCTCACTGACATTTTTCCCTCTCCGAAAGTCTGAAAAATGATGGAAAAATGACTAAGTCCAAAAAAATTTTTTTTCAACTTTTTTCAATTTTACCTCTGTGGGATATACATTCTACCCACACACATTTGGAACTCTCCTGGGGTAACCTCACACATATTATTCCCTCATTTAATGGATATTTTCACCAAAAAGTGAAGTTTTCAAAAAGTCAGAAAATTGGCTGAAAACGACTTAATATCAAGGACTCATCGGGCGAATCACTCTGGAACTGAAATCGGAATACTCACTGACATTTTCCCCTCTTGGAAAGTCTGAAAAATGATGGAAAAATGAGTAAGTCGCAAAAAAATTTTTTTCAACTTTTTTCAATTTTACCCCCATGGGATATACATTCTACCCACACACATTTGGAACTCTCCTGGGGTACCCTCACACATATTATTCCCTCATTTAATGGATATTTTCACCCAAAAGTGAAGTTTTTAAAAAGTCAGAAAATTGGCTGAAAACGACTTAATATCAAGGACTCATCGGGCGAATCACTCTGGAACTGAAATCGGAATGCTCAATAACAATTTCCCCTCTCCGAAAGTCTTAAAAATGAAGGAAAAATGACTAAGTCCAAAAAAAATTTTTTTTAACTTTTTTCAATTTTACCCCCATGGTATATATTTTCTATCCACACACATTTGGAACTCTCCTGGGGTACCCTCACACATATTATTCCCTCATTTAATGGATATTTTCACCAAAAAGTGAAGTTTTCAAAAAGTCAGAAAATTGGCTGAAAACGACTTAATATCAAGGACTCATCGGGCGAATCGCTCTGGAACTGGAATCGGAATGCTCACTGACATTTTTCCCTCTCCGAAAGTCTGAAAAATGATGGAAAAATGACAAAGTCCAAAAAATTTTTTTTTAAACTTTTTTCAATTTTACCCCCATGGGATATATATTCTACCCACACACATTTGGAACTCTCCTGGGGTACCCTCACACATATTATTCCCTCATTTAATGGATATTTTCACCAAAAAGTGAAGTTTTCAAAAAGTCAGAAAATTGTCTGATAACGACTTAATATCAAGGACTCATCGGTCGAATCACTCTTTAACTGAAATTGGAATGCTCACTGACATTTTTCCCTCTCCGAAAGTCTGAAAAATGATGGAAAAATGACTAAGTCCGAAAAAATTTTTTTTTAACTTTTTTCAATTTTACCCCTGTAGGATATACATTCTACCCACACACATTTGGAACTCTCCTGGGGTACCCTCACACATATCATTCCCTCATTTAATGTATATTTTCACCAAAAAGTGAAGTTTTCAAAAAGTCAGAAAATTGGCTGAAAACGACTTAATATCAAGGACTCATCGGGCGAATCGCTCTGGAACTGAAATCGGAATGCTCAATAACAATTTCCCCTCTCCGAAAGTCTTAAAAATGAAGGAAAAATGACTAAGTCCAAAAAAAATTTTTTTTAACTTTTTTCAATTTTACCCCCATCGTATATATTTTCTATCCACACACATTTGGAACTCTCCTGGGGTACCCTCACACATATTATTCCCTCATTTAATGGATATTTTCACCAAAAAGTGAAGTTTTCAAAAAGTCAGAAAATTGGCTGAAAACGACTTAATATCAAGGACTCATCAGGCGAATCACTCTTGAACTATAATCGGAATGCTCACTGACATTTTCCCCTCTCCGAAACTCTGAAAAATGATGGAAAAATGACTAAGTCCAAATAATTTTTTTTTAAACTTTTTCAATTTTACCCCCATGGGATATATATTCTACCCACACACATTTGGAACTCTCCTGGGGTACCCTCACACATATTATTCCCTCATTTAATGGATATTTTCACCAAAAAGTGAAGTTTTCAAAAAGTCTGAAAATTGGCTGAAAACGACTTAATATCAAGGACTCATCGGGCGAATCACTCTGGAACTGAAATCGGAATGCTCACTGACATTTTCCCCTCTCCGAAACTCTGAAAAATGATGGAAAAATGACTAAGTCCAAAAAAATTTTTTTTAAACTTTTTTCAATTTTACCCCCATGGGATATATATTCTACCCACACACATTTGGAACTCTCCTGGGGTACCCTCACACATATTATTCCCTCATTTAATGTATATTTTCACCAAAAAGTGAAGTTTTCAAAAAGTCAAAATTGGATGAAAATGACTTCATATCAAGGACTCATCCGGCGAATCACTCTGGAACTGAAATCGGAATGCTCACTGACATTTTCCCTCCTTCCAAAGTCTGAAAAATGATGGAAAAATGACTAAGTCCGAAAAAAAATTTTTTTTAACTTTTTTCAATTTTACCCCCGTGGGATATATGTTCTACACACACACATTTGGAACTCTCCTGTGGTACCCACACACATATTATTCCCTCATTTAATGGATATTTTCACCAAAAAGTGAAGTTTTAAAAAAGTCAGAAAATTGGCTGAAAACGACTTAATATCAAGGACTCATCGGGCGAATCACTCTGGAACTGAAATCGGAATGCTCACTGACATTTTCCCCTCTCCGAAAGTCTGAAAAATGATGGAAAAATGACTAAGTCCAAAAAAATTATTTTTCAACTTTTTTCAATTTTACCCCTGTGGGATATACTTTCTACCCACACACATTTGGAACTCTCCTGGGGTACCCTCACACATATTATTCCCTCATTTAATGTATATTTTCACCAAAAAGTGAAGTTTTCAAAAAGTCCGAAAATTGGCTGAAAACGACTTAATATCAAGGACTCATCGGGCGAATCGCTCTGGAACTGAAATCGGAATGCTCAATAACAATTTCCCCTCTCCGAAAGTCTGAAAAATGAAGGAAAAATGACTAAGTGCAAAAAAAAATTTTTTTAACTTTTTTCAATTTTACAGCATGGGATATATTTTCTATCCACACACATTTGGAACTCTCCAGCGGTACCCTCACACATATTATTCCCTCATTTAATGGATATTTTCACCAAAAAGTGAAGTTTTCAAAAAGTCAGAAAATTGGCTGAAATCGACTTAATATCAAGGACTCATCGGGCGAATCACTATGGAACTGAAATCGGAATGCTCACTGACATTTTTCCCTCTCCGAAAGTCTGAAAAATGATGGAAAAATGACTAAGTCCAAAAAATTTTTTTTTAAACTTTTTTCAATTTTACCCCCGTGTGATATATATTCTACCCACACACATTTGGAACTCTCCTGGGGTACCCTCACACATATTATTCCCTCATTTAATGGATATTTTCACCAAAAAGTGAAGTTTTCAAAAAGTCAGAAAATTGGCTGAAAACGACTTAATATCAAGGACTCATCGGGCGAATCACTCTTTAACTGAAATTGGAATGCTCACTGACATTTTTCCCTCTCCGAAAGTCTGAAAAATGAAGGAAAAATGACTAAGTCCAAAAAAAATTTTTTTTAACTTTTTTCAATTTTACCCCCATGGGATATATTTTCTATCCACACACATTTGGAACTCTCCTGGGGTACCCTCACACATATTATTCCCTCATTTAATGGATATTTTCAAAAAAAAGTGAAGTTTTCAAAAGTCAGAAAATTGGCTGAAAACGACTTAATATCAAGGACTCATCGGGCGAATCACTCTGGAACTGAAATCGGAATGCTCACTGACATTTTCCCCTCTCCGAAAGTCTGAAAAATGATGGAGAAATGACAAGGTCTAAAAAAAATTTTTTTCAACTTTTTTCAATTTTACCCCTGTGGGATATACATTCTACCCACACACATTTGGAACTCTCCTGGGGTACCCTCACACATATTATTCCCTCATTTAATGTATATTTTCACCAAAAAGTGAAGTTTTCAAAAAGTCAAAATTGGATGAAAATTACTTCATATCAAGGACTCATCGGGCGAATCGCTCTGGAACTGAAATCGGAATGCTCACTGACATTTTCCCTCCTTCGAAAGTCTGAAAAATGATGGAAAAATGACTAAGTCCAAAAAAAATTTTTTAAAACTTTTTTCAATTTTACCCCCGTGTGATATATATTCTACCCACACACATTTGGAACTCTCCTGGGGTACCCTCACACATATTATTCCCTCATTTAATGGATATTTTCACCAAAAAATGAAGTTTTCAAAAAATCAGAAAATTGGCTAAAAACGACTTAATATCAAGGACTCATCGGGCGAATCACTCTGGAACTGAAATCGGAATACTCACTGACATTTTCCCCTCTCCGAAAGTCTGAAAAATGATGCAAAAATGACAAGGTCCAAAAAAAATTTTTTTCAACTTTTTTCAATTTTACCGCTGTGGGATATACATTCTAGCCACACACATTTGGAACTCTCCTGGGGTACCCTCACACATATTATTCCCTCATTTAATGGATATTTTCACCAAAAAGTGAAGTTTTCAAAAAGTCAGAAAATTGGCTGAAAACGACTTAATATCAAGGACTCATCGGGCGAATCGCTCTGGAACTGAAATCGGAATGCTCACTGACATTTTTCCCTCTCCGAAAGTCTTAAAAATGATGGAAAAATGACTAAGTCCAAAAAATTTTTTTTTTAAACTTTTTTCAATTTTACCTCCATGGGATATATATTCTACCCACACAAATTTGGAACTCTCCTGGGGTACCCTCACACATATTATTCCCTCATTTAATGGATATTTTCACCAAAAAGTGAAGTTTTCAAAAAGTCAGAAAATTGGATGAAAACGACTTAATATCAAGGACTCATCGGGCGAATCACTCTGGAACTGAAATCGGAATGCTCACTGACATTTTCCCCTCTCCGAAACTCTGAAAAATGATGGAAAAATGACTAAGTCCAAAAAATTTTTTTTTAAACTTTTTTCAATTTTACCCCCATGGGATATATATTCTACCCACACACATTTGGAACTCTCCTGGGGTACCCTCACACATATTATTCCCTCATTTAATGGATATTTTCACCAAAAAGTGAAGTTTTCAAAAAGTCAGAAAATTGGCTGAAAACGACTTAATATCAAGGACTCATCAGGCGAATCACTCTTGAACTATAATCGGAATGCTCACTGACATTTTCCCCTCTCCGAAACTCTGAAAAATGATGGAAAAATGACTAAGTCCAAAAAAAAGTTTTTTAAACTTTTTTCAATTTTACCCCCATGGGATATATATACTACCCACACACATTTGGAACTCTCCTGGGGTACCCTCACACATATTATTCCCTCATTTAATGGATATTTTCACCAAAAAGTGAAGTTTTCAAAAAGTCAAAATTGGATGAAAATGACTTCATATCAAGGACTCATCGGGCGAATCGCCCAGGAACTGAAATCGGAATGCTCACTGACATTTTCCCTCCTTCGAAAGTCTGAAAAATGGTGGAAAAATGACTAAGTCCAAAAAAAATTTTTTAAAACTTTTTTCAATTTTACCCCCGTGTGATATATATTCTACCCACACACATTTGGAACTCTCCTGGGGTACCCTCACACATATTATTCCCTCATTTAATGGATATTTTCACCAAAAAGTGAAGTTTTCAAAAAGTCAGAAAATTGTCTGATAACGACTTAATATCAAGGACTCATCGGTCGAATCACTCTTTAACTGAAATTGGAATGCTCACTGACATTTTTCCCTCTCCGAAAGTCTGAAAAATGATGGAAAAATGACTAAGTCCGAAAAAAAATTTTTTTAAACTTTTTTCAATTTTACCCCCGTGGGATATATGTTCTACACATACACATTTGGAACTCTCCTGTGGTACCCACACACATATTATTCCCTCATTTAATGGATGTTTTCACCAAAAAGTGAAGTTTAAAAAGTCAGAAAATTGGCTGAAAACGACTTAATATCAAGGACTCATCGGGCGAATCACTCTGGAACTGAAATCGGAATGCTCACTGACATTTTCCCCTCTCCGAAAGTCTGAAAAATGATGGAAAAATGACTAAGTCCAAAAAAATTATTTTTCAACTTTTTTCAATTTTACCCCTGTGGGATATACATTCTACCCACACACATTTGGAACTCTCCTGGGGTACCCTCACACATATTATTCCCTCATTTAATGGATATTTTCACCAAAAAGTGAAGTTTTCAAAAAGTCAGAAAATTGGCTGAAAACGACTTAATATCAAGGACTCATCGTGCGAATCACTCTGGAACTGAAATCGGAATGCTCAATAACAATTTCCCCTCTCCGAAAGTCTGAAAAATGAAGGAAAAATGACTAAGTGCAAAAATAAATTTTTTTAACTTTTTTCAATTTTACACCCATGGGATATATTTTCTATCCACACACATTTGGAACTCTCCTGCGGTACCCTCACACATATTATTTCCTCATTTAATGGATATTTTCACCAAAAAGTGAAGTTTTCAAAAAGTCAGAAAATTGTCTGATAACGACTTAATGTCAAGGACTCATCGGTCGAATCACTCTTTAACTGAAATTGGAATGCTCACTGACATTTTCCCCTCTCCGAAAGTCTGAAAAATGATGGAGAAATGACAAGGTCTAAAAAAAATTTTTTTCAACTTTTTTCAATTTTACCCCTGTGGGATATACATTCTACCCACACACATTTGGAACTCTCCTGGGGTACCCTCACACATATTATTCCCTCATTTAATGGATATTTTCACCAAAAAATGAAGTTTTCAAAAAGTCAGAAAATTGGCTGATAACGACTTAATATCAAGGACTCATCGGTCGAATCACTCTTTAACTGAAATTGGAATGCTCACTGACAATTTTCCCTCTCCGAAAGTCTGAAAAATGATGGAAAAATGACTAAGTCCGAAAAAATATATTTTTAACTTTTTTCAATTTTACCCCTGTGGGATATACATTCTACCCACACACATTTGGAACTCTCCTGGGGTACCCTCACACATATTATTCCCTCATTTAATGGATATTTTCACCAAAAAGTGAAGTTTTCAAAAAGTCAAAATTGGATGAAAATGACTTCATATCAAGGACTCATCGGGCGAATCGCCTTGGAACTGAAATCGGAATGCTCACTGACATTTTCCCTCCTTCGAAAGTCTGAAAAATGATGGAAAAATGACTAAGTCCAAAAAAAATTTTTTAAAACTTTTTTCAATTTTACCCCCGTGTGATATATATTCTACCCACACACATTTGGAACTCTCCTGGGGTACCCTCACACATATTATTCCCTCATTTAATGGATATTTTCACCAAAAAGTGAAGTTTTCAAAAAGTCAGAAAATTGTCTGATAACGACTTAATATCAAGGACTCATCGGTCGAATCACTCTTTAACTGAAATTGGAATGCTCACTGACATTTTTCCCTCTCCGAAAGTCTGAAAAATGATGGAAAAATGACTAAGTCCGAAAAAAAATTTTTTTAAACTTTTTTCAATTTTACCCCCGTGGGATATATGTTCTACACATACACATTTGGAACTCTCCTGTGGTACCCACACACATATTATTCCCTCATTTAATGGATGTTTTCACCAAAAAGTGAAGTTTTCAAAAAGTCAGAAAATTGGCTGAAAACGACTTAATATCAAGGACTCATCGGGCGAATCACTCTGGAACTGAAATCGGAATGCTCACTGACATTTTCCCCTCTCCGAAAGTCTGAAAAATGATGGAAAAATGACTAAGTCCAAAAAAATTATTTTTCAACTTTTTTCAATTTTACCCCTGTGGGATATACATTCTACCCACACACATTTGGAACTCTCCTGGGGTACCCTCACACATATTATTCCCTCATTTAATGTATATTTTCACCAAAAAGTGAAGTTTTCAAAAAGTCTGAAAATTGGCTGAAAACGACTTAATATCAAGGACTCATCGTTCGAATCACTCTGGAACTGAAATCGGAATGCTCAATAACAATTTCCCCTCTCCGAAAGTCTGAAAAATGAAGGAAAAATGACTAAGTGCAAAAAAAAAATTTTTTTAACTTTTTTCAATTTTACAGCCATGGGATATATTTTCTATCCACACACATTTGGAACTCTCCTGCGGTACCCTCACACATATTATTCCCTCATTTAATGGATATTTTCACCAAAAAGTGAAGTTTTCAAAAAGTCAGAAAATTGGCTGAAAACGACTTAATATCAAGGACTCATCGGGCGAATCACTCTGGAACTGAAATCGGAATGCTCAATAACAATTTCCCCTCTCCGAAAGTCTGAAAAATGAAGGAAAAATGACTAAGTGCAAAAATAAATTTTTTTAACTTTTTTCAATTTTACACCCATGGGATATATTTTCTATCCACACACATTTGGAACTCTCCTGCGGTACCCTCACACATATTATTTCCTCATTTAATGGATATTTTCACCAAAAAGTGAAGTTTTCAAAAAGTCAGGAAATTGTCTGATAACGACTTAATATCAAGGACTCATCGGCCGAATCACTCTTTAACTGAAATTGGAATGCTCACTGACATTTTTCCCTCTCCGAAAGTCTGAAAAATGAAGGAAAAATGACTAAGTCCAAAAAAAATTTTTTTTAACTTTTTTCAATTTTACCCCCATGGGATATATTTTCTATCCACACACATTTGGAACTCTCCTGGGGTACCCTCACACATATTATTCCCTCATTTAATGGATATTTTCAAAAAAAAGTGAAGTTTTCAAAAAGTCAGAAAATTGGATGAAAATGACTTCATATCAAGGACTCATCGGGCGAATCGCTCTGGAACTGAAATCGGAATGCTCACTGACATTTTCCCTCCTTCGAAAGTCTGAAAAATGATGGAAAAATGACTAAGTCCAAAAAAAATTTTTTAAAACTTTTTTCAATTTTACCCCCGTGTGATATATATTCTACCCACACACATTTGGAACTCTCCTGGGGTACCCTCACACATATTATTCCCTCATTTAATGGATATTTTCACCAAAAAGTGAAGTTTTCAAAAAGTCAGAAAATTGGCTGAAAATGATTTAATATCAAGGACTCATCGGGCGAATCACTCTGGAACTGAAATCGGAATGCTCACTGACATTTTTCCCTCTCCGAAAGTCTGAAAAATGATGGAAAAATGACTAAGTCCAAAAAATTTTTTTTTTAACTTTTTTCAATTTTACCCCCATGGGATATATATTCTAACCACACACATTTGGAACTCTCCTGGGGTACCCTCACACATATTATTCCCTCATTTAATGTATATTTTCACCAAAAAGTGAAGTTTTCAAAAAGTCAAAATTGGATGAAAATGACTTCATATCAAGGACTCATCGGGCGAATCGCCCTGGAACTGAAATCGGAATGCTCACTGACATTTTCCCTCCTTCGAAAGTCTGAAAAATGATGGAAAAATGACTAAGTCCAAAAAAAATTTTTTAAAACTTTTTTCAATTTTACCCCCGTGTGATATATATTCTACCCACACACATTTGGAACTCTCCTGGGGTACCCTCACACATATTATTCCCTCATTTAATGGATATTTTCACCAAAAAGTGAAGTTTTCAAAAAGTCAGAAAATTGTCTGATAACGACTTAATATCAAGGACTCATCGGTCGAATCACTCTTTAACTGAAATTGGAATGCTCACTGACATTTTTCCCTCTCCGAAAGTCTGAAAAATGATGGAAAAATGACTAAGTCCGAAAAAATTTTTTTTTAAACTTTTTTCAATTTTACCCCCGTGGGATATATGTTCTACACATACACATTTGGAACTCTCCTGTGGTACCCACACACATATTATTCCCTCATTTAATGGATGTTTTCACCAAAAAGTGAAGTTTAAAAAAGTCAGAAAATTGGCTGAAAACGACTTAATATCAAGGACTCATCGGGCGAATCACTCTGGAACTGAAATCGGAATGCTCACTGACATTTTCCCCTCTCCGAAAGTCTGAAAAATGATGGAAAAATGACTAAGTCCAAAAAAATTATTTTTCAACTTTTTTCAATTTTACCCCTGTGGGATATACATTCTACCCACACACATTTGGAACTCTCCTGGGGTACCCTCACACATATTATTCCCTCATTTAATGTATATTTTCACCAAAAAGTGAAGTTTTCAAAAAGTCTGAAAATTGGCTGAAAACGACTTAATATCAAGGACTCATCGGGCGAATCGCTCTGGAACTGAAATCGGAATGCTCAATAACAATTTCCCCTCTCCGAAAGTCTGAAAAATGAAGGAAAAATGACTAAGTGCAAAAATAAATTTTTTTAACTTTTTTCAATTTTACACCCATGGGATATATTTTCTATCCACACACATTTGGAACTCTCCTGCGGTACCCTCACACATATTATTTCCTCATTTAATGGATATTTTCACCAAAAAGTGAAGTTTTCAAAAAGTCAGAAAATTGTCTGATAACGACTTAATGTCAAGGACTCATCGGTCGAATCACTCTTTAACTGAAATTGGAATGCTCACTGACATTTTTCCCTCTCCGAATGTCTGAAAAATGAAGGAAAAATGACTAAGTCCAAAAAAAATTTTTTTTAACTTTTTTCAATTTTACCCCCATGGGATATATTTTCTATCCACACACATTTGGAACTCTCCTGGGGTACCCTCACACATATTATTCCCTCATTTAATGGATATTTTCAAAAAAAAGTGAAGTTTTCAAAAAGTCAGAAAATTGGCTGAAAACGACTTAATATCAAGGACTCATCGCGCAAATCGCTCTGGAACTGAAATCGGAATGCTCACTGACATTTTTACCTCTCCGAAAGTCTGAAAAATGATGGAAAAATGACTAAGTCCAAAAAATTTTTTTTAAAACTTTTTTCAATTTTACCCCCATGGGATATATATTCTACCCACACACATTTGGAACTCTCCTGGGGTACCCTCACACATATTATTCCCTCATTTAATGGATATTTTCACCAAAAAGTAAAGTTTTCAAAAGTCAGAAAATTGGCTGAAAACGACTTAATATCAAGGACTCATCGGGCGAATCACTCTGGAACTGAAATCGGAATGCTCACTGACATTTTCCCCTCTCCGAAAGTCTGAAAAATGATGGAGAAATGACAAGGTCTAAAAAAAATTTTTTTCAACTTTTTTCAATTTTACCCCTGTGGGATATACATTCTACCCACACACATTTGGAACTCTCCTGGGGTACCCTCACACATATTATTCCCTCATTTAATGTATATTTTCACCAAAAAGTGAAGTTTTCAAAAAGTCAAAATTGGATGAAAATGACTTCATATCAAGGACTCATCGGGCGAATCGCTCTGGAACTGAAATCGGAATGCTCACTGACCTTTTCCCTCCTTCGAAAGTCTGAAAAATGATGGAAAAATGACTAAGTCCAAAAAAATTTTTTTTAAACTATTTTCAATTTTACCCCCATGGGATATATATTCTACCCACACACATTTGGAACTCTCCTGGGGTACCCTCACACATATTATTCCCTCATTTAATGGATATTTTCACCAAAAAATGAAGTTTTCAAAAAGTCAGAAAATTGGCTGAAAACGACTTAATATCAAGGACTCATCGGGCGAATCACTCTGGAACTGAAATCGGAATACTCACTGACATTTTCCCCTCTCCGAAAGTCTGAAAAATGATGGAAAAATGACAAGGTCCAAAAAAAATTTTTTTCAACTTTTTTCAATTTTACCCCTGTGGGATATACATTCTACCCACACACATTTGGAACTCTCCTGGGGTACCCTCACACATATTATTCCCTCATTTAATGTATATTTTCACCAAAAAGTGAAGTTTTCAAAAAGTCAAAATTGGATGAAAACGACTTAATATCAAGGACTCATCGGGCGAATCACTCTGGAACTGAAATCGGAATGCTCACTGACATTTTTCCCTCTCCGAAATTCTGAAAAATGATGGAAAAATGACTAAGTCCAAAAATTTTTTTTTAAACTTTTTTCAATTTTACCCCCATGGGATATATATTCTACCCACACACATTTGGAACTCTCCTGGGGTACCCTCACACATATTATTCCCTCATTTAATGGATATTTTCACCAAAAAGTGAAGTTTTCAAAAAGTCAGAAAATTGTCTGATAACGACTTAATATCAAGGACTCATCGGTCGAATCACTCTTTAACTGAAATTGGAATGCTCACTGACATTTTTCCCTCTCCGAAAGTCTGAAAAATGATGGAAAAATGACTAAGTCCGAAAAAATATATTTTTAACTTTTTTCAATTTTACCCCTGTGGGATATACATTCTACCCACACACATTTGGAACTCTCCTGGGGTACCCTCACACATATTATTCCCTCATTTAATGGATATTTTCACCAAAAAGTGAAGTTTTCAAAAAGTCAAAATTGGATGAAAATGACTTCATATCAAGGACTCATCGGGCGAATCGCCCTGGAACTGAAATCGGAATGCTCACTGACATTTTCCCTCCTTCGAAAGTCTGAAAAATGATGGAAAAATGACTAAGTCCAAAAAAAATTTTTTAAAACTTTTTTCAATTTTACCCCCGTGTGATATATATTCTACCCACACACATTTGGAACTCTCCTGGGGTACCCTCACACATATTATTCCCTCATTTAATGGATATTTTCACCAAAAAGTGAAGTTTTCAAAAAGTCAGAAAATTGTCTGATAACGACTTAATATCAAGGACTCATCGGTCGAATCACTCTTTAACTGAAATTGGAATGCTCACTGACATTTTTCCCTCTCCGAAAGTCTGAAAAATGATGGAAAAATGACTAAGTCCGAAAAAAAATTTTTTTAAACTTTTTTCAATTTTACCCCCGTGGGATATATGTTCTACACATACACATTTGGAACTCTCCTGTGGTACCCACACACATATTATTCCCTCATTTAATGGATGTTTTCACCAAAAAGTGAAGTTTTCAAAAAGTCAGAAAATTGGCTGAAAACGACTTAATATCAAGGACTCATCGGGCGAATCACTCTGGAACTGAAATCGGAATGCTCACTGACATTTTCCCGTCTCCGAAAGTCTGAAAAATGATGGAAAAATGACTAAGTCCAAAAAAATTATTTTTCAACTTTTTTCAATTTTACCCCTGTGGGATATACATTCTACCCACACACATTTGGAACTCTCCTGGGGTACCCTCACACATATTATTCCCTCATTTAATGTATATTTTCACCAAAAAGTGAAGTTTTCAAAAAGTCTGAAAATTGGCTGAAAACGACTTAATATCAAGGACTCATCGTTCGAATCACTCTGGAACTGAAATCGGAATGCTCAATAACAATTTCCCCTCTCCGAAAGTCTGAAAAATGAAGGAAAAATGACTAAGTGCAAAAAAAAAAATTTTTTAACTTTTTTCAATTTTACAGCCATGGGATATATTTTCTATCCACACACATTTGGAACTCTCCTGCGGTACCCTCACACATATTATTCCCTCATTTAATGGATATTTTCACCAAAAAGTGAAGTTTTCAAAAAGTCAGAAAATTGGCTGAAAACGACTTAATATCAAGGACTCATCGGGCGAATCACTCTGGAACTGAAATCGGAATGCTCAATAACAATTTCCCCTCTCCGAAAGTCTGAAAAATGAAGGAAAAATGACTAAGTGCAAAAATAAATTTTTTTAACTTTTTTCAATTTTACACCCATGGGATATATTTTCTATCCACACACATTTGGAACTCTCCTGCGGTACCCTCACACATATTATTTCCTCATTTAATGGATATTTTCACCAAAAAGTGAAGTTTTCAAAAAGTCAGGAAATTGTCTGATAACGACTTAATATCAAGGACTCATCGGCCGAATCACTCTTTAACTGAAATTGGAATGCTCACTGACATTTTTCCCTCTACGAAAGTCTGAAAAATGAAGGAAAAATGACTAAGTACAAAAAAAATTTTTTTTAACTTTTTTCAATTTTACCCCCATGGGATATATTTTCTATCCACACACATTTGGAACTCTCCTGGGGTACCCTCACACATATTATTCCCTCATTTAATGGATATTTTCAAAAAAAAGTGAAGTTTTCAAAAAGTCAGAAAATTGGCTGAAAACGACTTAATATCAAGGACTCATCGGGCGAATCGCTCTGGAACTGAAATCGGAATGCTCACTGACATTTTTACCTCTCCGAAAGTCTGAAAAATGATGGAAAAATGACTAAGTCCAAAAAATTTTTTTTAAAACTTTTTTCAATTTTACCCCCATGGGATATATATTCTACCCACACACATTTGGAACTCTCCTGGGGTACCCTCACACATATTATTCCCTCATTTAATGGATATTTTCACCAAAAAGTGAAGTTTTCAAAAGTCAGAAAATTGGCTGAAAACGACTTAATATCAAGGACTCATCGGGCGAATCACTCTGGAACTGAAATCGGAATGCTCACTGACATTTTCCCCTCTCCGAAAGTCTGAAAAATGATGGAGAAATGACAAGGTCTAAAAAAAATTTTTTTCAACTTTTTTCAATTTTACCCCTGTGGGATATACATTCTACCCACACACATTTGGAACTCTCCTGGGGTACCCTCACACATATTATTCCCTCATTTAATGCATATTTTCACCAAAAAGTGAAGTTTTCAAAAAGTCAAAATTGGATGAAAATGACTTCATATCAAGGACTCATCGGGCGAATCGCTCTGGAACTGAAATCGGAATGCTCACTGACATTTTCCCTCCTTCGAAAGTCTGAAAAATGATGGAAAAATGACTAAGTCCAAAAAAAATTTTTTAAAACTTTTTTCAATTTTACCCCCGTGTGATATATATTCTACCCACACACATTTGGAACTCTCCTGGGGTACCCTCACACATATTATTCCCTCATTTAATGGATATTTTCACCAAAAAGTGAAGTTTTCAAAAAGTCAGAAAATTGGCTGAAAATGATTTAATATCAAGGACTCATCGGGCGAATCACTCTGGAACTGAAATCGGAATGCTCACTGACATTTTTCCCTCTCCGAAAGTCTGAAAAATGATGGAAAAATGACTAAGTCCAAAAAATTTTTTTTTTTACTTTTTTCAATTTTACCCCCATGGGATATATATTCTAACCACACACATTTGGAACTCTCCTGGGGTACCCTCACACATATTATTCCCTCATTTAATGTATATTTTCACCAAAAAGTGAAGTTTTCAAAAAGTCAAAATTGGATGAAAACGACTTAATATCAAGGACTCATCGGGCGAATCACTCTGGAACTGAAATCGGAATGCTCACTGACATTTTTCCCTCTCCGAAAGTCTGAAAAATGATGGAAAAATGACTAAGTCCGAAAAAATATATTTTTAACTTTTTTCAATTTTACCCCTGTGGGATATACATTCTACCCACACACATTTGGAACTCTCCTGGGGTACCCTCACACATATTATTCCCACATTTAATGTATATTTTCACCAAAAAGTGAAGCTTTCAAAAAGTCCGAAAATTGGCTGAAAACGACTTAATATCAAGGACTCATTGGGCGAATCGCTCTGGAACTGAAATCGGAATTCTCAATAACAATTTCCCTTCTCCGAAAGTCTGAAAAATGAAGGAAAAATGACTAAGTCCGAAAAAATTTTTTTTTTACTTTTTTCAATTTTACCCCCATGGGATATATTTTCTATCCACACACATTTGGAACTCTCCTGGGGTACCCTCTCACATATTATTCCCTCATTTAATGGATATTTTCACCAAAAAGTGAAGTTTTCAAAAGTCAGAAAATTGGCTGAAAACGATTTAATATCAAGGACTCATCGGGCGAATCGCTCTGGAACTGAAATCGGAATGCTCACTGACATTTTCCCCTCTCCGAAAGTCTGAAAAATGATGGAGAAATGACAAGGTCTAAAAAAAATTTTTTTCAACTTTTTTCAATTTTACCCCTGTGGGATATACATTCTACCCACACACATTTGGAACTCTCCTGGGGTACCCTCACACATATTATTCCCTCATTTAATGTATATTTTCACCAAAAAGTGAAGTTTTCAAAAAGTCAAAATTGGATGAAAATGACTTCATATCAAAGACTCATCGGGCGAATCGCTCTGGAAATGAAATCGGAATGCTCACTGACATTTTCCCTCCTTCGAAAGTCTGAAAAATAATGGAAAAATGACTAAGTCCAAAAAAATTTTTTTAAAACGTTTTTCAATTTTACCCCCGTGTGATATATATCCTACCCACACACATTTGGAACTCTCCTGGGGTACCCTCACACATATTATTCCCTCATTTAATGGATATTTTCACCAAAAAGTGAAGTTTTCAAAAAGTCAGAAAATTGTCTGATAACGACTTAATATCAAGGACTCATCGGTCGAATCACTCTTTAACTGAAATTGGAATGCTCACTGACATTTTTCCCTCTCCGAAAGTCTGAAAAATGATGGAAAAATGACTAAGTCCGAAAAAAATTTTTTTTAAACTTTTTTCAATTTTACCCCCGTGGGATATATGTTCTACACATACACATTTGGAACTCTCCTGTGGTACCCACACACATATTATTCCCTCATTTAATGGATGTTTTCACCAAAAAGTGAAGTTTTAAAAAAGTCAGAAAATTGGCTGAAAACGACTTAATATCAAGGACTCATCGGGCGAATCACTCTGGAACTGAAATCGGAATGCTCACTGACATTTTCCCCTCTCCGAAAGTCTGAAAAATGATGGAAAAAGTCCAAAAAAATTATTTTTCAACTTTTTTCAATTTTACCCCTGTGGGATATACATTCTACCCACACACATTTGGAACTCTCCTGGGGTACCCTCACACATATTATTCCCTCATTTAATGTATATTTTCACCAAAAAGTGAAGTTTTCAAAAAGTCCGAAAATTGACTGAAAACGACTTAATATCAAGGACTCATCGGGCGAATCGCTCTGGAACTGAAATCGGAATGCTCAATAACAATTTCCCCTCTCCGAAAGTCTGAAAAATGAAGGAAAAATGACTAAGTGCAAAAAAAAAATTTTTTAACTTTTTTCAATTTTACAGCCATGGGATATATTTTCTATCCACACACATTTGGAACTCTCCTGCGGTACCCTCACACATATTATTCCCTCATTTAATGGATATTTTCACCAAAAAGTGAAGTTTTCAAAAAGTCACAAAATTGGCTGAAAACGACTTAATATCGAGGACTCATCGGGCGAATCACTCTGGAACTGAAATCGGAATGCTCAATAACAATTTCCCCTCTCCGAAACTCTGAAAAATGATGGAAAAATGACTAAGTCCAAAAAAATTTTTTTTAAACTTTTTTCAATTTTACCCCCATGGGATATATATTCTACCCACACACATTTGGAACTCTCCTGGGGTACCCTCACACATATTATTCCCTCATTTAATGTATATTTTCACCAAAAAGTGAAGTTTTCAAAAAGTCAAAATTGGATGAAAAAGACTTCATATCAAGGACTCATCGGGCGAATCACTCTGGAACTGAAATCGGAATGCTCACTGACATTTTCCCTCCTTCGAAAGTCTGAAAAATGATGGAAAAATGACTAAGTCCAAAAAAAAATTTTTTAAACTTTTTTCAATTTTACCCCCGTGTGATAAATATTCTACCCACACACATTTGGAACTCTCCTGGGGTACCCTCACACATATTATTCCCTCATTTAATGGATATTTTCACCAAAAAGTGAAGTTTTCAAAAAGTCAGGAAATTGTCTGATAACGACTTAATATCAAGGACTCATCGGCCGAATCACTCTTTAACTGAAATTGGAATGCTCACTGACATTTTTCCCTCTCCGAAAGTCTGAAAAATGAAGGAAAAATGACTAAGTACAAAAAAA
This sequence comes from Phyllobates terribilis, assembly GCF_046119375.1. Taxonomy (NCBI): domain Eukaryota; kingdom Metazoa; phylum Chordata; class Amphibia; order Anura; family Dendrobatidae; genus Phyllobates; species Phyllobates terribilis. The sequence continues at coordinate 6,071,108 of NW_027362837.1, read as the reverse complement.
ATTTTTTTTAACTTTTTTCAATTTTACCCCCATGGGATATATTTTCTATCCACACACATTTGGAACTCTCCTGGGGTACCCTCACACATATTATTCCCTCATTTAATGGATATTTTCAAAAAAAAGTGAAGTTTTCAAAAAGTCAGAAAATTGGCTGAAAACGACTTAATATCAAGGACTCATCGGGCGAATCGCTCTGGAACTGAAATCGGAATGCTCACTGACATTTTTACCTCTCCGAAAGTCTGAAAAATGATGGAAAAATGACTAAGTCCAAAAAATTTTTTTTAAAACTTTTTTCAATTTTACCCCCATGGGATATATATTCTACCCACACACATTTGGAACTCTCCTGGGGTACCCTCACACATATTATTCCCTCATTTAATGGATATTTTCACCAAAAAGTGAAGTTTTCAAAAGTCAGAAAATTGGCTGAAAACGACTTAATATCAAGGACTCATCGGGCGAATCACTCTGGAACTGAAATCGGAATGCTCACTGACATTTTCCCCTCTCCGAAAGTCTGAAAAATGATGGAGAAATGACAAGGTCTAAAAAAAATTTTTTTCAACTTTTTTCAATTTTACCCCTGTGGGATATACATTCTACCCACACACATTTGGAACTCTCCTGGGGTACCCTCACACATATTATTCCCTCATTTAATGTATATTTTCACCAAAAAGTGAAGTTTTCAAAAAGTCAAAATTGGATGAAAATGACTTCATATCAAGGACTCATCGGGCGAATCGCTCTGGAACTGAAATCGGAATGCTCACTGACATTTTCCCTCCTTCGAAAGTCTGAAAAATGATGGAAAAATGACTAAGTCCAAAAAAAATTTTTTAAAACTTTTTTCAATTTTACCCCCGTGTGATATATATTCTACCCACACACATTTGGAACTCTCCTGGGGTACCCTCACACATATTATTCCCTCATTTAATGGATATTTTCACCAAAAAGTGAAGTTTTCAAAAAGTCAGAAAATTGGCTGAAAATGATTTAATATCAAGGACTCATCGGGCGAATCACTCTGGAACTGAAATCGGAATGCTCACTGACATTTTTCCCTCTCCGAAAGTCTGAAAAATGATGGAAAAATGACTAAGTCCAAAAAATTTTTTTTTTAACTTTTTTCAATTTTACCCCCATGGGATATATATTCTAACCACACACATTTGGAACTCTCCTGGGGTACCCTCACACATATTATTCCCTCATTTAATGTATATTTTCACCAAAAAGTGAAGTTTTCAAAAAGTCAAAATTGGATGAAAACGACTTAATATCAAGGACTCATCGGGCGAATCACTCTGGAACTGAAATCGGAATGCTCACTGACATTTTTCCCTCTCCGAAAGTCTGAAAAATGATGGAAAAATGACTAAGTCCGAAAAAATATATTTTTAACTTTTTTCAATTTTACCCCTGTGGGATATACATTCTACCCACACACATTTGGAACTCTCCTGGGGTACCCTCACACATATTATTCCCACATTTAATGTATATTTTCACCAAAAAGTGAAGCTTTCAAAAAGTCCGAAAATTGGCTGAAAACGACTTAATATCAAGGACTCATTGGGCGAATCGCTCTGGAACTGAAATCGGAATTCTCAATAACAATTTCCCTTCTCCGAAAGTCTGAAAAATGAAGGAAAAATGACTAAGTCCGAAAAAATTTTTTTTTTACTTTTTTCAATTTTACCCCCATGGGATATATTTTCTATCCACACACATTTGGAACTCTCCTGCGGTACCCTCACACATATTATTCCCTCATTTAATGGATATTTTCACCAAAAAGTGAAGTTTTCAAAAAGTCACAAAATTGGCTGAAAACGACTTAATATCGAGGACTCATCGGGCGAATCACTCTGGAACTGAAATCGGAATGCTCAATAACAATTTCCCCTCTCCGAAAGTCTGAAAAATGAAGGAAAAATGACTAAGTGCAAAAAAAAATTTTTTTAACTTTTTTCAATTTTACACCCATGGGATATATTTTCTATCCACACACATTTGGAACTCTCCTGGGGTACCCTCACACATATTATTCCCTCATTTAATGGATATTTTCACCAAAAAGTGAAGTTTTCAAAAAGTCAGAAAATTGGCTGAAAACGACTTAATATCAAGGACTCATCGGGCAAATCACTCTGGAACTGAAATCGGAATGCTCACTGACATTTTCCCCTCTCCGAAACTCTGAAAAATGATGGAAAAATGACTAAGTCCAAAAAAATTTTTTTTAAACTTTTTTCAATTTTACCCCCATGGGATATATATTCTACCCACACACATTTGGAACTCTCCTGGGGTACCCTCACACATATTATTCCCTCATTTAATGTATATTTTCACCAAAAAGTGAAGTTTTCAAAAAGTCAAAATTGGATGAAAAAGACTTCATATCAAGGACTCATCGGGCGAATCACTCTGGAACTGAAATCGGAATGCTCACTGACATTTTCCCTCCTTCGAAAGTCTGAAAAATGATGGAAAAATGACTAAGTCCAAAAAAAAATTTTTTAAACTTTTTTCAATTTTACCCCCGTGTGATAAATATTCTACCCACACACATTTGGAACTCTCCTGGGGTACCCTCACACATATTATTCCCTCGTATAATGGATATTTTCACCAAAAAGTGAAGTTTTCAAAAAGTCAGAAAATTGGCTGAAAACGATTTAATATCAAGGACTCATCGGGCAAATCACTCTGGAACTGAAATCGGAATGCTCACTGACATTTTTCCCTCTCCGAAAGTCTGAAAAATGATGGAAAAATGACTAAGTCCAAAAAAATTTTTTTTAAACTTTTTTCAATTTTACCCCCATGGGATATATATTCTACCCACACACATTTGGAACTCTCCTGGGGTACCCTCACACATATTATTCCCTCATTTAATGGATATTTTCACCAAAAAGTGAAGTTTTCAAAAAGTCTGAAAATTGGCTGAAAACGACTTAATATCAAGGACTCATCGGGCGAATCACTCTGGAACTGAAATCGAAATGCTCACTGACATTTTCCCCTCTCCGAAACTCTGAAAAATGATGGAAAAATGACTAAGTCCAAAAAAAATTTTTTTTAAACTTTTTTCAATTTTACCCCCATGGGATATATATTCTACCCACACACATTTGGAACTCTCCTGGGGTACCCTCATACATATTATTGGGCGAATCGCTCTGGAACTGAAATCGAAATGCTCAGTAACAATTTCCCCTCTCCGAAAGTCTGAAAAATGAAGGAAAAATGACTAAGTCCGAAAAAAAATTTTTTTAAACTTTTTTCAATTTTACCCCATGGGATATATTTTCTATCCACACACATTTGGAACTCTCCTGGGGTACAATCACACATATTATTCCCTCATTTAATGGATATTTTCACCAAAAAGTGAAGTTTTCAAAAGTCAGAAAATTGGCTGAAAACGATTTAATATCAAGGACTCATCGGGCGAATCGCTCTGGAACTGAAATCGGAATGCTCACTGACATTTTCCCCTCTCCGAAAGTCTGAAAAATGATGGAGAAATGACAAGGTCTAAAAAAAATTTTTTTCAACTTTTTTCAATTTTACCCCTGTGGGATATACATTCTACCCACACACATTTGGAACTCTCCTGGGGTACCCTCACACATATTATTCTCTCATTTAATGTATATTTTCACCAAAAAGTGAAGTTTTCAAAAAGTCAAAATTGGATGAAAATGACTTCATATCAAGGACTCATCGGGCGAATCGCTCTGGAACTAAAATCGGAATGCTCACTGACATTTTCCCTCCTTCGAAAGTCTGAAAAATGATGGAAAAATGACTAAGTCCAAAAAAAATTTTTTAAAACTTTTTTCAATTTTACCCCCGTGTGATATATATTCTACCCACACACATTTGGAACTCTCCTGGGGTACCCTCACACATATTATTCCCTCATTTAATGGATATTTTCACCAATAAGTGAAGTTTTCAAAAAGTCAGAAAATTGGCTGAAAATGATTTAATATCAAGGACTCATCGGGCGAATCACTCTGGAACTGAAATCGGAATGCTCACTGACATTTTTCCCTCTCCGAAAGTCTGAAAAATGATGGAAAAATGACTAAGTCCAAAAAATTTTTTTTTTAACTTTTTTCAATTTTACCCCCATGGGATATATATTCTAACCACACACATTTGGAACTCTCCTGGGGTACCCTCACACATATTATTCCCTCATTTAATGGATATTTTCACCAAAAAGTGAAGTTTTCAAAAAGTCAGAAAATTGGCTGAAAATGACTTAATATCAAGGACTCATCGGGCGAATCACTCTGGAACTGAAATCGGAATGCTCACTGACATTTTCCCCTCTCCGAAACTCTGAAAAATGATGGAAAAATGACTAAGTCCAAAAAAATTTTTTTTAAACTATTTTCAATTTTACCCCCATGGGATATATATTCTACCCACACACATTTGGAACTCTCCTGGGGTACCCTCACACATATTATTCCCTCATTTAATGGATATTTTCACCAAAAAATGAAGTTTTCAAAAAGTCAGAAAATTGGCTAAAAACGACTTAATATCAAGGACTCATCGGGCGAATCACTCTGGAACTGAAATCGGAATACTCACTGACATTTTCCCCTCTCCGAAAGTCTGAAAAATGATGGAAAAATGACAAGGTCCAAAAAAAATTTTTTTCAACTTTTTTCAATTTTACCCCCGTGGGATTTACATTCTACCCACACACATTTGGAACTCTCCTGGGGTACCCTCACACATATTATTCCCTCATTTAATGTATATTTTCACCAAAAAGTGAAGTTTTCAAAAAGTCAAAATTGGATGAAAACGACTTAATATCAAGGACTCATCGGGCGAATCACTCTGGAACTGAAATCGGAATGCTCACTGACATTTTTCCCTCTCCGAAAGTCTGAAAAATGATGGAAAAATGACTAAGTCCAAAAATTTTTTTTTAAACTTTTTTCAGTTTTACCCCCATGGGATATATATTCTACCCACACACATTTGGAACTCTCCTGGGGTACCCTCACACATATTATTCCCTCATTTAATGTATATTTTCACCAAAAAGTGAAGCTTTCAAAAAGTCCGAAAATTGGCTGAAAACGACTTAATATCAAGGACTCATTGGGCGAATCGCTCTGGAACTGAAATCGGAATTCTCAATAACAATTTCCCTTCTCCGAAAGTCTGAAAAATGAAGGAAAAATGACTAAGTCCGAAAAATTTTTTTTTTTACTTTTTTCAATTTTACCCCCATGGGATATATTTTCTATCCACACACATTTGGAACTCTCCTGGGGTACCCTCTCACATATTATTCCCTCATTTAATGGATATTTTCACCAAAAAGTGAAGTTTTCAAAAAGTCAGAAAATTGGCTGAAAACGATTTAATATCAAGGACTCATCGGGCGAATCGCTCTGGAACTGAAATCGGAATGCTCACTGACATTTTCCCCTCTCCGAAAGTCTGAAAAATGATGGAGAAATGACAAGGTCTAAAAAAAATTTTTTTCAACTTTTTTCAATTTTACCCCTGTGGGATATACATTCTACCCACACACATTTGGAACTCTCCTGGGGTACCCTCACACATATTATTCCCTCATTTAATGTATATTTTCACCAAAAAGTGAAGTTTTCAAAAAGTCAAAATTGGATGAAAATGACTTCATATCAAGGACTCATCGGGCGAATCGCTCTGGAAATGAAATCGGAATGCTCACTGACATTTTCCCTCCTTCGAAAGTCTGAAAAATGATGGAAAAATGACTAAGTCCAAAAAAATTTTTTTAAAACGTTTTTCTATTTTACCCCCGTGTGATATATATTCTACCCACACACATTTGGAACTCTCCTGGGGTACCCTCACACATATTATTCCCTCATTTAATGGATATTTTCACCAAAAAGTGAAGCTTTCAAAAAGTCCGAAAATTGGCTGAAAACGACTTAATATCAAGGACTCATCGGGCGAATCACTCTGGAACTGAAATCGGAATGCTCACTGACATTTTTCCCTCTCCGAAAGTCTGAAAAATGATGGAAAAATGACTAAGTCGAAAAAAAATTTTTTTTAACTTTTTTCAATTTTACCCCCATGGGATATATTTTCTATCCACACACATTTGGAACTCTCCTGCGGTACCCTCACACATATTATTCCCTCATTTAATGGATATTTTCACCAAAAAGTGAAGTTTTCAAAAAGTCAGAAAATTGGCTGAAAACGACTTAACATCAAGGACTCATCGGGTGAATCGCTCTAGAACTGAAATCGTAATGCTCACTGACATTTTCCCCCCTTCGAAAGTCGGAAAAATGATGGAAAAATGACTAAGTCCAAAAAAAATTTTTTTCAACTTTTTTCAATTTTACCCCCGTGGGATATATATTCTACCCACACACATTTGGAACTCTCCTGGGGTACCCTCGCACATATTATTCCCTCATTTAATGTATATTTTCACCAAAAAGTGAAGTTTTCAAAAAGTCAGAAAATTGGCTGAAAATGACTTAATATCAAGGACTCATCGGGCGATTCGCTCTGGATCTGAAATCGCAATGCTCACTGACATTTTCCCCTCTCTGAAAGTCTGAAAAATGATGGAAAAATGACTAAGTCCAAAAAAAATTTTTTTAAACTTTTTTCAATTTTACCCCCATGGGATATATATTCTACCCACACACATTTGGAACTCTCCTGGGGTACCCTCACACATATTATTCCCTCATTTAATGGATATTTACACCAAAAAGTGAAGTTTTCAAAAAGTCAGAAAATTGGCTGAAAACGAGTTAATATCAAGGACTCATCGGGCGAAACACTCTGGAACTGAAATCGGAATACTCACTGACATTTTCCCCTCTCCGAAAGTCTGAAAAATGATGGAAAAATAACTAAGTCCAAAAAACATTTTTTTCAACTTTTTTCAATTTTACCCCCGTGGGATATATATTCTACCCACACACATTTGGAACTGTCCTGGGGTACCCTCACACATATTATTCCCTCATTTAATGGATATTTTCACCAAAAAGTGAAGTTTTCAAAAAGTCAGAAAATTGGCTGAAAACGACTTAATATCAAGGACTCATCGTGCGAATCACTCTGGAACTGAAATCGGAATGGTCACTGACATTTTCCCCTCTCTAAAAGTCTGAAAAATGATGGAAAAATGACTAAGCCCAAAAAAAATTTTTTTTATCTTTTTTCAATTTTACCCCCATGGGATATATATTCTACCCACACACATTTAGAACTCTCCTGGGGTACCCTCACACATATTATTCCCTCATTTAATGGATATTTTCACCAAAAAGTGAAGTTTTCAAAAAGTCAAAATTGGCTATAAAAGACCTAATATCAAGGACTCATCGGGCGAATCACTCTGGAACTGAAATCGGAATGCTCACTGACATTTTTCCCTCTCCGAAAGTCTGAAAAATGATGGAAAAATGACTAAGTGCAAAAAAAAATTTTTTTAACTTTTTTCAATTTTACACCCATGGGATATATTTTCTATCCACACACATTTGGAACTCTCCTGCGGTACCCTCACACATATTATTCCCTCATTTAATGGATATTTTCACCAAAAAGTGAAGTTTTCAAAAAGTCAGAAAATTGGCTGAAAACGACTTAATATCAAGGACTCATCGGGCGAATCACTCTGGAACTGAAATCGGAATGCTCACTGACATTTTTCCCTCTCCGAAAGTCTGAAAAATGATGGAAAAATGACTAAGTCCAAATAATTTTTTTAAAACTTTTTTCAATTTTACCCCCATGGGATATATATTCTACCCACACACATTTGGAACTCTCCTGGGGTACCCTCACACATATTATTCCCTCATTTAATGGATATTTTCACCAAAAAGTGAAGTTTTCAAAAAGTTAGAAAATTGGCTGAAAACGACTTAATATCAAGGACTCATCGGGCGAATCACTCTGGAACTGAAATCGGAATGCTCACTGACATTTTTCCCTCTCCGAAAGTCTGAAAAATGATGGAAAAATGACTAAGTCCAAAAAAATTTTTTTTAAACTTTTTTCAATTTTACCCCCATGGGATATATATTCTACCCACACATATTTGGAACTCTCCTGGGGTACCCTCACACATATTATTCCCTCATTTAATGTATATTTTCACCAAAAAGTGAAGTTTTCAAAAAGTCAAAATTGGATGAAAATGACTTCATATCAAGGACTCATCGGTCGAATCACTCTTTAACTGAAATTGGAATGCTCACTGACATTTTTCCCTCTCCGAAAGTCTGAAAAATGATGGAAAAATGACTAAGTCCGAAAAAAAAATTTTTTAAACTTTTTTCAATTTTACCCCTGTGGGATATACATTCTACCCACACACATTTGGAACTCTCCTGGGGTACCCTCATACATATTATTGGGCGAATCGCTCTGGAACTGAAATCGAAATGCTCAGTAACAATTTCCCCTCTCCGAAAGTCTGAAAAATGAAGGAAAAATGACTAAGTCCGAAAAAAAAATTTTTTAAACTTTTTTCAATTTTACCCCCACGGGATATATTTTCTATCCACACACATTTGGAACTCTCCTGGGGTACCCTCACACATATTATTCCCTCATTTAATGTATATTTTCACCAAAAAATGAAGTTTTCAAAAAGTCAGAAAATTGGCTAAAAACGACTTAATATCAAGGACTCATCGGGCGAATCACTCTGGAACTGAAAACGGAATACTTACTGACATTTTCACCTCTCCGAAAGTCTGAAAAATAATGGAAAAATGACAAGGTCCAAAAAAAATTTTTTTGAACTTTTTTCAATTTTACCCCTGTGGGATATACATTCTACCCACACACATTTGGAACTCTCCTGGGGTACCCTCTCACATATTATTCCCTCATTTAATGTATATTTTCACCAAAAAGTGAAGTTTTCAAAAAGTCAAAATTGGCTGAAAACGACTTAATATCAAGGACTCATCGGGCGAATCGCTCTGGAACTGAAATCCGAATGCTCACTGACATTTTTCCCTCTCCGAAAGTCTGAAAAATGATGGAAAAATGACTAAGTCCAAAAAATTTTTTTTTAAACTATTTTCAATTTTACCCCCATGGGATATATATTCTACCCACACACATTTCGAACTCTCCTGGGGTACCCTCACACATATTATTCCCTCATTTAATGGATATTTTCACCAAAAAATGAAGTTTTCAAAAAGTCAGAAAATTGGCTAAAAACGACTTAATATCAAGGACTCATCGGGCGAATCACTCTGGAACTGAAATCGGAATACTCACTGACATTTTCACTTCTCCGAAAGTCTGAAAAATGATGGAAAAATGACAAGGTCCAAAAAAAATTTCTTTGAACTTTTTTCAATTTTACCCCTGTGGGATATACATTCTACCCACACACATTTGGAACTCTCCTGGGGTACCCTCTCACATATTATTCCCTCATTTAATGTATATTTTCACCAAAAAGTGAAGTTTTCAAAAAGTCAGAAAATTGGCTGAAAACGACTTAATATCAAGGACTCATCGGGCGAATCACTCTGGAACTGAAATCGGAATACTCACTGACATTTTATCCTCTCCGAAAGTCTGAAAAATGATGGAAAAATGACTAAGTCCAAAAAACATTTTTTTCATCTTTTTTCAATTTTACCCCTGTGGGATATACATTCTACCCACACACATTTGGAACTCTCCTGGGGTACCCTCTCACATATTATTCCCTCATTTAATGGATATTTTCACCAAAAAGTGAAGTTTTTAAAAAGTCAGAAAATTGGCTGAAAACGACTTAATATCAAGGACTCATCGGGCGAATCGTTCTGGAACTGAAATCGGAATGCTCACTGACATTTTTCCCTCTCCAAAAGTCTGAAAAATGATGGAAAAATGACTAAGTCCAAAAAAATTTTTTTCAACTTTTCTCAATTTTACCCCTGTGGGATATACATTCTACCCACACACATTTGGAACTCTCCTGGGGTACCCTCTCACATATTATTCCCTCATTTAATGTATATTTTCACCAAAAAGTGAAGTTTTCAAAAAGTCAAAATTGGCTGAAAACGACTTAATATCAAGGACTCATCGGGCGAATCGCTCTGGAACTGAAATCGGAATGCTCACTGACATTTTTCCCTCTCCGAAAGTCTGAAAAATGATGGAAAAATGACTAAGTCCAAAAAATTTTTTTTAAAACTTTTTTCAATTTTACCCCCATGGGATATATATTCTACCCACACACATTTGGAACCCTCCTGGGGTACCCTCACACATATTATTCCCTCATTTAATGGATATTTTCACCAAAAAGTGAAGTTTTCAAAAAGTCAGAAAATTGGATGAAAACGACTTAATATCAAGGACTCATCGGGCGAATCACTCTGGAACTGAAATCGGAATGCTCACTGACATTTTCCCCTCTCCGAAACTCTGAAAAATGATGGAAAAATGACTAAGTCCAAAAAAATTTTTTTTTAAACTATTTTCAATTTTACCCCCATGGGATATATATTCTACCCACACACATTTCGAACTCTCCTGGGGTACCCTCACACATATTATTCCCTCATTTAATGTATATTTTCACCAAAAAATGAAGTTTTCAAAAAGTCAGAAAATTGGCTAAAAACGACTTAATATCAAGGACTCATCGGGCGAATCACTCTGGAACTGAAAACGGAATACTTACTGACATTTTCACCTCTCCGAAAGTCTGAAAAATAATGGAAAAATGACAAGGTCCAAAAAAAATTTTTTTGAACTTTTTTCAATTTTACCCCTGTGGGATATACATTCTACCCACACACATTTGGAACTCTCCTGGGGTACCCTCTCACATATTATTCCCTCATTTAATGTATATTTTCACCAAAAAGTGAAGTTTTCAAAAAGTCAAAATTGGCTGAAAACGACTTAATATCAAGGACTCATCGGGCGAATCGCTCTGGAACTGAAATCCGAATGCTCACTGACATTTTTCCCTCTCCGAAAGTCTGAAAAATGATGGAAAAATGACTAAGTCCAAAAAATTTTTTTTTAAACTATTTTCAATTTTACCCCCATGGGATATATATTCTACCCACACACATTTCGAACTCTCCTGGGGTACCCTCACACATATTATTCCCTCATTTAATGGATATTTTCACCAAAAAATGAAGTTTTCAAAAAGTCAGAAAATTGGCTAAAAACGACTTAATATCAAGGACTCATCGGGCGAATCACTCTGGAACTGAAATCGGAATACTCACTGACATTTTCACCTCTCCGAAAGTCTGAAAAATGATGGAAAAATGACAAGGTCCAAAAAAAATTTCTTTGAACTTTTTTCAATTTTACCCCTGTGGGATATACATTCTACCCACACACATTTGGAACTCTCCTGGGGTACCCTCTCACATATTATTCCCTCATTTAATGTATATTTTCACCAAAAAGTGAAGTTTTCAAAAAGTCAAAATTGGCTGAAAACTACTTAATATCAAGGACTCATCGGGCGAATCGCTCTGGAACTGAAATCGGAATGCTCACTGACATTTTTCCCTCTCCGAAAGTCTGAAAAATGATGGAAAAATGACTAAGTCCAAAAAAATTTTTTTTTAACTTTTTTCAATTTTACCCCCATGGGATATATTTTCTTTCCACACACATTTGGAACTCTCCTGGGGTACCCTCACACATATTATTCCCTCATTTAATGGATATTTTCACCAAAAAGTGAAGTTTTCAAAAAGTCAGAAAATTAGCTGAAAACGACTTAATATCAAGGACTCATCGGGCGAATCACTCTGGAACTGAAATCGGAATGCTCACTAACATTTTCCCCTCTCCGAAACTCTGAAAAATGATGGAAAAATGACTAAGTCCAAAAAAATTTTTTTTAAACTTTTTTCAATTTTACCCCCATGGGATATATATACTACCCACACACATTTGGAACTCTCCTGGGGTACCCTCACACATATTATTTCCTCATTTAATGTATATTTTCACCAAAAAGTGAAGTTTTCAAAAAGTCAAAATTGGATGAAAATGACTTCATATCAAGGACTCATCGGGCGAATCGCTCTGGAACTGAAATCGGAATGCTCACTGACATTTTCCCTCCTTCGAAAGTCTGTAAAATGATGGAAAAATGACTAAGTCCAAAAAAAATTTTTTAAAACTTTTTTCAATTTTACCCCCGTGTGATACATATTCTACCCACACACATTTGGAACTCTCCTGGGGTACCCTCACACATATTATTCCCTCATTTAATGGATATTTTCACCAAAAAGTGAAGTTTTCAAAAAGTCAGAAAATTGTCTGATAACGACTTAATATCAAGGACTCATCGGTCGAATCACTCTTTAACTGAAATTGGAATGCTCACTGACATTTTTCCCTGTCCGAAAGTCTGAAAAATGATGGAAAAATGACTAAGTCCGAAAAAATTTTTTTTAAACTTTTTTCAATTTTACCCCTGTGGGATATACATTCTACACACACACATTTGGAACTCTCCTGGGGTACCCTCACACATATTATTCCCTCATTTAATGTATATTTTCACCAAAAAGTGAAGCTTTCAAAAAGTCCGAAAATTGGCTGAAAACGACTTAATATCAAGGACTCATAGGGCGAATCGCTCTGTAACTGAAATCGGAATGCTCAATAACAATTTCCCCTCTCCGAAAGTCTGAAAAATGATGGAAAAATGACTAAGTCCGAAAAAATTTTTTTTTTACTTTTTTCAATTTTACCCCCATGGGATATATTTTCTATCCACACACATTTGGAACTCTCCTGGGGTACCCTCACACATATTATTCCCTCATTTAATGGATATTTTCACCAAAAAGTGAAGTTTTCAAAAAGTCAGAAAATTGGCTGAAAACGACTTAATATCAAGGACTCATCGGGCGAATCGCTCTGGAACTGAAATCGGAATGCTCACTGACATTTTCCCTCCTTCGAAAGTCTGTAAAATGATGGAAAAATGACTAAGTCCAAAAAAATTTTTTTAAAACTTTTTTCAATTTTACCCCCGTGTGATATATATTCTACCCACACACATTTGGAACTCTCCTGGGGTACCCTCACACATATTATTCCCTCATTTAATGGATATTTTCACCAAAAAGTGAAGTTTTCAAAAAGTCAAAATTGGATGAAAATGACTACATATCAAGGACTAATCGGGCGAATCGCTCTGGAACTGAAATCGGAATGCTCACTGACATTTTCCCCTCTCCGAAAGTCTGAAAAATGATGGAAAAATGACTAGTCCAAAAAAATTTTTTTTCAACTTTTTTCAATTTTACCCCCGTGGGATATATAATCTACTCACACACATTTGGAACTCTCCTGGGGTACCCTCACACATATTATTCCCTCATTTAATGGATATTTTCACCAAAAAGTCAAGTTTTCAAAAAGTCAGAAAATTGTCTGATAAAGACTTAATATCAAGGACTCATCGGTCGAATAACTCTTTAACTGAAATTGGAATGCTCACTGACATTTTTCCCTCTCCAAAAGTCTGAAAAATGATGGAAAAATGACTAAGTCCGAAAAAAATTTTTTTTAACTTTTTTGAATTTTACCCCCATGGGATATATATTCTACCCACACACATTTGGAACTCTCCTGGGGTACCCTCACACATATTATTCCCTCATTTAATGGATATTTTCACCAAAAAGTGAAGTTTTCAAAAAGTCAGAAAATTGTCTGAAAACGACTTAATATCAAGGACTCATCGGGCGAATTACTCTGGAACTGAAATCGGAATACTCACTGACATTTTCCCCTCTCCGAAAGTCTGAAAAATGATGGAAAAATGACTAAGTCCAAAAAAAATTTTTTTAAACTTTTTTCAATTTTACCCCCGTGGGATATACATTCTACCCACACACATTTGGAACTCTCCTGGGGTACCCTCACACATATTATTCCCTCATTTAATGTATATTTTCATCAAAAAGTGAAGCTTTCAAAAAGTCCGAAAATTGGCAGAAAAACGACTTAATATCAAGGACTCAGCGGGCGAATCGCTCTGGAACTGAAATCGGAATGCTCAATAACAATTTCCCCTCTCCGAAAGTCTGAAAAATGAAGGAAAAATGACTAAGTCCAAAAAAATTTTTTTTTACTTTTTTCAATTTTACCCCCATGGGATATATTTTCTATCCACACACATTTGGAACTTTCCTGGGGTTCCCTCACACATATTATTCCCTCATTTAATGGATATTTTCACCAAAAAGTGAAGTTTTCAAAAAGTCCAAATTGGATGAAAATGACTTCATATCAAGGACTCATCGGGCGAATCACTCTGGAACTGAAATCGGAATGCTCACTGACATTTTCCCTCCTTCGAAAGTCTGAAAAATGATGGAAAAATGACTAAGTCCAAAAAAAAATTTTTAAAACTTTTTTCAATTTTACCCCCTTGGGATATATACTCTACCCACACACATTTGGAACTCTCCTGGGGTACCGTCACACATATTATTCCCTCATTTAATGGATGTTTTCACCAAAAAGTGAAGTTTTCAATAAGTCAGAAAATTGGCTAAAAACGACTTAATATCAAGGACTCATCGGGCGAATCACTCTGGAACTGAAATCGGAATGCTCACTGACATTTTCCCCTCTCCGAAAGTCTGAAAAATGATGGAAAAATGACAAGGTCCAAAAAAAATTTTTTTCAACTTTTTTCAATTTTACCCCCGTGGGATATATATTCTACTCACACACATTTGGAACTCTCCTGGGGTACCCTCACACATATTATTCCCTCATTTAATGGATATTTTCACCAAAAAGTCAAGTTTTCAAAAAGTCAGAAAATTGTCTGATAAAGACTTAATATCAAGGACTCATCGGTCGAATAACTCTTTAACTGAAATTGGAATGCTCACTGACATTTTTCCCTCTCCGAAAGTCTGAAAAATGATGGAAAAATGACTAAGTCCAAAAAAAATTTTTTTTTAACTTTTTTCAATTTTACCCCCATGGGATATAAATTCTACCCACACACATTTGGAACTCTCCTGGGGTACCCTCACACATATTATTCCCTCATTTAATGGATATTTTCACCAAAAAGTGAAGTTTTCAAAAAGTCAGAAAATTGTCTGAAAACGACTTAATATCAAGGACTCATCGGGCGAATCACTCTGGAACTAAAATTGGAATACTCACTGACATTTTCCCCTCTCCGAAAGTCTGAAAAATGATGGAAAAATGACTAAGTCCAAAAAACATTTTTTTCATCTTTTTTCAATTTTACCCCTGTGGGATATATATTCTACCCACACACATTTGGAACTCTCCTGGGGTACCCTCACACATATTATTCCCTCATTTAATGGATATTTTCACCAAAAAGTGAAGTTTTCAAAAAGTCAGAAAATTGTCTGAAAACGACTTAATATCAAGGACTCATCGGGCGAATTACTCTGGAACTGAAATCGGAATACTCACTGACATTTTCCCCTCTCCGAAAGTCTGAAAAATGATGGAAAAATGACTAAGTCCAAAAAAAATTTTTTTAAACTTTTTTCAATTTTACCCCCGTGGGATATACATTCTACCCACACACATTTGGAACTCTCCTGGGGTACCCTCACACATATTATTCCCTCATTTAATGTATATTTTCATCAAAAAGTGAAGCTTTCAAAAAGTCCGAAAATTGGCAGAAAAACGACTTAATATCAAGGACTCAGCGGGCGAATCGCTCTGGAACTGAAATCGGAATGCTCAATAACAATTTCCCCTCTCCGAAAGTCTGAAAAATGAAGGAAAAATGACTAAGTCCAAAAAATTTTTTTTTCATCTTTTTTCAATTTTACCCCTGTGGGATATACATTCTACCCACACACATTTGGAACTCTCCTGGGGTAACCTCTCACATATTATTCCCTCATTTAATGTATATTTTCACCAAAAAGTGAAGTTTTCAATAAGTCAGAAAATTGGCTAAAAACGACTTAATATCAAGGACTCATCGGGCGAATCACTCTGGAACTGAAATCGGAATACTCACTGACATTTTCTCCTCTCCGAAAGTCTGAAAAATGATGGAAAAATGACTAAGTCCAAAAAACATTTTTTTCATCTTTTTTCAATTTTACCCCTGTGGGATATACATTCTAACCACACACATTTGGAACTCTCCTGGGGTACCCTCTCACATATTATTCCCTCATTTAATGTATATTTTCACCAAAAAGTGAAGTTTTCAAAAAGTCAAAATTGGCTGAAAACGACTTAATATCAAGGACTCATCGGGCGAATCGCTCTGGAACTGAAATCGGAATGCTCACTGACATTTTCCCCTCTCCAAAAGTCTGAAAAATGATGGAAAAATGACAAGGTCCAAAAAAAATTTTTTTCAACTTTTTTCAATTTTACCCCTGTGGGATATAGATTCTACCCACACACATTTGCAACTCTCCTGGGGTACCCTCACACATATTATTCCCTCATTTAATGTATATTTTCACCAAAAAGTGAAGTTTTCAAAAAGTCAAAATTGGATGAAAATGACTTCATATCAAGGACTCATCGGGCGAATCACTCTGGAACTGAAATCGGAATGCTCACTGACATTTTCCCTCCTTCGAAAGTCTGAAAAATGATGGAAAAATGACTAAGTCCAAAAAAAATTTTTTAAAACTTTTTTCAATTTTACCCCTGTGGGATATATACTCTACCCACACACATTTGGAACTCTCCTGGGGTACCTTTACACATATTATTCCCTCATTTAATGGATGTTTTCACCAAAAAGTGAAGTTTTCAATAAGTCAGAAAATTGGCTAAAAACGACTTAATATCAAGGACTCATCGGGCGAATCACTCTGGAACTGAAATCGGAATGCTCACTGACATTTTCCCCTCTTCGAAAGTCTGAAAAATAATGGAAAAATGACAAGGTCCAAAAAAAATTTTTTTAAACTTTTTTCAATTTTACCCCTGTGGGATATACATTCTACCCACACACATTTGGAACTCTCCTGGGGTACCCTCACACATATTATTCCCTCATTTAATGTATATTTTCACCAAAAAGTGAAGTTTTCAAAAAGTCAAAATTGGATGAAAATGACTTCATATCAAGGACTCATCGGGCGAATCGCTCTGGAACTGAAATCGGAATGCTCACTGACATTTTCCCTCCTTCGAAAGTGTGAAAAATGATGGAAAAATGACTAAGTCCAAAAAAAATTTTTTAAAACTTTTCTCAATTTTACCCCCGTGTGATATATATTCTACCCACACACATTTCGAACTCTCCTGGGGAACCCTCACACATATTATTCCCTCATTTAATGGATATTTTCACCAAAAAGTGAAGTTTTCAAAAAGTCAGAAAATTGGCTGAAATCGACTTAATATCAAGGACTCATCGGGCGAATCGCTCTGGAACTGAAATCGGAATGCTCAATAACAATTTCCCCTCTCCGAAAGTCTGAGAAATGAAGGAAAAATGACTAAGTCCAAAAAAAATTTTTTAAAACTTTTTTCAATTTTACCCCCGTGGGATATATACTCTACCCACACACATTTGGAACTCTCCTGGGGTACCGTCACACATATTATTCCCTCATTTAATGTATATTTTCATCAAAAAGTGAAGCTTTCAAAAAGTCCGAAAATTGGCAGAAAAACGACTTAATATCAAGGACTCAGTGGGCGAATCGCTCTGGAACTGAAATCGGAATGCTCAATAACAATTTCCCCTCTCCGAAAGTCTGAAAAATGAAGGAAAAATGACTAAGTCCAAAAAAATTTTTTTTTACTTTTTTCAATTTTACCCCCAAGGGATATATTTTCTATCCACACACATTTGGAACTTTCCTGGGGTTCCCTCACACATATTATTCCCTCATTTAATGGATATTTTCACCAAAAAGTGAAGTTTTGAAAAAGTCAGAAAATTGGCTGAAAACGACTTAATATCAAGGTCTCATCGGGCGAATCACTCTGGAACTGAAATCGGAATACTCACTGACAGTTTCTCCTCTCCGAAAGTCTGAAAAATGATGGAAAAATGACTAAGTCCAAAAAACATTTTTTTCATCTTTTTTCAATTTTACCCCTGTGGGATATACATTCTACCCACACACATTTGGAACTCTCCTGGGGTACCCTCTCACATATTATTCCCTCATTTAATGTATATTTTCACCAAAAAGTGAAGTTTTCAAAAAGTCAAAATTGGCTGAAAACGACTTAATATCAAGGACTCATCGGGCGAATCGCTCTGGAACTGAAATCGGAATGCTCACTGACATTTTTCCCTCTCCGAAAGTCTGAAAAATGATGGAAAAATGACTAAGTACAAAAAAAATTTTTAAAACTTTTTTCAATTTTACCCCCGTGGGATATATACTCTACCCACACACATTTGGAACTCTCCTGGGGTACCTTCACACATATTATTCCCTCATTTAATGGATATTTTCACCAAAAAGTGAAGTTTTCAAAAAGTCAGAAAATTGGCTAAAAACGACTTAATATCAAGGACTCATCGGGCGAATCACTCTGGAACTGAAATCGGAATACTCACTGACATTTTCCCCTCTCCAAAAGTCTGAAAAATGATGGAAAAATGACAAGGTCCAAAAAAAATTTTTTTCAACTTTTTTCAATTTTACCCCTGTGGGATATAGATTCTACCCACACACATTTGGAACTCTCCTGGGGTACCCTCACACATATTATTCCCTCATTTAATGTATATTTTCACCAAAAAGTGAAGTTTTCAAAAAGTCAAAATTGGATGAAAATGACTTCATATCAAGGACTCATCGGGCGAATCACTCTGGAACTGAAATCGGAATGCTCAGTGACATTTTCCCTCCTTCGAAAGTCTGAAAAATGATGGAAAAATGACTAAGTCCAAAAAAAAATTTTTAAAACTTTTTTCAATTTTACCCCCGTGTGATATATATTCTACCCACACACATTTCGAACTCTCCTGGGGTACCCTCACACATATTATTCCCTCATTTAATGGATATTTTCACCAAAAAGTGAAGTTTTCAAAAAGTCAAAAAATTGGCTGAAATCGACTTAATATCAAGGACTCATCGGGCGAATCGCTCTGGAACTGAAATCGGAATGCTCAATAACAATTTCCCCTCTCCGAAAGTCTGAAAAATGAAGGAAAAATGACTAAGTCCAAAAAAAATTTTTTTTAACTTTTTTCAATTTTACCCCCATGGGATATATTTTCTATCCACACACATTTGGAACTCTCCTGGGGTACCCTCACACATATTATTCCCTCATTTAATGGATATTTTCACCAAAAAGTGAAGTTTTCAAAAAGTCAGAAAATTGGCTGAAAACGACTTAATATCAAGGACTCATCGGGCGAATCGCTCTGGAACTGAAATCGGAATGCTCACTGACATTTTCCTCTCTCCGAAAGTCTGAAAAATGATGGAAAAATGACAAGGTCCAAAAAAATTTTTTTTCAACTTTTTTCAATTTTACCCCTGTGGGATATACATTCTACCCACACACATTTGGAACTCTCCTGGGGTACCCTCACACATATTATTCCCTCATTTAATGTATATTTTCACCAAAAAGTGAAGTTTTCAAAAAGTCAAAATTGGCTGAAAACGACTTAATATCAAGGACTCATCGGGCGAATCGCTCTGGAACTGAAATCGGAATGCTCACTGACATTTTTCCCTCTCCGAAAGTCTGAAAAATGATGGAAAAATGACTAAGTACAAAAAAAATTTTTAAAACTTTTTTCAATTTTACCCCCGTGGGATATATACTCTACCCACACACATTTGGAACTCTCCTGGGGTACCTTCACACATATTATTCCCTCATTTAATGGATATTTTCACCAAAAAGTGAAGTTTTCAAAAAGTCAGAAAATTGGCTAAAAACGACTTAATATCAAGGACTCATCGGGCGAATCACTCTGGAACTGAAATCGGAATACTCACTGACATTTTCCCCTCTCCAAAAGTCTGAAAAATGATGGAAAAATGACAAGGTCCAAAAAAAATTTTTTTCAACTTTTTTCAATTTTACCCCTGTGGGATATAGATTCTACCCACACACATTTGGAACTCTCCTGGGGTACCCTCACACATATTATTCCCTCATTTAATGTATATTTTCACCAAAAAGTGAAGTTTTCAAAAAGTCAAAATTGGATGAAAATGACTTCATATCAAGGACTCATCGGGCGAATCACTCTGGAACTGAAATCGGAATGCTCAGTGACATTTTCCCTCCTTCGAAAGTCTGAAAAATGATGGAAAAATGACTAAGTCCAAAAAAAAATTTTTAAAACTTTTTTCAATTTTACCCCCGTGTGATATATATTCTACCCACACACATTTCGAACTCTCCTGGGGTACCCTCACACATATTATTCCCTCATTTAATGGATATTTTCACCAAAAAGTGAAGTTTTCAAAAAGTCAAAAAATTGGCTGAAATCGACTTAATATCAAGGACTCATCGGGCGAATCGCTCTGGAACTGAAATCGGAATGCTCAATAACAATTTCCCCTCTCCGAAAGTCTGAAAAATGAAGGAAAAATGACTAAGTCCAAAAAAAATTTTTTTTAACTTTTTTCAATTTTACCCCCATGGGATATATTTTCTATCCACACACATTTGGAACTCTCCTGGGGTACCCTCACACATATTATTCCCTCATTTAATGGATATTTTCACCAAAAAGTGAAGTTTTCAAAAAGTCAGAAAATTGGCTCAAAACGACTTAATATCAAGGACTCATCGGGCGAATCGCTCTGGAACTGAAATCGGAATGCTCACTGACATTTTCCTCTCTCCGAAAGTCTGAAAAATGATGGAAAAATGACAAGGTCCAAAAAAATTTTTTTTCAACTTTTTTCAATTTTACCCCTGTGGGATATACATTCTACCCACACACATTTGGAACTCTCCTGGGGTACCCTCACACATATTATTCCCTCATTTAATGTATATTTTCACCAAAAAGTGAAGTTTTCAAAAAGTCAAAATTTAATGAAAATGACTTCATATCAAGGACTCATCGGGCTTATCGCTCTGGAACTGAAATCGGAATGCTCACTGACATTTTCCCTCCTTCGAAAGTGTGAAAAATGATGGAAAAATGACTAAGTCCAAAAAAAATTTTTTAAAACTTTTTTCAATTTTACCCCCGTGTGATATATATTCTACCCACACACATTTCGAACTCTCCTGGGGTACCCTCACACATATTATTCCCTCATTTAATGGATATTTTCACCAAAAAGTGAAGTTTTCAAAAAGTCAGAAAATTGGCTGAAATCGACTTAATATCAAGGACTCATCGGGCGAGTTGCTCTGGAACTGAAATCGGAATGCTCACTGACATTTTCCCCCCTTCGAAAGTCTGAAAAATGATGGAAAAATGACTAAATCCAAAAAAAATTTTTTTCAACTTTTTTCAATTTTACCCCTGTGGGATATACATTCTACCCACACACATTTGGAACTCTCCTGGGGTACCCTCACACATATTATTCCCTCATTTAATGTATATTTTCACCAAAAAGTGAAGTTTTCAAAAAGTCAAAATTTAATGAAAATGACTTCATATCAAGGACTCATCGGGCGAATCGCTCTGGAACTGAAATCGGAATGCTCACTGACATTTTCCCTCCTTGGAAAGTCTGAAAAATGATGGAAAAATGACTGAGTCCAAAAAAAATTTTTTAAAACTTTTTTCAATTTTACCTTCGTGTGATATATATTCTACCCACACACATTTGGAACTCTCCTGGGGTACCCTCACACATATTATTCCCTCATTTAATGGATATTTTCACCAAAAAGTGAAGTTTTCAAAAAGTCAGAAAATTGGCTGATAACGACTTAATATCAAGGACTCATCGGTCGAATCACTCTTTAACTGAAATTGGAATGCTCACTGACATTTTTCCCTCTCCGAAAGTCTGAAAAATGATGGAAAAATGACTAAGTCCAAAAAAAAATTTTTTCAACTTTTTTCAATTTTACCCCTGTGGGATAGACATTCTACCCACACACATTTGGAACTCTCCTGGGGTACCCTCACACATATTATTCCCTCATTTAATGGATATTTTCAACAAAAAGTGAAGCTTTCAAAAAGTCCGAAAATTGGCTGAAAACGACTTAATATCAAGGACTCATCGGGCGAATCGCTCTGGAACTGAAATCGGAATGCTCACTGACATTTTCCCCTCTCTGAAAGTCTGAAAAATGATGGAAAAATGACAAGGTCCAAAAAAAATTTTTTTCAACTTTTTTCAATTTTACCCCTGTGGGATATACATTCTACCCACACACATTTGGCACTCTCCTGGGGTACCCTCACACATATTATTCCCTCATTTAATGTATATTTTCACCAAAAAGTGAAGTTTTCAAAAAGTCAAAATTTAATGAAAATGACTTCATATCAAGGACTCATCGGGCGAATCGCTCTGGAACTGAAATCGGAATGCTCAATAACAATTTCCCCTCTCCGAAAGTCTGAAAAATGAAGGAAAAATGACTAAGTCCAAAAAAAAATTTTTTTAACTTTTTTCAATTTTACCCCCATGGGATATATTTTCTATCCACACACATTTGGAACTCTCCTGGGGTACCCTCACACATATTATTCCCTCATTTAATGGATATTTTCACCAAAAAGTGAAGTTTTCAAAAAGTCAGAAAATTGGCTGAAAACGACTTAATATCAAGGACTCATCGGGCGAATCGCTCTGGAACTGAAATCGGAATGCTCATTGACATTTTCCCCTCTCCGAAAGTCTGAAAAATGATGGAAAAATGACAAGGTCCAAAAAAAAATTTTTTCAACTTTTTTCAATTTTACCCCTGTGGGATATACATTCTACCCACACACATTTGGAACTCTCCTGGGGTACCCTCACACATATTATTCCCTCATTTAATGTATATTTTCACCAAAAAGTGAAGTTTTCAAAAAGTCAAAATTTAATGAAAATGACTTAATATCAAGGACTCATCGGGCGAATCGCTCTGGAACTGAAATCGGAATGCTCACTGACATTTTCCCTCCTTCGAAAGTCTGAAAAATGATGGAAAAATGACTAAGTCCCAAAATAATTTTTTAAAACTTTTTTCAATTTTACCCCCGTGTGATATATATTCTACCCACACACATTTGGAACTCTCCTGGGGTACCCTCACACATATTATTCCCTCATTTAATAGATATTTTCACCAAAAAGTGAAGTTTTCAAAAAGTCAGAAAATTGGCTGAAAACGACTTAATATCAAGGACTCATCGGGCGAATCACTCTGGAACTGAAATTGGAATGCTCACTGACATTTTCCCCTCTCCGAAAGTCTGAAAAATGATGGAAAAATGACTAAGTCCAAAAAATTTTTTTTCAACTTTTTTCAATTTTACCCCGTGGGATATATATTCTACCCACACACATTTGGAACTCTCCTGGGGTACCCTCACACATATTATTCCCTCATTTAATGGATATTTTCACCAAAAAGTGAAGTTTTCAAAAAGTCAGAAAATTGGCTGAAAACGACTTAATATCAAGGACCCATCGGGCGAATCACTCTGGAACTGAAATCGGAATGCTCACTGACATTTTCCCCTCTCCGAAAGTCTGAAAAATGATGGAAAAATGACTAAGTCCAAAAAAATTTTTTTTCAACTTTTTTCAATTTTACCCCGTGGGATATATATTCTACCCACACACATTTGGAACTCTCCTGGGGTACCCTCACACATATTATTCCCTCATTTAATGGATATTTTCACCAAAAAGTGAAGTTTTCAAAAAGTCAGAAAATTGTCTGATAACGACTTAATATCAAGGACTCATTGGGCGAATCGCTCTGGAACTGAAATCGGAATGCTCAATAACAATTTCCCCTCTCCGAAATTCTGAAAAATGAAGGAAAAATGACTAAGTCCAAAAAAAATTTTTTTTTACTTTTTTCAATTTTACCCCCATGGGATATATTTTCTATCCACACACATTTGGAACTCTCCTGGGGTACCCTCACACATATTATTCCCTCATTTAATGGATATTTTCACCAAAAAGTGAAGTTTTCAAAAAGTCAGAAAATTGTCTGATAACGACTTAATATCAAGGACTCATCGGGCGAATCTCTCTGGAACTGAAATCGGAATGCTCACTGACATTTTCCCCCCTTCGAAAGTCTGAAAAATGATGGAAAAATGACTAAATCCAAAAAAAATTTTTTTCAACTTTTTTCAATTTTACCCCTGTGGGATATACATTCTACCCACACACATTTGGAACTCTCCTGGGGTACCCTCACACATATTATTCCCTCATTTAATGTATATTTTCACCAAAAAGTGAAGTTTTCAAAAAGTCAAAATTTAATGAAAATGACTTCATATCAAGGACTCATCGGGCGAATCGCTCTGGAACTGAAATCGGAATGCTCACTGACATTTTCCCTCCTTGGAAAGTCTGAAAAATGATGGAAAAATGACTGAGTCCAAAAAAAATTTTTTAAAACTTTTTTCAATTTTACCTTCGTGTGATATATATTCTACCCACACACATTTGGAACTCTCCTGGGGTACCCTCACACATATTATTCCCTCATTTAATGGATATTTTCACCAAAAAGTGAAGTTTTCAAAAAGTCAGAAAATTGGCTGATAACGACTTAATATCAAGGACTCATCGGTCGAATCACTCTTTAACTGAAATTGGAATGCTCACTGACATTTTTCCCTCTCCGAAAGTCTGAAAAATGATGGAAAAATGACTAAGTCCAAAAAAAAATTTTTTCAACTTTTTTCAATTTTACCCCTGTGGGATAGACATTCTACCCACACACATTTGGAACTCTCCTGGGGTACCCTCACACATATTATTCCCTCATTTAATGGATATTTTCAACAAAAAGTGAAGCTTTCAAAAAGTCCGAAAATTGGCTGAAAACGACTTAATATCAAGGACTCATCGGGCGAATCGCTCTGGAACTGAAATCGGAATGCTCACTGACATTTTCCCCTCTCTGAAAGTCTGAAAAATGATGGAAAAATGACTAAGTCCAAAAAATTTTTTTTTAAACTTTTTTCAATTTTACCCCCATGGGATATATATTCTACCCACACACATTTGGAACTCTCCTGGGGTACCCTCACACATATTATTCCCTCATTTAATGGATATTTTCACCAAAAAGTGAAGTTTTCAAAAAGTAAAATTTGGCTGAAAACGACTTAATATCAAGGACTCATCGGGCGAATCTCTCTGGAACTGAAATCGGAATGCTCACTGACATTTTCCCCCCTTCGAAAGTCTGAAAAATGATGGAAAAATGACTAAATCCAAAAAAAATTTTTTTCAACTTTTTTCAATTTTACCCCTGTGGGATATACATTCTACCCACACACATTTGGAACTCTCTTGGGGTACCCTCACACATATTATTCCCTCATTTAATGGATATTTTCACCAAAAAGTGAAGTTTTCAAAAAGTCAGAAAATTGTCTGATAACGACTTAATATCAAGGACTCATCAGTCGAATCACTCTTTAACTGAAATCGGAATGCTCACTGACATTTTCCCCTCTCCGAAAGTCTGAAAAATGATGGAAAAATGGCTAAGTCCAAAAAACATTTTTTTCATCTTTTTTCAATTTTACCCCTGTGGGATATACATTCTACCCACACACATTTGGAACTCTCCTGGGGTACCCTCTCACATATTATTCCCTCATTTAATGTATATTTTCACCAAAAAGTGAAGTTTTCAAAAAGTCAAAATTGGCTGAAAACGACTTAATATCAAGGACTCATCGGGCGAATCTCTCTGGAACTGAAATCGGAATGCTCACTGACATTTTCCCTCCTTCGAAAGTCTGAAAAATGATGGAAAAATGACCAAGTCCAAAAAAAATTTTTTAAAACTTTTTTCAATTTTACCCCCGTGTGATATATATTCTACCCACACACATTTGGAACTCTCCTGGGGTACCCTCACACATATTATTCCCTCATTTAATGGATATTTTCACCAAAAAGTGAAGTTTTCAAAAAGTCAGAAAATTGGCTGATAACGACTTAATATCAAGGACTCATCGGTCGAATCACTCTTTAACTGAAATTGGAATGCTCACTGACATTTTTCCCTCTCCGAAAGTCTGAAAAATGATGGAAAAATGACTAAGTCCAAAAAAAAATTTATTCAACTTTTTTCAATTTTACCCCTGTGGGATAGACATTCTACCCACACACATTTGGAACTCTCCTGGGGTACCCTCACACATATTATTCCCTCATTTAATGGATATTTTCAACAAAAAGTGAAGCTTTCAAAAAGTCCGAAAATTGGCTGAAAACGACTTAATATCAAGGACTCATCGGGCGAATCGCTCTGGAACTGAAATCGGAATGCTCACTGACATTTTCCCCTCTCTGAAAGTCTGAAAAATGATGGAAAAATGACTAAGTCCAAAAAATTTTTTTTTTAACTTTTTTCAATTTTACCCCCATGGGATATATATTCTACCCACACACATTTGGAACTCTCCTGGGGTACCCTCACACATATTATTCCCTCATTTAATGGATATTTTCACCAAAAAGTGAAGTTTTCAAAAAGTCAAATTTGGCTGAAAACGACTTAATATCAAGGACTCATCGGGCGAATCTCTCTGGAACTGAAATCGGAATGCTCACTGACATTTTCCCCCCTTCGAAAGTCTGAAAAATGATGGAAAAATGACTAAATCCAAAAAAAATTTTTTTCAACTTTTTTCAATTTTACCCCTGTGGGATATACATTCTACCCACACACATTTGGAACTCTCCTGGGGTACCCTCACACATATTATTCCCTCATTTAATGGATATTTTCACCAAAAAGTGAAGTTTTCAAAAAGTCAGAAAATTGGCTGAAAACGACTTAATATCAAGGACTCATCTGGCGAATCACTCTTTAACTGAAATCGGAATGCTCACTGACATTTTCCCCTCTCCGAAAGTCTGAAAAATGATGGAAAAATGGCTAAGTCCAAAAAACATTTTTTTCATCTTTTTTCAATTTTACCCCTGTGGGATATACATTCTACCCACACACAATTGGAACTCTCCTGGGGTACCCTCTCACATATTATTCCCTCATTTAATGTATATTTTCACCAAAAAGTGAAGTTTTCAAAAAGTCAAAATTGGCTGAAAACGACTTAATATCAAGGACTCATCGGGCGAATCTCTCTGGAACTGAAATCGGAATGCTCACTGACATTTTCCATACTTCGAAAGTCTGAAAAATGATGGAAAAATGATCAAGTCCAAAAAAAATTTTTTAAAACTTTTTTCAATTTTACCCCCGTGGGATATATATTCTACCCACACACATTTGGAACTCTCCTGGGGTACCCTCACACATATTATTGCCTCATTTAATGGATATTTTCACCAAAAAGTGAAATTTTCAAAAAGTCAGAAAATTGGCTGAAAACTACTTAATATCAAGGACTCATCGGGCGAATCGCTCTGGAACTGAAATCGGAATGCTCACTGACATTTTCCCTCCTTCGAAAGTCTGAAAAATGATGGAAAAATGACCAAATCCAAAAAATTTTTTAAAACTTTTTTCAATTTTACCCCCGTGGGATATATATTCTACCCACACACATTTGGAACTCTCCTGGGGTACCCTCACACATATTATTCCCTCATTTAATGGATATTTTCACCAAAAAGTGAAGTTTTCAAAAAGTCAGAAAATTCCCTGAAAACGACTTAATATCAAGGACTCATCTGGCGAATCACTCTGGAACTGAAATCGGAATGCTCACTGACATTTTCCCCTCTCCGAAAGTCTGAAAAATGATGTAAAAATGACTAAGTCCAAAAAAAATTTTTTTAAACTTTTTTCAATTTTACCCCTGTGGGATATACATTCTACCCACACACATTTGGAACTCTCCTGGGGTACCCTCACACATATTATTCCCTCATTTAATGGATATTTTCACCAAAAAGGGAAGTTTTCAAAAAGTCAGAAAATTGGCTGAAAACGACTTAATATCAAGGACTCATCTGGCGAATCACTCTGGAACTGAAATCGGAATGCTCACTGACATTTTCCCCTCTCCGAAAGTCTGAAAAATGATGTAAAAATGACTAAGTCCAAAAAAAATTTTTTTAAACTTTTTTCAATTTTACCCCTGTGGGATATACATTCTACCCACACACATTTGGAACTGTCCTGGGGTACCCTCACACATATTATTCCCTCATTTAATGGATATTTTCACCAAAAAGTGAAGTTTTCAAAAAGTCAGAAAATTGTCTGATAACGACTTAATATCAAGGACTCATCAGTCGAATCACTCTTTAACTGAAATCGGAATGCTCACTGACATTTTCCCCTCTCCGAAAGTCTGAAAAATGATGGAAAAATGGCTAAGTCCAAAAAACATTTTTTTCATCTTTTTTCAATTTTACCCCTGTGGGATATACATTCTACCCACACATATTTGGAACTCTCCTGGGGTACCCTCTCACATATTATTCCCTCATTAAATGTATATTTTCACCAAAAAGTGAAGTTTTCAAAAAGTCAAAATTGGCTGAAAACGACTTAATATCAAGGACTCATCGGGCGAATCTCTCTGGAACTGAAATCGGAATGCTCACTGACATTTTCCCTCCTTCGAAAGTCTGAAAAATGATGGAAAAATGACCAAGTCCAAAAAAAATTTTTTAAAACTTTTTTCAATTTTACCCCCGTGGGATATATATTCTACCCACACACATTTGGAACTCTCCTGGGGTACCCTCACACATATTATTGCCTCATTTAATGGATATTTTCACCAAAAAGTGAAATTTTCAAAAAGTCAGAAAATTGGCTGAAAACTACTTAATATCAAGGACTCATCGGGCGAATCGCTCTGGAACTGAAATCGGAATGCTCACTGACATTTTCCCTCCTTCGAAAGTCTGAAAAATGATGGAAAAATGACCAAATCCAAAAAATTTTTTAAAACTTTTTTCAATTTTACCCCCATGGGATATATATTCTACCCACACACATTTGGAACTCTCCTGGGGTACCCTTACACATATTATTCCCTCATTTAATGGATATTTTCACCAAAAAGTGAAGTTTTCAAAAAGTCAAATTTGGCTGAAAACGACTTAATATCAAGGACTCATCGGGCAAATCTCTCTGGAACTGAAATCGGAATGCTCACTGACATTTTCCCCCCTTCGAAAGTCTGAAAAATGATGGAAAAATGACTAAATCCAAAAAAATTTTTTTCAACTTTTTTCAATTTTACCCCTGTGGGATATACATTCTACCCACACACATTTGGAACTCTCCTGGGGTACCCTCACACATATTATTCCCTCATTTAATGGATATTTTCACCAAAAAGTGAAGTTTTCAAAAAGTCAGAAAATTGGCTGAAAACGACTTAATATCAATGACTCATCTGGCGAATCACTCTGGAACTGAAATCGGAATGCTCACTGACATTTTCCCCTCTCCGAAAGTCTGAAAAATGATGTAAAAATGACTAAGTCCAAAAAAAATTTTTTTAAACTTTTTTCAATTTTACCCCTGTGGGATATACATTCTACCCACACACATTTGGAACTGTCCTGGGGTACCCTCACACATATTATTCCCTCATTTAATGTATATTTTCACCAAAAAGTGAAGTTTTCAAAAAGTCAAAATTGGCTGAAAACGACTTAATATCAAGGACTCATCGGGCGAATCTCTCTGGAACTGAAATCGGAATGCTCACTGACATTTTCCCTCCTTCGAAAGTCTGAAAAATGATGGAAAAATGACCAAGTCCAAAAAAAATTTTTTAAAACTTTTTTCAATTTTACCCCCGTGGGATATATATTCTACCCACACACATTTGGAACTCTCCTGGGGTACCCTCACACATATTATTGCCTTATTTAATGGATATTTTCACCAAAAAGTGAAATTTTCAAAAAGTCAGAAAATTGGCTGAAAACTACTTAATATCAAGGACTCATCGGGCGAATCGCTCTGGAACTGAAATCGGAATGCTCACTGACATTTTCCCTCCTTCGAAAGTCTGAAAAATGATGGAAAAATGACCAAATCCAAAAAATTTTTTAAAACTTTTTTCAATTTTACCCCCATGGGATATATATTCTACCCACACACATTTGGAACTCTCCTGGGGTACCCTTACACATATTATTCCCTCATTTAATGGATATTTTCACCAAAAAGTGAAGTTTTCAAAAAGTCAGAAAATTGTCTGATAACGACTTAATATCAAGGACTCATCGGTCGAATCACTCTTTAACTGAAATCGGAATGCTCACTGACATTTTTCCCTCTCCGAAAGTCTGAAAAATGATGGAAAAATGACTAAGTCTGAAAAAAATTTTTCTTTAACTTTTTTCAGTTTTACCCCCATGGGATATATACTCTACCCACACACATTTGGAACTCTCCTGGGGTACCCTCACACATATTATTCCCTCATTTAATGGATATTTTCACCAAAAAGTGAAGTTTTCAAAAATTCAGAGAATTTTCTGAAAACGACTTAATATCAAGGACTAATCGGGCGATTCGCTCTGGAACTAAAATCGGAATGCTCACTGACATTTTCCCCTCTCCGAAAGTCTGAAAAATGATGGAAAAATGACTAAGTCCAAAAAAATTTTTTTTAAACTTTTTTCAATTTTATCCCTGTGGGATATACATTCTACCCACACACATTTCGAACTCTCCTGGGGTTCCCTCACACATATTATTCCCTCATTTAATGTATATTTTCACCAAAAAGTGAAGTTTTGAAAAAGTCAGAAAATTGCCTGAAAACGACTTAATATCAAGGACTCATCGGGCGAATCTCTCTGGAACTGAAATCGGAATGCTCACTGACATTTTCCCTCCTTCGAAAGTCTGAAAAATGATGGAAAAATGACCAAGTCCAAAAAAAATTTTTTAAAACTTTTTTCAATTTTACCCCCGTGGGATCTATATTCTACCCACACACATTTGGAACTCTCCTGGGGTACCCTCACACATATTATTGCCTCATTTAATGGATATTTTCACCAAAAAGTGAAGTTTTCAAAAAGTCAGAAAATTGGCTGAAAACTACTTAATATTAAGGACTCATCAGGCGAATCGCTCTGGAACTGAAATCGGAATGCTCACTGACATTTTCCCCTCTCTGAAAGTCTGAAAAATGATGGAAAAATGACTAAGTCCAAAAAATTTTTTTTTAAACTTTTTTCAATTTTACCCCCATGGGATATATATTCTACCCACACACATTTGTAACTCTCCTGGGGTACCCTCACACATATTATTCCCTCATTTAATGAATATTTTCACCAAAAAGTGAAGTTTTCAAAAAGTCAAATTTGGCTGAAAACGACTTAATATCAAGGACTCATCGGGCGAATCGCTCTGGAACTCAAATCGGAATGCTCACTGACATTTTCCCCCCTTCGAAAGTCTGAAAAATGATGGAAAAATGACTAAATCCCAAAAAAAATTTTTTCAACTTTTTTCAATTTTACCCCTGTGGGATATACATTCTACCCACACACATTTGGAACTCTCCTGGGGTACCCTCACACATATTATTCCCTCATTTAATGGATATTTTCACCAAAAAGTGAAGTTTTCAAAAAGTCAGAAAATTGTCTGATAACGACTTAATATCAAGGACTCATCGGTCGAATCAGTCTTTAACTGAAATCGGAATGCTCACTGACATTTTTCCGTCTCCGAAAGTCTGAAAAATGATGGAAAAATGACTAAGTCCGAAAAAAAATTTTTTTTAACTTTTTTCAATTTTACCCCCATGGGATATATATTCTACCCACACACATTTGGAACTCTCCTGGGGTACCCTCACACATATTATTCCCTCATTTAATGGATATTTTCACCAAAAAGTGAAGTTTTCAAAAATTCAGAGAATTGGCTGAAAACTACTTAATATCAAGGACTAATCGGGCGATTCGCTCTGGAACTGAAATCGGAATGTTCACTGACATTTTCCCCTCTCCGAAAGTCTGAAAAATGATGGAAAAATGACTAAGTCCAAAAAAATTTTTTTTAAACTTTTTTCAATTTTATCCCTGTGGGATATACATTCTACCCACACACATTTGGAACTCTCCTGGGGTTCCCTCACACATATTATTCCCTCATTTAATGGATATTTTCACCAAAAAGTGAAGTTTTCAAAAAGTCAGAAAATTGCCTGAAAACGACTTAATATCAAGGACTCATTGGGCGAATGGCTCTGGAACTGAAATCAGAATGCTCACTGACATTTTCCCCTCTCCGAAAGTCTGAAAAATGATGGAAAAATGACTAAGTCCAAAAATATTTTTTTTAAACTTTTTTCAATTTTACCCCTGTGGGATATACATTCTACCCACACACATTTGGAACTCTCCTGGGGCACCCTCACACATATTATTCCCTCATTTAATGGATATTTTCACCAAAAAGTGAAGTTTTCAAAAAGTCAGAAAATTGGCTGAAAGCGACTTAATATCAAGGACTCATCGGGCGAATCGCTCTGGAACTGAAATCGGAATGCTCACTGACATTTCCCCCCCTTCGAAAGTCTGAAAAATGATGGAAAAATGACTAAGTCCAAAAAAAAATTTTTAAAACTTTTTTTCAATTTTACCCCCGTGGGATATATATTCTACCCACACACATTTGGAACTCTCCTGGGGTACCCTCACACATATTATTCCCTCATTTAATGGATATTTTCACCAAAAAGTGAAGTTTTCAAAAAGTCAGAAAATTGGCTGAAAACGACTTAATATCAAGGACTCATCGGACGAATCACTCTGGAACTGAAATCGGAATACTCACTCTCCGAAAGTCTGAAAAATGATGGAAAAATGACTAAGTCCAAAAAACATTTTTTTCAACTTTTTTCAGTTTTACCCACGTGGGATATATATTCTACCCACACACATTTGGAACTCTCCTGGGGTACCCTCGCACATATTATTCCCTTATTTAATGGATATTTTCACCACAAAGTGAAGCTTTCAAAAAGTCAGAAAATTGGCTGAAAACGACTTAATATCAAGGACTCATCGGGCGAATCACTCTGGAATTGAAAACGGAATGCTCACTGACATTTTCCCCTCTCCAAAAGTCTGAAAAATGATGGAAAAATGACTAAGTCCAAAAAAATTTTTTTTCAACTTTTTTCAATTTTACCCCTGTGGGATATACATTCTACCAACACACATTTGGAACTCCCCTGGGGTACCCTCACACATATTATTCCCTCATTTAATGCATATTTTCACCAAAGAGTGAAGTTTTCAAAAAGTCCGAAAATTGGCTGAAAACGACTTAATATCAAGGACTCATCCGGCGAATCACTCTGGAACTGAAAACGGAATACTCACTGACATTTTCCCCTCTCCGAAAGTCTGAAAAATGATGGAAAAATGACTAAGTCCAAAAAACATTTTTTTCAACTTTTTTCAATTTTACCCCCGTGGGATATATATTCTACCCACACACATTTGGAACTTTCCTGGGGTACCCTCGCACATATTATTCCCTCATTTAATGGATATTTTCACCAAAAAGTGAAGTTTTCAAAAAGTTAAAATTGGCTGAAAACGACTTAATATCAAGACTCATCGGGCGAATCGCTCTGGAACTGAAATCGGAATGCTCACTGACATTTTTCCCTCTCCGAAAGTCTGAAAAATGATGGAAAAATGACTAAGTCCTAAAAAATATTTTTTAAACTTTTTTCAATTTTACCCCTGTGGGATATACATTCTACCCACACACATTTGGAACTCTCCTGGGGTACCCTCGCACATATTATTCCCTCATTTAATGTATATTTTCACCAAAGAGTGAAGTTTTCAAAAAGTCCGAAAATTGGCTGAAAACGACTTAATATCAAGGACTCATCGGGCGAATCGCTCTGGAACTGAAATCGGAATGCTCACTGACATTTTCCCCTCTCCGAAAGTCTGAAAAATGATGGAAAAATGACTAAGTCCAAAAAACATTTTTTTCAAATTTTTTCAATTTTACCCGCGTGGGATATATATTCCACCCACACACATTTGGAACTCTCCTGGGGTACCCTCACACATATTATTCCCTCATTTAATGGATATTTTCACCAAAAAGTGAAGTTTTCAAAAAGTCAAAATTGGCTGAAAACGACTTAATATCAAGGACTCATCGGGCGAATCGCTCTGGAACTGAAATCGGAATGCTCACTGACATTTTTCCCTCTCCGAAAGTCTGAAAAATGATGGAAAAATGACTAAGTCCTAAAAAATTTTTTTTAAACTTTTTTCAATTTTACCCCTGTGGGATATACATTCTAACCACACACATTTGGAACTCTCCTGGGGTACCCTCGCACATATCATTCCCTCATTTAATGGATATTTTCACCAAAAAGTGAAGTTTTCAAAAAGTCAGTAAATTGGCTGAAAATGACTTAATATCAAGGACTCATCGGGCGAATCACTCTGGAACTGAAATCGAAATGCTCACTGATATTTTCCCCTCTTCGAAAGTCTGAAAAATGATGGAAAAATGACTAAGTCCAAAAAAATTTTTTTGAAACTTTTTTCAATTTTACCCCTGTGGGATATACATTCTACCCACACACATTTGGAACTCTACTGGGGTACCCTCACACATATTATTCCCTCATTTAATGGATATTTTCACCAAAAAGTGAAGTTTTCAAAAAGTCAGAAAATTGGCTGAAAACGACTTAATATCAAGGACTCATCGGGCGAATCGCTCTGGAACTGAAATCGGAATGCTCACTGACATTTTTCCCTCTCCGAAAGTCTGAAAAATGATGGAAAAATGACTAAGTCCTAAAAAAATTTTTTTAAACTTTTTTCAATTTTACCCCTGTGGGATATACATTCTACCCACACACATTTGGAACTCTCCTGGGGTACCCTCACACATATTATTCCCTCATTTAATGGATATTTTCACCAAAAAGTGAAGTTTTCAAAAAGTTAGAAAATTGGCTGAAAACGACTTAATATCAAGGACTCATCGGGCAAATCACTCTGGAACTGAAATCGGAATGCTCACTGACATTTTCCCTTCTCCGAAAGTCTGAAAAATGATGGAAAAATGACTAAGTCCAAAAAACATTTTTTTCAACTTTTTTCAATTTTACCCCCGTGGGATATATATTCTACCCACACACATTTGGAACTTTCCTGGGGTACCCTCGCACATATTATTCCCTCATTTAATGGATATTTTCACCAAAAAGTGAAGTTTTCAAAAAGTTAAAATTGGCTGAAAACGACTTAATATCAAGACTCATCGGGCGAATCGCTCTGGAACTGAAATCGGAATGCTCACTGACATTTTTCCCTCTCCGAAAGTCTGAAAAATGATGGAAAAATGACTAAGTCCTAAAAAATATTTTTTAAACTTTTTTCAATTTTACCCCTGTGGGATACATATTCTACCCACACACATTTGGAACTCTCCTGGGGTACGCTCAGACATATTATTCCCTCATTTCATGTATATTATCACCTAAAAGTGAAGTTTTCAAAAAGTCAGAAAATTGGCTGAAAACGACTTAATATCAAGGACTCATCGGGCGAATTACTCTGGAATTGAAATCGGATGCTCACTGACATTTTCACCACTCCGAAAGTCTGAAAAATGATGGAAAAATGACTAAGTCCAAAAAAATTTTTTTTAAACTTTTTTCAATTTTACCCCCATGGGATATATATTCTACCCACACACATTTGGAACTCTCCTGGGGTACCCTCACACATATTATTCCCTCATTTAATGGATATTTTCACCAAAAAGGGAAGTTTTCAAAAAGTCAGAAAATTGGCTGAAAACGACTTAATATCAAGGACTCATCGGGCGAATCGCTCTGGAACTGAAATCGGAATGCTCACTGACATTTTCCCCTCTCCGAAAGGCTGAAAAATGATGGAAAAATGACTAAGTCCAAAAATTTTTTTTAAACTTTTTTCAATTTTACCCCTGTGGGATATACATTCTACCAACACACATTTGGAACTCTCCTGGGGTACCCTCGCACATATTATTCCCTCATTTAATGGATATTTTCACCAAAAAGTGAAGTTTTCAAAAAGTCAGTAAATTGACTGAAAATGACTTAATATCAAGGACTCATCGGGCGAATCACTCTGGAACTGAAATCGGAATGCTCACTGACATTTTCCCCTCTCCGAAAGTCTGAAAAATGATGGAAAAATGACTAAGTCCAAAAAACATTTTTTTCAACTTTTTTCAATTTTACCCCCGTGGGATATATATTCTACCCACACACATTTGGAACTTTCCTGGGGTACCCTCGCACATATTATTCCCTCATTTAATGGATATTTTCACCAAAAAGTGAAGTTTTCAAAAAGTTAAAATTGGCTGAAAACGACTTAATATCAAGGACTCATCGGGCGAATCACTCTGGAACTGAAATCGGAATACTCACTGACATTTTCCCCTCTCCGAAAGTCTGAAAAATGATGGAAAAATGACTAAGTCCAAAAAACATTTTTTTCAAATTTTTTCAATTTTACCCCCGTGGGATATATATTCTACCCACACACATTTGGAACTTTCCTGGGGTACCCTCGCACATATTATTCCCTCATTTAATGGATATTTTCACCAAAAAGTGAAGTTTTCAAAAAGTCAAAATTGTCTGAAAACGACTTAATATCAAGGACTCATCGGGCGAATCGCTCTGGAACTGAAATCGGAATGCTCACTGACATTTTTCCCTCTCCGAAAGTCTGAAAAATGATGGAAAAATGACTAAGTCCTAAAAATTTTTTTTTAAACTTTTTTCAATTTTACCCCTGTGGGATATACATTCTAACCACACACATTTGGAACTCTCCTGGGGTACCCTCGCACATATCATTCCCTCATTTAATGGATATTTTCACCAAAAAGTGAAGTTTTCAAAAAGTCAGTAAATTGGCTGAAAATGATTTAATATCAAGGACTCATCGGGCGAATCACTCTGGAACTGAAATCGAAATGCTCACTGATATTTTCCCCTCTTCGAAAGTCTGAAAAATGATGGAAAAATGACTAAGTCCAAAAAAATTTTTTTGAAACTTTTTTCAATTTTACCCCTGTGGGATATACATTCTACCCACACACATTTGGAACTCTACTGGGGTACCCTCACACATATTATTCCCTCATTTAATGGATATTTTCACCAAAAAGTGAAGTTTTCAAAAAGTCAGAAAATTGGCTGAAAGCGACTTAATATCAAGGACTCATCGGGCGAATCGATCTGGAACTGAAATCGGAATGCTCACTGACATTTCCCCCCCTTCGAAAGTCTGAAAAATGATGGAAAAATGACTAAGTCCAAAAAAATTTTTTTTACATTTTTTTCAATTTTACCCCTGTGGGATATATATTCTACCCACACACATTTGGAACTCTCCTGGGGTACGCTCAGACATATTATTCCCTCATTTAATGTATATTATCACCTAAAAGTGAAGTTTTCAAAAAGTCAGAAAATTGGCTGAAAACTACTTAATATCAAGGACTCATCGGGCGAATTACTCTGGAATTGAAATCGGATGCTCACTGACATTTTCACCTCTCCGAAAGTCTGAAAAATGATCGAAAAATGACTAAGTCCAAAAAAATTTTTTTTAAACTTTTTTCAATTTTACCCCCATGGGATATATATTCTACCCACACACATTTGGAACTCTCCTGGGGTACCCTCACACATATTATTCCCTCATTTAATGGATATTTTCACCAAAAAGTGAAGTTTTCAAAAAGTTAAAATTGGCTGAAAACGACTTAATATCAAGACTCATCGGGCGAATCGCTCTGGAACTGAAATCGGAATGCTCACTGACATTTTTCCCTCTCCGAAAGTCTGAAAAATGATGGAAAAATGACTAAGTCCTAAAAAATATTTTTTAAACTTTTTTCAATTTTACCCCTGTGGGATATACATTCTACCCACACACATTTGGAACTCTCCTGGGGTACCCTCGCACATATTATTCCCTTATTTAATGGATATTTTCACCAAAAAGTGAAGCTTTCAAAAAGTCAGAAAATTGGCTGAAAACGACTTAATATCAAGGACTCATCGGGCGAATCACTCTGGAACTGAAATCGGAATACTCACTGACATTTTCCCCTCTCCGAAAGTCTGAAAAATGATGGAAAAATGACTAAGTCCAAAAAACATTTTTTTCAAATTTTTTCAATTTTACCCGCGTGGGATATATATTCCACCCACACACATTTGGAACTCTCCTGGGGTACCCTCACACATATTATTCCCTCATTTAATGGATATTTTCACCAAAAAGTGAAGTTTTCAAAAAGTCAAAATTGGCTGAAAACGACTTAATATCAAGGACTCATCGGGCGAATCGCTCTGGAACTGAAATCGGAATGCTCACTGACATTTTTCCCTCTCCGAAAGTCTGAAAAATGATGGAAAAATGACTAAGTCCTAAAAAATTTTTTTTAAACTTTTTTCAATTTTACCCCTGTGGGATATACATTCTAACCACACACATTTGGAACTCTCCTGGGGTACCCTCGCACATATCATTCCCTCATTTAATGGATATTTTCACCAAAAAGTGAAGTTTTCAAAAAGTCAGTAAATTTTCTGAAAATGACTTAATATCAAGGACTCATCGGGCGAATCACTCTGGAACTGAAATCGAAATGCTCACTGATATTTTCCCCTCTTCGAAAGTCTGAAAAATGATGGAAAAATGACTAAGTCCAAAAAAATTTTTTTGAAACTTTTTTCAATTTTACCCCTGTGGGATATACATTCTACCCACACACATTTGGAACTCTACTGGGGTACCCTCACACATATTATTCCCTCATTTAATGGATATTTTCACCAAAAAGTGAAGTTTTCAAAAAGTCAGAAAATTGGCTGAAAGCGACTTAATATCAAGGACTCATCGGACGAATCGATCTGGAACTGAAATCGGAATGCTCACTGACATTTCCCCCCCTTCGAAAGTCTGAAAAATGGTGGAAAAATGACTAAGTCCAAAAAAAATTTTTTTACATTTTTTTCAATTTTTTCCCCTGTGGGATATATATTCTACCCACACACATTTGGAACTCTCCTGGGGTACGCTCAGACATATTATTCCCTCATTTAATGTATATTATCACCTAAAAGTGAAGTTTTCAAAAAGTCAGAAAATTGGCTGAAAACTACTTAATATCAAGGACTCATCGGGCGAATTACTCTGGAATTGAAATCGGATGCTCACTGACATTTTCACCTCTCCGAAAGTCTGAAAAATGATGGAAAAATGACTAAGTCCAAAAAAACTTTTTTTTAAACTTTTTTCAATTTTACCCCCATGGGATATATATTCTACCCACACACATTTGGAACTCTCCTGGGGTACCCTCACACATATTATTCCCTCATTTAATGGATATTTTCACCAAAAAGGGAAGTTTTCAAAAAGTCAGAAAATTGGCTGAAAACGACTTAATATCAAGGACTCATCGGGCGAATCGCTCTGGAACTGAAATCGGAATGCTCACTGACATTTTCCCCTCTCCGAAAGGCTGAAAAATGATGGAAAAATGACTAAGTCCAAACATTTTTTTTAAACTTTTTTCAATTTTACCCCTGTGGGATATACATTCTACCCACACACATTTGGAACTCTCCTGGGGTACCCTCGCACATATTATTCCCTTTTTTAATGGATATTTTCACCAAAAAGTGAAGCTTTCAAAAAGTCAGAAAATTGGCTGAAAACGACTTAATATCAAGGACTCATCGGGCAAATCACTCTGGAACTGAAATCGGAATACTCACTGACATTTTCCCCTCTCCGAAAGTCTGAAAAATGATGGAAAAATGACTAAGTCAAAAAACATTTTTTTCAAATTTTTTCAATTTTACCCGCGTGGGATATATATTCCACCCACACACATTTGGAACTCTCCTGGGGTACCCTCACACATATTATTCCCTCATTTAATGGATATTTTCACCAAAAAGTGAAGTTTTCAAAAAGTCAGTAAATTGGCTGAAAATGACTTAATATCAAGGACTCATCAGGCGAATCACTCTGGAAATGAAATCGGAATGCTCACTGACATTTTCCCCCCTTCGAAAGTCTGAAAAATGCTGGAAAAATGACTAAGTCAAAAAAAAATTTTTTTTTTTACTTTTTTCAATTTTACCCCTGTGGGATATATATTCTACCCACACACATTTGGAACTCTCCTGCGGTACCCTCACACATATTGCCTCATTTAATGGATATTTTCACCAAAAAGTGAAGTTTTCAAAAAGTCAGAAAATTGGCTGAAAACGACTTAATATCAAGGACTCATCAGGTGAATCACTCTGGAAATGAAATCGGAATGCTCACTGACATTTTCCCCTCTCCGAAGGTTTGAAAAATGATGGAAAAATGACTAAGTCCTAAAAAAAATTTTTTTCAACTTTTTGCAATTTTACCCCGGTGGGATATATATTCTACCCACACACATTTGAAACTCTCCTGGGGTACCCTCACACATATTATTCCCTCATTTAATGGATATTTTCACCAAAAAGTGAAGTTTTCAAAAAGTCAGAAAATTGGCTGAAAATGACTTATTATCAAGGACTCATCGGGTGAATCGCTCTGGAACTGAAATCGGAATGCTCACTGACATTTTCCCCTCTCCAAAAGTCTGAAAAATGATGGAAAAATGACTAAGTCCAAAAAATTTTTTTTAAAACTTTTTTCAATTTTACCCCCGTGGGATATATATTCTACCCACACACATTTGGAACTCTCCTGGGGTACCCTCACACATATTATTCCCTCATTTAATGGATATTTTCACCAAAAAATAAAGTTTTCAAAAAGTCCGAAAATTGGTTGAAAACGACTTAATATCAAAGACTCATCGGGCGAATCGTTCTGGAACTCAAATTGGAATGCTCACTGACATTTTCCCTCTCCGAAAGTCTGAAAAATGATGGAAAAATGACTAAGTCCAAAAAATTTTTTTAAAAACTTTTATCAATTTTACCCCCGTGGGATATATATTCTACCCTCACACAGTTGGAACTCTCCTGGGGTACCCTCACACATATTATTCCCTCTATATATTCTACCCACACACATTTGGAACTCTTCTGGGGTACCCTCGCACATATTATTCCCTCATTTAAGGGATATTTTCACCAAAAAGTGAAGTTTTCAAAAAGACAGTAAATTGGCTGAAAATGACTTAATATCAAGGACTCATTGGGCTAATCACTCTGGAACTGAAATCGGAATGCTCACTGACATTTTCCCCTCTCCGAAAGGCTGAAAAATGATGGAAAAATGACTAAGTCCAAAATTTTTTTTTAAACTTTTTTCAATTTTACCCCTGTGGGATATACATTCTACCAACACACATTTGGAACTCTCCTGGGGTACCCTCGCACATATTATTCCCTCATTTAATGGATATTTTCACCAAAAAGTGAAGTTTTCAAAAAGTCAGTAAATTGACTGAAAATGACTTAATATCAAGGACTCATCGGGCGAATCACTCTGGAACTGAAATCGGAATGCTCACTGACATTTTCCCCTCTCCGAAAGTCTGAAAAATGATGGAAAAATGACTAAGTCCAAAAAACATTTTTTTCAACTTTTTTCAATTTTACCCCCGTGGGATATATATTCTACCCACACACATTTGGAACTTTCCTGGGGTACCCTCGCACATATTATTCCCTCATTTAATGGATATTTTCACCAAAAAGTGAAGTTTTCAAAAAGTTTAAATTGGCTGAAAACGACTTAATATCAAGGACTCAACGGGCGAATCGTTCTGGAACTGAAATTGGAATGCTCACTGACATTTTCCCTCTCCGAAAGTCTGAAAAATGATGGAAAAATGACTAAGTCCAAAAAATTTTTTTAAAAACTTTTATCAATTTTACCCCCGTGGGATATATATTCTACCCACACACAGTTGGAACTCTCCTGGGGTACCCTCACACATATTATTCCCTCTATATATTCTACCCACACACATTTGGAACTCTCCTGGGGTACCCTCGCACATATTATTCCCTCATTTAATGGATATTTTCACCAAAAAGTGAAGTTTTCAAAAAGTCAGTAAATTGGCTGAAAATGACTTAATTTCAAGGATTCATTGGGCTAATGACTATGGAACTGAAATCGGAATGCTCACTGACATTTTCCCCTCTCCGAAAGTCTGAAAAATGCTGGAAAAATGACTAAGTCCAAAAAAATTTTTTTCAACTTTTTTCAATTTTACCCCCATGACATATATATTCAACCCACACACATTTGGAACACTACTGGGGTACCCTCACACATATTATTCCCTCATTTAATGGATATTTTCACCAAAAAGTGAAGTTTTCAAAAAGTCAGAAAATTGGCTGAAAGCGACTTAATATCAAGGACTCATCGGGCGAATCGATCTGGAACTAAAATCGGAATGCTCACTGACATTTTCCCCCCTTCGAAAGTCTGAAAAATGATGGAAAAATGACTAAGTCCAAAAAAATGTTTTCAACTTTTTTCAATATTACCCCCGTGGGATATATATTCTACCCACACACATTTGAAACTCCCCTGGGGTACCCTCACACATATTATTCCCTCATTTAATGGATATTTTCACCAAAAAGTGAAGTTTTCAAAAAGTCAGAAAATTGGCTGAAAATGACTTATTATCAAGGACTCATCGGGTGAATCGCTCTGGAACTGAAATCGGAATGCTCACTGACATTTTCCCCTCTCCAAAAGTCTGAAAAATGATGGAAAAATGACTAAGTCCAAAAAATTTTTTTTAAAACTTTTTTCAATTTTACCCCCGTGGGATATATATTCTACCCACACACATTTATAACTCTCCTGGGGTACCCTCAAACATATTATTCCCTCATTTAATGGATATTTTCACCAAAA
This sequence comes from Phyllobates terribilis, assembly GCF_046119375.1. Classification (NCBI taxonomy): domain Eukaryota; kingdom Metazoa; phylum Chordata; class Amphibia; order Anura; family Dendrobatidae; genus Phyllobates; species Phyllobates terribilis. The sequence continues at coordinate 6,028,014 of NW_027362837.1, read as the reverse complement.
AATAAAGTTTTCAAAAAGTCCGAAAATTGGTTGAAAACGATTTAATATCAAAGACTCATCGGGCGAATCGTTCTGGAACTGAAATTGGAATGCTCACTGACATTTTCCCTCTCCGAAAGTCTGAAAAATGATGGAAAAATGACTAAGTCCAAAAAAATTTTTTAAAAACTTTTATCAATTTTACCCCCGTGGGATATATATTCTACCCACACACAGTTGGAACTCTCCTGGGGTACCCTCACACATATTATTCCCTCTATATATTCTACCCACACACATTTGGAACTCTCCTGGGGTACCCTCGCACATATTATTCCCTCATTTAATGGATATTTTCACCAAAAAGTAAAGTTTTCAAAAAGTCAGTAAATTGGCTGAAAATGACTTAATATCAAGGACTCATCAGGCGAATCACTATGGAACTGAAATCGGTATGCTCACTGACATTTTCTCCTCTCCGAAAGTCTGAAAAATGATGGAAAAATGACTAAGTCCAAAAAAATGTTTTCAACTTTTTTCAATATTACCCCCGTGGGATATATATTCTACCCACACACATGTGGAACTCTCCTTCGGTACCCTCACACATATTGCCTCATTTAATGGATATTTTCACCAAAAAGTGAAGTTTTCAAAAAGTCAGAAAATTGGCTGAAAATGACTTATTATCAAGGACTCATCGGGTGAATCGCTCTGGAACTGAAATCGGAATGCTCACTGACATTTTCCCCTCTCCGAAAGTCTGAAAAATGATGGAAAAATGACTAAGTCCAAAAAAAATTTTTTCAACTTTTTGCTATATTACCCCCGTGGGATATATATTCTACCCACACACATTTGGAACTCTCCTGGGGTACCCTCACACATATTCCCTCATTTAATGGATATTTTCACCAAAAAATAAAGTTTTCAAAAAGTCCGAAAATTGGCTGAAAACGACTTAATATCATGGACTCATCAGGCGAATCACTCTGGAACTGAAATCGGAATGCTCACTGACATTTTCCCCTCTCCGAAAGGCTGAAAAATGATGGAAAAATGACTAAGTCCTAAAAAAAATTTTTTCAACTTTTTTAAATTTTTCCCCCATGCGATATATATTCTACCCACACACATTTGGAACTCTCCTGGGGTACTCTCACACATATTATTCCCTCATTTAATGGATATTTTCACCAAAAAGTGAAGTTTTCAAAATGTCAGAAAATTGGCTGAAAATGACTTATTATCAAGGACTCATCGGGCGAATCGCTCTGGAACTGAAATTGGAATGCTCACTGACATTTTCCCCTCTCCGAAAGTCTGAAAAATGATGGAAAAATGACTAAGTCCAAAAAAAATTTTTTCAACTTTTTGCTATATTACCCCCGTGGGATATATATTCTACCCACACACATTTGGAACTCTCCTGGGGTACCCTCACACATATTCCCTCATTTAATGGATATTTTCACCAAAAAGTGAAGTTTTCAAAAAGTCCGAAAATTGGCTGAAAACGACTTAATATCAAGGACTCATCGGGCAAATCACTCTGGAACTGAAATCAGAATGCTCACTGACATTTTCCCCTCTCCGAAAGTCTGAAAAATAATGTAAAAATGAGTAAGTCCCCAAAAAATTTTTTTCAACTTTTTTCAATTTTACCCCCGTGGGATATATTTTCTACCCACACACATTTGGAACTCTCCTGGGGTACCCTCACACATATTATTCCCTCATTTAATGGATATTTTCACCAATCGTGAAGTTTTCAAAAAGTCAGAAAATTGGCTGAAAACGACTTAATATCAAGGACTCATCGGGCCAATCATTTTGGATTCGAAATCGGAATGCTCACTGACATTTTCCCATCTCCAAAAGTCTGAAAAATGCTGGAAAAATGACTAAGTCCAAAAAAATTTTTTTTCAACTTTTTGCAATTTTACCCCCGTGGGATATATATTCTACCCACACACATTTGAAACTCTCATGGGGTACCCTCACACATATTATTCCCTCATTTAATGGATATTTTCACCAAAAAGTGAAGTTTTCAAAAAGTCAGAAAATTGGCTGAAAATGACTTATTATCCAGGACTCATCGGGTGAATCGCTCTGGAACTGAAATCCGAATGCTCACTGACATTTTCCACTCTCCGAAAGTCTGAAAAATGATGGAAAAATGACTAAGTCAAAAAAAAAATTTTTTAAACTTTTTTCAATTTTACCGCCGTGGGATATATATTCTACCCACACACATTTGGAACTCTCCTGGGGTACCTTCACACATATTATTCCCTCATTTAATGGATATTTTCACCAATCTTGAAGTTTTCAAAAAGTCAGAAAATTGGCTGAAAACGACTTAATATCAAGGACTCATCGGGCGAATGACTCTGGAATTGAAATCGCAATGCTCACTGACATTTTCCACTCTCCAAAAGTCTGAAAAATGCTGGAAAAATGACTAAGCCCAAAAAAAATTTTTTTCAACTATTTTCAATTTTACCCCCGTGGGATATATATTCTACCCACACACATTTGGAACTCTCCTGGGGTACCCTCACACATATTCCCTCATTTAATGGATAGTTTCACCAAAAAGTGAAGTTTTCAAAAAGTCAGAAAATTGGTTGAAAATTACTTAATATCAAGGACTCATCGGGCGAATCACTCTGGAATTCAAATCGGAATGCTCAGTGACATTTTCCCCTCTCCGAAAGTCTGAAAAATGATGGAAAAATGATCAAGTCTAAAAAAATTTTTTTGCAACTTTTTTCAATTTTACCCCTGTGGGATATACATTCTACCCTCACACATTTGAAACTCTCCTGAGGTATCTTCACACATATTATTCCCTCATTTAATGGATATTTTCACGAATCGTGAAGTTTTCAAAAAGTCAGAAAATTGGCTGAAAACGACTTAATATCAAGGACTCATTGGGCGAATCGCTCTGGAACTGAAATCGGAATGCTCACTGACATTTTCCACTCTCCAAAAGTCTGAAAAATGATGGAAAAATGACTAAGTCCAAAAAAAATTTTTTAAAACTTTTTTCAATTTTACCCCCATGGGATATATATTCTACCCACACACATTTGGAACTCTCCTGGGTTAACCTCACACATATTATTCCCTCAATTAATGGATATTTTCACCAAAAAGTGAAGTTTTGAAAAAGTCCGAAAATTGGCTGAAAACGACTTCATATCAAGGACTCATCGGGCAAATCGCTCTGGAACTGAAATCGGAATGCTCACTGACATTTTTCACTTTCCGAAAGTCTGAAAAATGATGGAAAAATTACTAAGTCCAAAAAAAATTTTTTCAACTTTTTCAATTTTACCCGCGTTGGATATATATTTTACCCAAACACATTTGGAACTCTCCTGGGGTAACCTCACACATATTATTCTCTCATTTAATGGATATTTTCACCAAAAAGTGAAGTTTTCAAAAAGTCAGAAAATTGGCTGAAAACGACTTAATATCACGGACTCATCGGGCGAATCACTCTGGAATTGAAATCGGAATGCTCACTGACATTTTCCTCTCTCCGAAAGTATGAAAAAGGATGGAAAAATGACTAAGTGCAAAAAAAATTTTTTAAAACTTTTTTCAATTTTACCCCCATGGGATATATATTCTACCCACACACATTTGGAAGTCTCCTGGGGTACCCTCACACATATTATTCCCTCATTTAATGGATATTTTCACCAAAAAGTGAAGTTTTGAAAAAGTCCGAAAATTGGCTGAAAACGACTTCATATTAAGGACTCATCGGGCAAATCGCTCTGGAACTGAAATCGGAATGCTCACTGACATTTTTCACTTTCCGAAAGTCTGAAAAATGATGGAAAAATGACTAAGTCCAAAAAAATTTTTTTTAAACTTTTTTCACTTTTACCCCCGTGGGATATATATTCTACCCAGACACATTTGGAACTCTCCTGGGGTACCCTCACACATATTATTCCCTCATTTAATGGATATTTTCACAAATTGTGAAGTTTTCAAAAAGTCCGAAAATTGGTTGAAAAAGACTTAATATCAAGGACTAATCGGGCGAATCACTCTGGAATTCAAATCGGAATGCTCACTGACATTTTCCCACCTTCGAAAGTCTGAAAAATGATGGAAAAATGACTAAGTCCAAAAAAAAAATTTTTAAACTTTTTTCAATTTTAACACCTTGGGATATATTTTCTACCCACACACATTTGGAACTCTCCTGGGGTACCCTCACACATATTATTCCCTCATTTAATGGATATTTTCACCAAAAAGTGAAGTTTTCAAAAAGTCAGAAAATTGGCTGAAAGCGACTTAATATCAAGGACTCATTGGGCGAATCACTCTGGAACTGAAATCGGAATGCTCACTGACATTTTCCCCTCTCCGAAAGTCTGAAAAATAATGGACAAATGACTAAGTCCCAAAAAATTTTTTTAAACTTTTTTCAATTTTACCCCCATGGGATATATATTCTACCCACACACATTAGGAACTCTCCTGGGGTACCCTCACACATATTATTCCCTCATTTGATGAATATTTTCACCAAAAAGTGAAGTTTTCAAAAAGTCAGAAAATTGGCTGAAAACGACTTAATATCAGGGACTCACCGGGTGAATCGCTCTGGAACTGAAATCGGAATGCTCACTGACATTTTCCCCTCTCCGAAAGTCTGAAAAATGCTGGAAAAATGACTAAGTCCAAAAAACTTTTTTTAAAACTTTTTTCAATTTTACCCCCGTGGGATATATATTCTACCCACACACATTTGTAACTCTCCTGGGGTACGCTCACACATATTATTCCCTCATTTAATGGATATTTTCACCAAATAGTGAAGTTTTCAAAAAGTCAGAAAATTGGCTGAAAATGACTTATTATCAAGGACTCATCGGGCGAATCACTATGGAACTGAAATCGGAATGCTCCCTGACATTTTCCCCTCTCCGAAAGTCTGAAAAATGATGGAAAAATGACTAAGTCCAAAAAAAATTTTTTTCAACTTTTTTCAATTTTACCCCCGTGGGATATATATTCTACCCACACACATTTGGAACTCTCCTGTGGTACCCTCACACACATTATTCCCTCATTTAATGGATATTTTCACCAATCGTGAAGTTTTCAAAAAGTCAGAAAATTGGCAGAAAACTACTTAATATCAATGACTCATCGGGCGAATCACTCTGGAATTGAAATCGGAATGCTCACTGACATTTTCCACTCTCCGAAAGTCTGAAAAATGATGGAAAAATGACTAAGTCCAAAAAAATTTTTTTCAACTTTTTTCAATTTTTCCCCTGTGGGATATATATTCTACCCACACACATTTGGAACTCTCCTGAGGTACGCTCACACATATCATTCCCTCATTTAATGGATATTTTCACCAAAAAGTGAAATTTTCAAAAAGTCAGAAAATTGGCTGAAAATGACTTATTATCAAGGACTCATCGGGCGAATCGCTCTGGAACTGAAATTGGAATGCTCACTAACATTTTCCCCTCTCCGAAAGTCTGAAAAATGATGGAAAAATGACTAAGTCCCAAAAAATTTTTTTCAATTTTACTCCCGTGGGATATATATTCTACCCACACACATTTGGAGGTCTCCTGGGGTACCCTCACGCATATTATTCCCTCATTTAATGGATATTTTCACCAAAAAGTGAAGTTTTCAAAAAAGTCAGAAAATTGGCTGAAAACGACTTAATATCAAGGTCTCATCGGGCGAATCGCTCTGGAACTGAAATCGGAATGCTCACTGACATTTTCCCCTCTCCAAAAGTCTGAAAAATGCTGGAAAAATGACTAAGTCCAAAAAAAAATTTTTTTTCAACTTTTTTCAATTTTACCCCCGTGGGATATATATTCTACCCACACACATTTGGAACTCTCCTGGGGTACCCTCACACATATTATTCCCTCATTTAATGGATATTTTCACCAAAAAGTGAAGTTTTCAAAAAGTCAGAAAATTGGCTGCAAACGACTTAATATCATGGACTCATCGTGCGAATCACTCTGGAACTGAAATCGGAATACTCACTGACATTTTCCCCTCTCCGAAAGTCTGAAAAATGATGGAAAAATTACTTAGTCCAAAAAAAAGTTTTCAACTTTTTTCAATTTTACCCCCGTGGGATATATATTCTACCCACACACATTTGGAACTCTCCTGGGGTACCCTCGCACACATTATTCCCTCATTTAATGGATATTTTCACCAAAAAGTGAAGCTTTCAAAAAGTCAGAAAATTGGCTGAAAACGACTTAATATCAATGACTCATCGGGCAAATCGCTCTGGAACTGAAATCGGAATGCTCACTGACATTTTTCCCTCTCCGAAAGTCTGAAAAATGATGGAAAAATGACTAAGTCCAAAAAAAAAATGTTAAAACTTTTTTCAATTTTACCCCCGTGGGATATATATTTTACCCACACACATTTGGAACTCTCCTGGTGTACCCTCACACATATTATTCCCTCATTTAATGGATATTTTCACCAAAAAGTGAAGTTTTCAAAAAGTCAGAAAATTGCCTGAAAACGACTTAATATCAAGGACTCATCGGGCGAATCGCTCTGGAACTGAAATCGGAATGCTCACTGACATTTTCCCATCTGCGAAAGTCTGAAAAATGATGGAAAAATGACTAAGTCCAAAAAAAAATGTTAAAACTTTTTTCAATTTTATCCCCGTGGGATATATATTTTACCCACACACATTTGGAACTCTCCTGGGGGACCCTCACACATATTATTCCCTCATTTAATGGATATTTTCACCAAAAAGTGAAGTTTTCAAAAAGTCAGAAAATTGGCTGAAAACGACTTAATATCAAGGACTCATCGGGCGAATCACTCTGGAACTGAAATCGGAATACTCACTGACATTTTACCTCTCTGAAAGTCTGAAAAATGACGGAAAAATGACTAAATCCCCAAAAAATTTTTTTCAACTTTTTTCAATTTTACAGCTGTGGGATATACATTCTACCGACACACATTTGGAACTCTCCTGGGGTACCCTCACACATATTATTCGCTCATTTAATGTATATTTTCACCAAAGAGTGAAGTTTTCAAAAAGTCCAAAAATTGGCAGAAAACGACTTAAAGGACTCATCGTGCGAATTGCTCTAGAACTGAAATCGGAATGCTCACTGACATTTTCCCCTCTCCGAAAGTCGGAAAATGATGGAAAAATTACTAAGTCCAAAAAAAAATTTTTTCAACTTTTTTCAATTTTACCCCCGTGGGAAATATATTCTACCCACACACATTTGGAAGTCTCCTGGGGTACACTCACACATATTATCCCTCATTTAATGAATATTTTCACCAATCGTGATGTTTTCAAAAATTCAGAAAATTGGCTGAAAGCGACTTAATATCAAGGACTCATTGGGCGAATCACTCTGGAATTGAAATCGGAATGCTCACTGACATTTTCCCCTCTCCGAAAGTCTGAAAAATGATGGAAAAATGACTAAGTCCAAAAAAAAATTTTTTAAACTTTTTTCAATTTTAACACCTTGGGATATATTTTCTACCCACACACATTTGGAACTCTCCTGGGGTACCCTCACACATATTATTCCCTCATTTAATGGATATTTTCACCAATCGTGAAGTTTTCAAAAAGTCAGAAAATTGGCTGAAGACGACTTAATATCAAGGACTCATCGGGCGAATCACTCTGGAACTGAAATCGGAATACTCACTGACATTTTCCCCTCTCCGAAAGTCTGAAAAATGATGGTAAAATGACTAAGTCCAAAAATCATTTTTTTCAACTTTTTTCAATTTTACCCCTGTGTGATATACATTCTACCCACACACATTTGGAACTCTCCTGGGGTGTCCTTACACATATTATTCCCTCATTTAATGGATATTTTCACCAAAAAGTGAAGTTTTCAAAAAAGTCAGAAAATTGGCTGAAAACGACTTAATATCAAGGTCTCATCGGGCGAATCGCTCTGGAACTGAAATCGGAATGCTCACTGACATTTTCCCCTCTCCAAAAGTCTGAAAAATGCTGGAAAAATGACTAAGTCCAAAAAAAAATTTTTTTTCAACTTTTTTCAATTTTACCCCCGTGGGATATATATTCTACCCACACACATTTGGAACTCTCCTGGGGTACCCTCACACATATTATTCCCTCATTTAATGGATATTTTCACCAAAAAGTGAAGTTTTCAAAAAGTCAGAAAATTGGCTGCAAACGACTTAATATCATGGACTCATCGTGCGAATCACTCTGGAACTGAAATCGGAATACTCACTGACATTTTCCCCTCTCCGAAAGTCTGAAAAATGATGGAAAAATTACTTAGTCCAAAAAAAAGTTTTCAACTTTTTTCAATTTTACCCCCGTGGGATATATATTCTACCCACACACATTTGGAACTCTCCTGGGGTACCCTCGCACACATTATTCCCTCATTTAATGGATATTTTCACCAAAAAGTGAAGCTTTCAAAAAGTCAGAAAATTGGCTGAAAACGACTTAATATCAATGACTCATCGGGCAAATCGCTCTGGAACTGAAATCGGAATGCTCACTGACATTTTTCCCTCTCCGAAAGTCTGAAAAATGATGGAAAAATGACTAAGTCCAAAAAAAAAATGTTAAAACTTTTTTCAATTTTACCCCCGTGGGATATATATTTTACCCACACACATTTGGAACTCTCCTGGTGTACCCTCACACATATTATTCCCTCATTTAATGGATATTTTCACCAAAAAGTGAAGTTTTCAAAAAGTCAGAAAATTGCCTGAAAACGACTTAATATCAAGGACTCATCGGGCGAATCGCTCTGGAACTGAAATCGGAATGCTCACTGACATTTTCCCATCTGCGAAAGTCTGAAAAATGATGGAAAAATGACTAAGTCCAAAAAAAAAATGTTAAAACTTTTTTCAATTTTATCCCCGTGGGATATATATTTTACCCACACACATTTGGAACTCTCCTGGGGGACCCTCACACATATTATTCCCTCATTTAATGGATATTTTCACCAAAAAGTGAAGTTTTCAAAAAGTCAGAAAATTGGCTGAAAACGACTTAATATCAAGGACTCATCGGGCGAATCACTCTGGAACTGAAATCGGAATACTCACTGACATTTTACCTCTCTGAAAGTCTGAAAAATGACGGAAAAATGACTAAATCCCCAAAAAATTTTTTTCAACTTTTTTCAATTTTACAGCTGTGGGATATACATTCTACCGACACACATTTGGAACTCTCCTGGGGTACCCTCACACATATTATTCGCTCATTTAATGTATATTTTCACCAAAGAGTGAAGTTTTCAAAAAGTCCAAAAATTGGCAGAAAACGACTTAAAGGACTCATCGTGCGAATTGCTCTAGAACTGAAATCGGAATGCTCACTGACATTTTCCCCTCTCCGAAAGTCGGAAAATGATGGAAAAATTACTAAGTCCAAAAAAAAATTTTTTCAACTTTTTTCAATTTTACCCCCGTGGGAAATATATTCTACCCACACACATTTGGAAGTCTCCTGGGGTACACTCACACATATTATCCCTCATTTAATGAATATTTTCACCAATCGTGATGTTTTCAAAAATTCAGAAAATTGGCTGAAAGCGACTTAATATCAAGGACTCATTGGGCGAATCACTCTGGAATTGAAATCGGAATGCTCACTGACATTTTCCCCTCTCCGAAAGTCTGAAAAATGATGGAAAAATGACTAAGTCCAAAAAAAAATTTTTTAAACTTTTTTCAATTTTAACACCTTGGGATATATTTTCTACCCACACACATTTGGAACTCTCCTGGGGTACCCTCACACATATTATTCCCTCATTTAATGGATATTTTCACCAATCGTGAAGTTTTCAAAAAGTCAGAAAATTGGCTGAAGACGACTTAATATCAAGGACTCATCGGGCGAATCACTCTGGAACTGAAATCGGAATACTCACTGACATTTTCCCCTCTCCGAAAGTCTGAAAAATGATGGTAAAATGACTAAGTCCAAAAATCATTTTTTTCAACTTTTTTCAATTTTACCCCTGTGTGATATACATTCTACCCACACACATTTGGAACTCTCCTGGGGTGTCCTTACACATATTATTCCCTCATTTAATGGATATTTTCACCAAAAAGTGAAGTTTTCAAAAAAGTCAGAAAATTGGCTGAAAACGACTTAATATCAAGGTCTCATCGGGCGAATCGCTCTGGAACTGAAATCGGAATGCTCACTGACATTTTCCCCTCTCCAAAAGTCTGAAAAATGCTGGAAAAATGACTAAGTCCAAAAAAAAATTTTTTTTCAACTTTTTTCAATTTTACCCCCGTGGGATATATATTCTACCCACACACATTTGGAACTCTCCTGGGGTACCCTCACACATATTATTCCCTCATTTAATGGATATTTTCACCAAAAAGTGAAGTTTTCAAAAAGTCAGAAAATTGGCTGCAAACGACTTAATATCATGGACTCATCGTGCGAATCACTCTGGAACTGAAATCGGAATACTCACTGACATTTTCCCCTCTCCGAAAGTCTGAAAAATGATGGAAAAATTACTTAGTCCAAAAAAAAGTTTTCAACTTTTTTCAATTTTACCCCCGTGGGATATATATTCTACCCACACACATTTGGAACTCTCCTGGGGTACCCTCGCACACATTATTCCCTCATTTAATGGATATTTTCACCAAAAAGTGAAGCTTTCAAAAAGTCAGAAAATTGGCTGAAAACGACTTAATATCAATGACTCATCGGGCAAATCGCTCTGGAACTGAAATCGGAATGCTCACTGACATTTTTCCCTCTCCGAAAGTCTGAAAAATGATGGAAAAATGACTAAGTCCAAAAAAAAAATGTTAAAACTTTTTTCAATTTTACCCCCGTGGGATATATATTTTACCCACACACATTTGGAACTCTCCTGGTGTACCCTCACACATATTATTCCCTCATTTAATGGATATTTTCACCAAAAAGTGAAGTTTTCAAAAAGTCAGAAAATTGCCTGAAAACGACTTAATATCAAGGACTCATCGGGCGAATCGCTCTGGAACTGAAATCGGAATGCTCACTGACATTTTCCCATCTGCGAAAGTCTGAAAAATGATGGAAAAATGACTAAGTCCAAAAAAAAAATGTTAAAACTTTTTTCAATTTTATCCCCGTGGGATATATATTTTACCCACACACATTTGGAACTCTCCTGGGGGACCCTCACACATATTATTCCCTCATTTAATGGATATTTTCACCAAAAAGTGAAGTTTTCAAAAAGTCAGAAAATTGGCTGAAAACGACTTAATATCAAGGACTCATCGGGCGAATCACTCTGGAACTGAAATCGGAATACTCACTGACATTTTACCTCTCTGAAAGTCTGAAAAATGACGGAAAAATGACTAAATCCCCAAAAAATTTTTTTCAACTTTTTTCAATTTTACAGCTGTGGGATATACATTCTACCGACACACATTTGGAACTCTCCTGGGGTACCCTCACACATATTATTCGCTCATTTAATGTATATTTTCACCAAAGAGTGAAGTTTTCAAAAAGTCCAAAAATTGGCAGAAAACGACTTAAAGGACTCATCGTGCGAATTGCTCTAGAACTGAAATCGGAATGCTCACTGACATTTTCCCCTCTCCGAAAGTCGGAAAATGATGGAAAAATTACTAAGTCCAAAAAAAAATTTTTTCAACTTTTTTCAATTTTACCCCCGTGGGAAATATATTCTACCCACACACATTTGGAAGTCTCCTGGGGTACACTCACACATATTATCCCTCATTTAATGAATATTTTCACCAATCGTGATGTTTTCAAAAATTCAGAAAATTGGCTGAAAGCGACTTAATATCAAGGACTCATTGGGCGAATCACTCTGGAATTGAAATCGGAATGCTCACTGACATTTTCCCCTCTCCGAAAGTCGGAAAATGATGGAAAAATTACTAAGTCCAAAAAAAAATTTTTTAAACTTTTTTCAATTTTAACACCTTGGGATATATTTTCTACCCACACACATTTGGAACTCTCCTGGGGTACCCTCACACATATTATTCCCTCATTTAATGGATATTTTCACCAATCGTGAAGTTTTCAAAAAGTCAGAAAATTGGCTGAAGACGACTTAATATCAAGGACTCATCGGGCGAATCACTCTGGAACTGAAATCGGAATACTCACTGACATTTTCCCCTCTCCGAAAGTCTGAAAAATGATGGTAAAATGACTAAGTCCAAAAATCATTTTTTTCAACTTTTTTCAATTTTACCCCTGTGTGATATACATTCTACCCACACACATTTGGAACTCTCCTGGGGTGTCCTTACACATATTATTCCCTCATTTAATCTATATTTTCACCAAAAAGTGAAGTTTTCAAAAAGTCAGAAAATTGGCTGAAAGCGACTTAATATCAAGGACTCATCGGGCGAATCGCTCTGGAACAGAAATCGGAATGCTCACTGACATTTTCCCCTCTCCAAAAGTCTGAAAAATGATGGAAAAATGACTAAGTCCAAAAAAAATTTTTTAAAACTTTTTTCAATTTTACCCCCGTGGGATATATATTCTACCCACACACATTTGGAACTCTCCTGGGGTACCCTCACACATATTATTCCCTCATTTAATGGATATTTTCACAAATTATGAAGTTTTCAAAAAGTCAGAAAATTGGTTGAAAACGACTTAATATCAAGGACTCATTGGGCGAATCACTCTGGAACTGAAATCGGAATGCTCACTGACATTTTCCCCTCTCCGAAAGTCTGAAAAATAATGGACAAATGACTAAGTCCCAAAAAATTTTTTTAAACTTTTTTCAATTTTACCCCCATGGGAGATATATTCTACCCACACACATTAGGAACTCTCCTGGGGTACCCTCACACATATTATTCCCTCATTTGATGAATATTTTCACCAAAAAGTGAAGTTTTCAAAAAGTCAGAAAATTGGCTGAAAACGACTTAATATCAGGGACTCACCGGGTGAATCGCTCTGGAACTGAAATCGGAATGCTCACTGACATTTTCCCCTCTCCGAAAGTCTGAAAAATGCTGGAAAAATGACTAAGTCCAAAAAACTTTTTTTTAAATTTTTTCAATTTTACCCCCGTGGGATATATATTCTACCCACACACATTTGTAACTCTCCTGGGGTACGCTCACACATATTATTCCCTCATTTAATGGATATTTTCACCAAAAAGTGAAGTTTTCAAAAAGTCAGAAAATTGGCTGAAAACGACTTAATATCAAGGACTCATCGGGCGAATCACTCTGGAACTGAAATCGGAATACTCACTGACATTTTACCTCTCTGAAAGTCTGAAAAATGACGGAAAAATGACTAAATCCCCCAAAAATTTTTTTCAACTTTTTTCAATTTTACAGCTGTGGGATATACATTCTACCGACACACATTTGGAACTCTCCTGGGGTACCCTCACACATAATATTCGCTCATTTAATGTATATTTTCACCAAAGAGTGAAGTTTTCAAAAAGTCAGAAAATTTGGTGAAAACGACTTAATATCAAGGACTCATTGGGCGAATCACTCTGGAATTGAAATCGGAATGCTCACTGACATTTTCCCCTCTCCGAAAGTCTGAAAAATGATGGAAAAATGACTAAGTGCAAAAAAAAATTTTTTAAACTTTTTTCAATTTTAACACCTTGGGATATATTTTCTACCCACACACATTTGGAACTCTCCTGGGGTACCCTCACACATATTATTCCCTCATTTAATGGATATTTTCACAAATTGTGAAGTTTTCAAAAAGTCAGAAAATTGGTTGAAAACGACTTAATATCAAGGACTAATCGGGCGAATCACTCTGGAATTGAAATCGGAATGCTCACTGACATTTTCCCACCTTCGAAAGTCTGAAAAATGATGGACAAATGACTAAGTCCCAAAAAATTTTTTTAAACTTTTTTCAATTTTACCCCCATGGGATATATATTCTACCCACACACATTAGGAACTCTCCTGGGGTACCCTCACACATATTATTCCCTCATTTGATGAATATTTTCACCAAAAAGTGAAGTTTTCAAAAAGTCAGAAAATTGGCTGAAAACGACTTAATATCAGGGACTCACCGGGTGAATCGCTCTGGAACTGAAATCGGAATGCTCACTGACATTTTCCCCTCTCCGAAAGTCTGAAAAATGCTGGAAAAATGACTAAGTCCAAAAAAATTTTTTTAAAACTTTTTTCAATTTTACCCCCGTGGGATATATATTCTACCCACACACATTTGTAACTCTCCTGGGGTACGCTCACACATATTATTCCCACATTTAATGGATATTTTCACCAAATAGTGAAGTTTTCAAAAAGTCAGAAAATTGGCTGAAAATGACTTATTATCAAGGACTCATCGGGCGAATCACTATGGAACTGAAATCGCAATGCTCCCTGACATTTTCCCCTCTCCGAAAGTCTGAAAAATGATGGAAAAATGACTAAGTCCAAAAAAAAAATGTTAAAACTTTTTTCAATTTTACCCCCGTGGGATATATATTTTACCCACACACATTTGGAACGCTCCTGGGGTACCCTCACACATATTATTCCCTCATTTAATGGATATTTTAACCAAAAAGTGAAGTTTTCAAAAAGTCAGAAAATTGGCTGAAAACGACTTAATATCAGGGATTCACCAGGTGAATTGCTCTGGAATTGAAATAGGAATGCTCACTGACATTTTCCCCTCTCCAAAAGTCTGAAAAATGATGGAAAAATGACTAAGTCCAAAAAAAATTTTTTAAAACTTTTTTCAATTTTACCCCCGTGGGATATATATTCTACCCACACACATTTGGAACTCTCCTGGGGTACCCTCACACATATTATTCCCTCATTTGATGAATATTTTCACCAATCGTGAAGTTTTCAAAAATTCAGAAAATTGGCTGAAAACGACTTAATATCAAGGACTCATTGGGCGAATCACTCTGGAATTGAAATCGGAATGCTCACTGACATTTTCCCCTCTCCGAAAGTCTGAAAAATGATGGAAAAATGACTAAGTCGAAAAAAATTTTTTTTAAACTTTTTTCACTTTTACCCCCGTGGGATATATATTGTACCCACACACATTTGGAACTCTCCTGGGGTACCCTCACACATATTATTCCCTCATTTAATGGATATTTTCACCAATCGTGAAGTTTTCAAAAAGTCAGAAAATTGCCTGAAAACGACTTAATATCAATGACTCATCGGGCGTATCGCTCTGGAACTGAAATCGGAATGCTCACTGACATTTTCCCCCTTCGAAAGTCTGAAAAATTATGGAAAAATGACTAAGTCCAAAAAAAAAATTTTTAAAACTTTTTTCAATTTTACCCCTGTGGGATATATATTCTACCCACACACATTTGGAACTCTCCTGGGGTACCCTCACACATATTAATCCCTCTTTTAATGGATATTTTCACCAAAAAGTGAAGTTTTCAAAAAGTCCAAAAATTGGCAGAAAACGACTTAAAGGACTCATCGTGCGAATCGCTCTAGAACTGAAATCGGAATGCTCACTGACATTTTCCCCCTCTCCGAAAGTCGGAAAATGATGGAAAAATTACTAAGTCCAAAAAAAATTTTTTTCAACTTTTTTCAATTTTACCCCCGTGGGAAATATATTCTACCCACACACATTTGGAAGTCTCCTGGGGTACACTCACACATATTATCCCTCATTTAATGAATATTTTCACCAATCGTGATGTTTTCAAAAATTCAGAAAATTGGCTGAAAACGACTTAATATCAAGGACTCATTGGGCGAATCACTCTGGAATTGAAATCGGAATGCTCACTGACATTTTCCCCTCTCCGAAAGTCTGAAAAATGATGGAAAAATGACTAAGTCCAAAAAAAATTTTTTTAAACTTTTTTCAATTTTAACACCTTGGGATATATTTTCTACCCACACACATTTGGAACTCTCCTGGGGTACCCTCACACATATTATTCCCTCATTTAATGGATATTTTCACCAATCGTGAAGTTTTCAAAAAGTCAGAAAATTGGCTGAAAACGACTTAATATCAAGGACTCATCGGGCGAATCACTCTGGAACTGAAATCGGAATACTCACTGACATTTTCCCCTCTCCGAAAGTCTGAAAAATGATGGTAAAATGACTAAGTCCAAAAAACATTTTTTTCAACTTTTTTCAATTTTACCCCTGTGTGATATACATTCTACCCACACACATTTGGAACTCTCCTGGGGTGTCCTTACACATATTATTCCCTCATTTAATGTATATTTTCACCAAAAAGTGAAGTTTTCAAAAAGTCAGAAAATTGGCTGAAAGCGACATAATATCAAGGACTCATCGGGCGAATCGCTCTGGAACTGAAATCGGAATGCTCACTGACATTTTCCCCCCTTCGAAAGTCTGAAAAATGACGGAAAAATGACTAAGTCCAAAAAAAAATTTTTTCAACTTTTTTCAATTTTACCCCCGTGGGATATATATTCTACCCACACACATTTGGAACTCTCCTGGGGTACCCTCGCACATATTATTCCCTCATTTAATGGATATTTTCACCAAAAAGTGAAGTTTTCAAAAAGTCAGAAAATTGGCTGAAAACGACTTAATATCAGGGATTCACCGGGTGAATTGCTCTGGAATTGAAATAGGAATGCTCACTGACATTTTCCCCTCTCCAAAAGTCTGAAAAATGATGGAAAAATGACTAAGTCCAAAAAAAATTTTTTAAAACTTTTTTCAATTTTACCCCCGTGGGATATATATTCTACCCACACACATTTGGAACTCTCCTGGGGTACCCTCACACATATTATTCCCTCATTTGATGAATATTTTCACCAATCGTGAAGTTTTCAAAAATTCAGAAAATTGGCTGAAAACGACTTAATATCAAGGACTCATTGGGCGAATCACTCTGGAATTGAAATCGGAATGCTCACTGACATTTTCCCCTCTCCGAAAGTCTGAAAAATGATGGAAAAATGACTAAGTCCAAAAAAATTTTTTTTAAACTTTTTTCACTTTTACCCCCGTGGGATATATATTGTAACCAAACACATTTGGAACTCTCCTGGGGTACCCTCACACATAATATTCCCTCATTTAATGGATATTTTCACCAATCGTGAAGTTTTCAAAAAGTCAGAAAATTGCCTGAAAACGACTTAATATCAATGACTCATCGGGCGTATCGCTCTGGAACTGAAATCGGAATGCTCACTGACATTTTCCCCCTTCGAAAGTCTGAAAAATTATGGAAAAATGACTAAGTCCAAAAAAAAAATTTTTAAAACTTTTTTCAATTTTACCCCCGTGGGATATATATTCTACCCACACACATTTGGAACTCTCCTGGGGTACCCTCACACATATTAATCTCTCTTTTAATGGATATTTTCACCAAAAAGTGAAGTTTTCAAAAAGTCCAAAAATTGGCAGAAAACGACTTAAAGGACTCATCGTGCGAATCGCTCTAGAACTGAAATCGGAATGCTCACTGACATTTTCCCGTCTCCGAAAGTCGGAAAATGATGGAAAAATTACTAAGTCCAAAAAAAATTTTTTTAAACTTTTTTCAATTTTAACACCTTGGGATATATTTTCTACCCACACACATTTGGAACTCTCCTGGGGTACCCTCACACATATTATTCCCTCATTTAATGGATATTTTCACCAATCGTGAAGTTTTCAAAAAGTCAGAAAATTGGCTGAAGACGACTTAATATCAAGGACTCATCGGGCGAATCACTCTGGAACTGAAATCGGAATACTCACTGACATTTTCCCCTCTCCGAAAGTCTGAAAAATGATGGTAAAATGACTAAGTCCAAAAAACATTTTTTTCAACTTTTTTCAATTTTACCCCTGTGTGATATACATTCTACCCACACACATTTGGAACTCTCCTGGGGTGTCCTTACACATATTATTCCCTCATTTAATGTATATTTTCACCAAAAAGTGAAGTTTTCAAAAAGTCAGAAAATTGGCTGAAAGCGACTTAATATCAAGGACTCATCGGGCGAATCGCTCTGGAACTGAAATCGGAATGCTCACTGACATTTTCCCCCCTTCGAAAGTCTGAAAAATGACGGAAAAATGACTAAGTCCAAAAAAAATTTTTTAAAACTTTTTTCAATTTTACCCCCGTGGGATATATATTCTACCCACACACATTTCTAACTCTCCTGGGGTACCCTCACACATATTATTCCCTCATTGAATGGATATTTTCACCAAAAAGTGAAGCTTTCAAAAAGTCAGAAAATTGGCTGAAAACGACTTCATATCAAGGACTCATCGGGCGAATCACTCTGGAATTGAAATCGGAATGCTCACTGATATTTTCCCCTCTCCAAAAGTCTGAAAAATGATGGAAAAATGACTAAGTCCAAAAAAAATTTTTTAAAACTTTTTTCAATTTTACCCCCGTGGGATATATATTCTACCCACACACATTTCTAACTCTCCTGGGGTACCCTCACACATATTATTCCCTCATTGAATGGATATTTTCACCAAAAAGTGAAGTTTTCAAAAAGTCAGAAAATTGGCTGAAAACGACTTAATATCAAGGACTCATCGGGCGAATCACTCTGGAACTGAAATTGGAATACTCACTGACATTTTCCCCTCTCCGAAAGTCTGAAAAATGATGGAAAAATGACTAAGTCCAAAAAAATTTTTTTTAAACTTTTTTCACTTTTACCCCCGTGGGATATATATTCTACCCACACACATTTGGAACTCTCCTGGGGTACCCTCACACATATTATTCCCTCATTTAATGGATATTTTCACAAATTGTGAAGTTTTCAAAAAGTCAGAAAATTGGTTGAAAACGACTTAATATCAAGGACTAATCGGGCGAATCACTCTGGAATTGAAACCGGAATGCTCACTGACATTTTCCCACCTTCGAAAGTCTGAAAAATGATGGAAAAATGACTAAGTCCAAAAAAAAAAATTTTTAAACTTTTTTCAATTTTAACACCTTGGGATATATTTTCTACCCACACACATTTGGAACTCTCCTGGGGTACCCTCACACATATTATTCCCTCATTTAATGGATATTTTCACCAAAAAGTGAAGTTTTCAAAAAGTCAGAAAATTGGCTGAAAGCGACTTAATATCAAGGACTCATTGGGCGAATCACTCTGGAACTGAAATCGGAATGCTCACTGACATTTTCCCCTCTCCGAAAGTCTGAAAAATAATGGACAAATGACTAAGTCCCAAAAAATTTTTTTAAACTTTTTTCAATTTTACCCCCATGGGATATATATTCTACCCACACACATTAGGAACTCTCCTGGGGTACCCTCACACATATTATTCCCTCATTTGATGAATATTTTCACCAAAAAGTGAAGTTTTCAAAAAGTCAGAAAATTGGCTGAAAACGACTTAATATCAGGGACTCACCGGGTGAATCGCTCTGGAACTGAAATCGGAATGCTCACTGACATTTTCCCCTCTCCGAAAGTCTGAAAAATGCTGGAAAAATGACTAAGTCCAAAAAAAATTTTTTAAAACTTTTTTCAATTTTACCCCCGTAGGATATATATTCTACCCAAACACATTTGTAACTCTCCTGGGGTACGCTCACACATATTATTCCCTCATTTAATGGATATTTTCACCAAATAGTGAAGTTTTCAAAAAGTCAGAAAATTGGCTGAAAATGACTTATTATCAAGGACTCATCGGGCGAATCACTATGGAACTGAAATCGGAATGCTCCCTGACATTTTCCCCTCTCCGAAAGTCTGAAAAATGATGGAAAAATGACTAAGTCCAAAAAAAAAATGTTAAAACTTTTTTCAATTTTACCCCCGTGGGATATATATTTTACCCACACACATTTGGAACTCTCCTGGGGTACCCTCACACATATTATTCCCTCATTTAATGGATATTTTAACCAAAAAGTGAAGTTTTCAAAAAGTCAGAAAATTGGCTGAAAACGACTTAATATCAGGGATTCACCGGGTGAATTGCTCTGGAATTGAAATAGGAATGCTCACTGACATTTTCCCCTCTCCAAAAGTCTGAAAAATGATGGAAAAATGACTAAGTCCAAAAAAAATTTTTTAAAACTTTTTTCAATTTTACCCCCGTGGGATATATATTCTACCCACACACATTTGGAATGCTCCTGGGGTACCCTCACACATATTATTCCCTCATTTAATGGATATTTTCACCAAAAAGTGAAGTTTTCAAAAAGTCAGAAAATTGCCTGAAAACGACTTAATATCAAGGACTCATCGGGCGAATCGCTCTGGAACTGAAATCGGAATGCTCACTGACATTTTCCCCCCTTCAAAAGTCTGAAAAATTATGGAAAAATGACTAAGTCCAAAAAAAAATTTTTAAAACTATTTTCAATTTTACCCCTGTGGGATATATATTCTACCCACACACATTTGGAACTCTCCTGGGGTACCCTCACACATATTATTCCCTCTTTTAATGGATATTTTCACCAAAAAGAGAAGTTTTCAAAAAGTCCAAAAATTGGCTGAAAACGACTTAATATCAAGGACTCATCGGGCGAATCGCTCTGGAACTGAAATCGGAATGCTCACTGACATTTTCCCCCCTTCGAAAGTCTGAAAAATGATGGAAAAATGACTAAGTCCAAAAAAAAATTTTTTAAACTTTTTTCAATTTTAACACCTTGGGATATATTTTCTACCCACACACAGTTGGAACTCTCCTGGGGTACCCTCACACATATTATTCCCTCATTTAATGGATATTTTCACCAAAAAGTGAAGTTTTCAAAAAGTCAGAAAATTGGCTGAAAACGACTTCATATCAAGGACTCATCGGGCGAATCACTCTGGAATTGAAATCGGAATGCTCACTGACATTTTCCCCTCTCCAAAAGTCTGAAAAATGATGGAAAAATGACTAAGTCCAAAAAAAATTTTTTAAAACTTTTTTCAATTTTACCCCCGTGTGATATATATTCTACCCACACACATTTCTAACTCTCCTGGGGTACCCTCACACATATTATTCCCTCATTGAATGGATATTTTCACCAAAAAGTGAAGTTTTCAAAAAGTCAGAAAATTGGCTGAAAACGACTTAATATCAAGGACTCATCGGGCGAATCACTCTGGAACTGAAATTGGAATACTCACTGACATTTTCCCCTCTCCGAAAGTCTGAAAAATGATGGAAAAATGACTAAGTCCAAAAAAATTTTTTTTAAACTTTTTTCACTTTTACCCCCGTGGAATATATATTCTACCCACACACATTTGGAACTCTCCTGGGGTACCCTCACACATATTATTCCCTCATTTAATGGATATTTTCACATTGTGAAGTTTTCAAAAAGTCAGAAAATTGGTTGAAAACGACTTAATATCAAGGACTAATCGGGCGAATCACTCTGGAATTGAAATCGGGATGCTCACTGACATTTTCCCACCTTCGAAAGTCTGAAAAATGATGGAAAAATGACTAAGTCCAAAAAAAAAATTTTTAAACTTTTTTCAATTTTAACACCTTGGGATATATTTTCTACCCACACACATTTGGAACTCTCCTGGGGTACCCTCACACATATTATTCCCTCATTTAATGGATATTTTCACCAAAAAGTGAAGTTTTCAAAAAGTCAGAAAATTGGCTGAAAGCGACTTAATATCAAGGACTCATTGGGCGAATCACTCTGGAACTGAAATCGGAATGCTCACTGACATTTTCCCCTCTCCGAAAGTCTGAAAAATGCTGGAAAAATGACTAAGTCCAAAAAAATTTTTTTTAAATTTTTTTCAATTTTACCCCCGTGGGATATATATTCTACCCACACACATTTGTAACTCTCCTGGGGTACGCTCACACATATTATTCCCTCATTTAATGGATATTTTCACCAAATAGTGAAGTTTTCAAAAAGTCAGAAAATTGGCTGAAAATGACTTACTATCAAGGACTCATCGGGCGAATCACTATGGAACTGAAATCGGAATGCTCCCTGACATTTTCCCCTCTCCGAAAGTCTGAAAAATGATGGAAAAATGACTAAGTCCAAAAAAAAAATGTTAAAACTTTTTTCAATTTTACCCCCGTGGGATATATATTTTACCCACACACATTTGGAACTCTCCTGGGGTACCCTCACACATATTATTCCCTCATTTAATGGATATTTTAACCAAAAAGTGAAGTTTTCAAAAAGTCAGAAAATTGGCTGAAAACGACTTAATATCAGGGATTCACCGGGTGAATTGCTCTGGAATTGAAATAGGAATGCTCACTGACATTTTCCCCTCTCCAAAAGTCTGAAAAATGATGGAAAAATGACTAAGTCCAAAAAAAATTTTTTAAAACTTTTTTCAATTTTACCCCCGTGGGATATATATTCTACCCACACACATTTGGAACTCTCCTGGGGTACCCTCACACATATTATTCCCTCATTTGATGAATATTTTCACCAATCGTGAAGTTTTCAAAAATTCAGAAAATTGGCTGAAAACGACTTAATATCAAGGACTCATTGGGCGAATCACTCTGGAATTGAAATCGGAATGCTCACTGACATTTTCCCCTCTCCGAAAGTCTGAAAAATGATGGAAAAATGACTAAGTCCAAAAAAATTTTTTTTAAACTTTTTTCACTTTTACCCCCGTGGGATATATATTGTACCCACACACATTTGGAACTCTCCTGGGGTACCCTCACACATAATATTCCCTCATTTAATGGATATTTTCACCAATCGTGAAGTTTTCAAAAAGTCAGAAAATTGCCTGAAAACGACTTAATATCAATGACTCATCGGGCATATCGCTCTGGAACTGAAATCGGAATGCTCACTGACATTTTCCCCCTTCGAAAGTCTGAAAAATTATGGAAAAATGACTAAGTCCAAAAAAAAAATTTTTAAAACTTTTTTCAATTTTACCCCCGTGGGATATATATTCTACCCACACACATTTGGAACTCTCCTGGGGTACCCTCACACATATTAATCTCTCTTTTAATGGATATTTTCACCAAAAAGTGAAGTTTTCAAAAAGTCCAAAAATTGGCAGAAAACGACTTAAAGGACTCATCGTGCGAATCGCTCTAGAACTGAAATCGGAATGCTCACTGACATTTTCCCCTCTCCGAAAGTCGGAAAATGATGGAAAAATTACTAAGTCCAAAAAAAAATTTTTTAAACTTTTTTCAATTTTAACACCTTGGGATATATTTTCTACCCACACACATTTGGAACTCTCCTGGGGTACCCTCACACATATTATTCCCTCATTTAATGGATATTTTCACCAATCGTGAAGTTTTCAAAAAGTCAGAAAATTGGCTGAAGACGACTTAATATCAAGGACTCATCGGGCGAATCACTCTGGAACTGAAATCGGAATACTCACTGACATTTTCCCCTCTCCGAAAGTCTGAAAAATGATGGTAAAATGACTAAGTCCAAAAAACATTTTTTTCAACTTTTTTCAATTTTACCCCTGTGTGATATACATTCTACCCACACACATTTGGAACTCTCCTGGGGTGTCCTTACACATATTATTCCCTCATTTAATGTATATTTTCACCAAAAAGTGAAGTTTTCAAAAAGTCAGAAAATTGGCTGAAAGCGACTTAATATCAAGGACTCATCGGGCGAATCGCTCTGGAACTGAAATCAGAATGCTCACTGACATTTTCCCCCCTTCGAAAGTCGGAAAAATGACGGAAAAATGACTAAGTCCAAAAAAAATTTTTTTCAACTTTTTTCAATTTTACCCCCGTGGGATATAAATTCTACCCACACACATTTGGAACTCTCCTGGGGTACCCTCGCACATATTATTCCCTCATTTAATGGATATTTTCACCAAAAAGTGAAGCTTTCAAAAAGTCAGAAAATTGGCTGAAAACGACTTCATATCAAGGACTCATCGGGCGAATCTCTCTGGAATTGAAATCGGAATGCTCACTGACATTTTCCCCTCTCCGAAAGTCTGAAAAATGCTGGAAAAATGACTAAGTCCAAAAAAAATTTTTTAAAACTTTTTTCAATTTTACCCCCGTGGGATATATGTTCTACCCACACACATTTGTAACTCTCCTGGGGTACGCTCACACATATTATTCCCTCATTTAATGGATATTTTCACCAAATAGTGAAGTTTTCAAAAAGTCAGAAAATTGGCTGAAAATGACTTATTATCAAGGACTCATCGGGCGAATCACTATGGAACTGAAATCGGAATGCTCCCTGACATTTTCCCCTCTCCGAAAGTCTGAAAAATGATGGAAAAATGACTAAGTCCAAAAAAAAAATGTTAAAACTTTTTTCAATTTTACCCCCGTGGGATATATATTTTACCCACACACATTTGGAACTCTCCTGGGGTACCCTCACACATATTATTCCCTCATTTAATGGATATTTTAACCAAAAAGTGAAGTTTTCAAAAAGTCAGAAAATTGGCTGAAAACGACTTAATATCAGGGATTCACCGGGTGAATTGCTCTGGAATTGAAATAGGAATGCTCACTGACATTTTCCCCTCTCCAAAAGTCTGAAAAATGACGGAAAAATGACTAAGTCCCAAAAAAATTTTTTAAAACTTTTTTCAATTTTACCCCCGTGGGATATATATTCTACCCACACACATTTGGAACTCTCCTGGGGTACCCTCACACATATTATTCCCTCATTTGATGAATATTTTCACCAATCGTGAAGTTTTCAAAAATTCAGAAAATTGGCTGAAAACGACTTAATATCAAGGACTCATCGGGCGAATCACTCTGGAACTGAAATCGGAATGCTTCCTGACATTTTCCCCTCTCCAAAAGTCTGAAAAATGATGGAAAAATGACTAAGTCCAAAAAAAATTTTTTAAAACTTTTTTCAATTTTACCCCCGTGGGATATATATTCTACCCACACACATTTGGAATGCTCCTGGGGTACCCTCACACATATTATTCCCTCATTTAATGGATATTTTCACCAAGAAGTGAAGTTTTCAAAAAGTCAGAAAATTGCCTGAAAACGACTTAATATCAAGGACTCATCGGGCGAATCGCTCTGGAACTGAAATCGGAATGCTCACTGACATTTTCCCCCCTTCAAAAGTCTGAAAAATTATGGAAAAATGACTAAGTCCAAAAAAAAATTTTTAAAACTATTTTCAATTTTACCCCTGTGGGATATATATTCTACCCACACACATTTGGAACTCTCCTGGGGTACCCTCACACATATTATTCCCTCTTTTAATGGATATTTTCACCAAAAAGAGAAGTTTTCAAAAAGTCCAAAAATTGGCTGAAAACGACTTAATATCAAGGACTCATCGGGCGAATCGCTCTGGAACTGAAATCGGAATGCTCACTGACATTTTCCCCCCTTCGAAAGTCTGAAAAATGATGGAAAAATGACTAAGTCCA
Organism: Phyllobates terribilis; assembly: GCF_046119375.1. NCBI lineage: Eukaryota > Metazoa > Chordata > Amphibia > Anura > Dendrobatidae > Phyllobates > Phyllobates terribilis. The sequence goes on along the minus strand of NW_027362837.1, from coordinate 6,002,524 downwards.
AAAAAAAATTTTTTAAACTTTTTTCAATTTTAACACCTTGGGATATATTTTCTACCCACACACAGTTGGAACTCTCCTGGGGTACCCTCACACATATTATTCCCTCATTTAATGGATATTTTCACCAAAAAGTGAAGTTTTCAAAAAGTCAGAAAATTGGCTGAAAACGACTTCATATCAAGGACTCATCGGGCGAATCACTCTGGAATTGAAATCGGAATGCTCACTGACATTTTCCCCTCTCCAAAAGTCTGAAAAATGATGGAAAAATGACTAAGTCCAAAAAAAATTTTTTAAAACTTTTTTCAATTTTACCCCCGTGTGATATATATTCTACCCACACACATTTCTAACTCTCCCGGGGTACCCTCACACATATTATTCCCTCATTGAATGGATATTTTCACCAAAAAGTGAAGTTTTCAAAAAGTCAGAAAATTGGCTGAAAACGACTTAATATCAAGGACTCATCGGGCGAATCACTCTGGAACTGAAATTGGAATACTCACTGACATTTTCCCCTCTCCGAAAGTCTGAAAAATGATGGAAAAATGACTAAGTCCAAAAAAATTTTTTTTAAACTTTTTTCACTTTTACCCCCGTGGAATATATATTCTACCCACACACATTTGGAACTCTCCTGGGGTACCCTCACACATATTATTCCCTCATTTAATGGATATTTTCACATTGTGAAGTTTTCAAAAAGTCAGAAAATTGGTTGAAAACGACTTAATATCAAGGACTAATCGGGCGAATCACTCTGGAATTGAAATCGGGATGCTCACTGACATTTTCCCACCTTCGAAAGTCTGAAAAATGATGGAAAAATGACTAAGTCCAAAAAAAAAATTTTTAAAATTTTTTCAATTTTAACACCTTGGGATATATTTTCTACCCACACACATTTGGAACTCTCCTGGGGTACCCTCACACATATTATTCCCTCATTTAATGGATATTTTCACCAAAAAGTGAAGTTTTCAAAAAGTCAGAAAATTGGCTGAAAGCGACTTAATATCAAGGACTCATTGGGCGAATCACTCTGGAACTGAAATCGGAATGCTCACTGACATTTTCCCCTCTCCGAAAGTCTGAAAAATGCTGGAAAAATGACTAAGTCCAAAAAAATTTTTTTTAAATTTTTTTCAATTTTACCCCCGTGGGATATATATTCTACCCACACACATTTGTAACTCTCCTGGGGTACGCTCACACATATTATTCCCTCATTTAATGGATATTTTCACCAAATAGTGAAGTTTTCAAAAAGTCAGAAAATTGGCTGAAAATGACTTACTATCAAGGACTCATCGGGCGAATCACTATGGAACTGAAATCGGAATGCTCCCTGACATTTTCCCCTCTCCGAAAGTCTGAAAAATGATGGAAAAATGACTAAGTCCAAAAAAAAAATGTTAAAACTTTTTTCAATTTTACCCCCGTGGGATATATATTTTACCCACACACATTTGGAACTCTCCTGGGGTACCCTCACACATATTATTCCCTCATTTAATGGATATTTTAACCAAAAAGTGAAGTTTTCAAAAAGTCAGAAAATTGGCTGAAAACGACTTAATATCAGGGATTCACCGGGTGAATTGCTCTGGAATTGAAATAGGAATGCTCACTGACATTTTCCCCTCTCCAAAAGTCTGAAAAATGATGGAAAAATGACTAAGTCCAAAAAAAATTTTTTAAAACTTTTTTCAATTTTACCCCCGTGGGATATATATTCTACCCACACACATTTGGAACTCTCCTGGGGTACCCTCACACATATTATTCCCTCATTTGATGAATATTTTCACCAATCGTGAAGTTTTCAAAAATTCAGAAAATTGGCTGAAAACGACTTAATATCAAGGACTCATTGGGCGAATCACTCTGGAATTGAAATCGGAATGCTCACTGACATTTTCCCCTCTCCGAAAGTCTGAAAAATGATGGAAAAATGACTAAGTCCAAAAAAATTTTTTTTAAACTTTTTTCACTTTTACCCCCTTGGGATATATATTGTACCCACACACATTTGGAACTCTCCTGGGGTACCCTCACACATAATATTCCCTCATTTAATGGATATTTTCACCAATCGTGAAGTTTTCAAAAAGTCAGAAAATTGCCTGAAAACGACTTAATATCAATGACTCATCGGGCATATCGCTCTGGAACTGAAATCGGAATGCTCACTGACATTTTCCCCCTTCGAAAGTCTGAAAAATTATGGAAAAATGACTAAGTCCAAAAAAAAAATTTTTAAAACTTTTTTCAATTTTACCCCCGTGGGATATATATTCTACCCACACACATTTGGAACTCTCCTGGGGTACCCTCACACATATTAATCTCTCTTTTAATGGATATTTTCACCAAAAAGTGAAGTTTTCAAAAAGTCCAAAAATTGGCAGAAAACGACTTAAAGGACTCATCGTGCGAATCGCTCTAGAACTGAAATCGGAATGCTCACTGACATTTTCCCCTCTCCGAAAGTCGGAAAATGATGGAAAAATTACTAAGT